>NC_133661.1:106176028-106776028 GCF_037893015.1 Macrotis lagotis | reverse complement strand
CTATATAGCTGCTCTCTATTATTCTTGTCAAGTCAAATTAATGTATTAATAATAATTAATATATTAACTCATCAAATTAATAAACAATTGTATGATAAGGACCTACTAAACTTTAAGTAGTGTGTTTACACTTATACTGGTGGCACAAAGAAACTTTCAGAAAAATTAAACAAGCCCTTCTCTCAAACAGTTTACATTCTAAGGCAAAAAGAGGTTCAGTTAAGTCCACAATCGTTTATAAAAACCACTTAATATTGTTAAGCACTGGGGACAAAGAGAAAGGCAAAAGCAGTCCCTAATATCAAGGCTATCACAGTCTAATGAGAGGGACAATTATGATACAAACAAGATTTTTACAAGAAAAGTTTTTAAACTCAAAGAGAGGATCTCATCCTAAAGGAAACCAGGAAAGACCTCTCACAATGTTCATTGAAACCTAAAGGAAACAAGGAAAGTCAAGTGATAGATTAAGGAGAAATTTCCAGGAATTGGGGACAAGTGATAAAGGCTACATAATAGTGCATTTACGTGTTACTGGAACCATGTGCATTACTGGGGCCTCATAAAATAGTGTTTAATTGGGGCCTTCCTATTTTACACATTAGACATCCCATCTCCAAAATCCAAGAAAGGAGTTAAGTTATCCCTGGTTAAAAGTTTGTTGTCCCTCTTGCCTGGAACTCTTTCTTTTTATCTCAAACTCCTGACTTTCCTGACCTTCTACAAGTCTCAGTCTAAGCTCAACCTTCTCCCAGTGCCTTTCCCAATCTACATTAATATCAATGCTTTTCCTCTGAATTTACCTCCAAATTATCTAGTATATATATATATATATATAATATATATATATAATATATATATATATAATCAAAATATTTCAATACATAGATGTTTATATTTTTGATACCACATTAGATTGGGAGCTCCATGAAAGCAGGGTCTATTTTATTTTTTTACTTTCTTTGAACTGACTTAACAGAATGTTTGGCACAGAATAGGTGATATTAGTGGATTGAACAACTGAATAATGGTTTGAGTAATTTTGGAAGGTCATCAGTGATGTTCCCTAGGAATCTGTTTTACATTTTTAGCAATGCCTTAAGTAAAAGCATAGATATCTTGCTTATATATTTTCAAGGTAACATATAGCTGGAAAGACTAACACCTTAGATAGCAATCAGTATTTTTTAAAAGCCTTTGTGCTGGTGAGAACATGTTTAGATTTAATAAAAATTGATATTTAAGAGAGTTAAATGTTTAAGTGTAATGATCAATAGTAACAGTTACACAGCAATTCACAAAATCAACTTCTCAAGTAGAAGGTGGGTATGTGTGGCCAAATAACCGTCCATATGAAGACTTGAGTGTCTTAGTTGACCATACATTCAATATGATTCAACAGAGTAACATGGGACCCAAAAAGCTGGTATGATCAACAGACAGACACATAATGAAAAACATTGTCCATGACTATATTGGGGATAAAAATGCTGTATTCTGCCATCAGATCACATCTATTGTTAATTTCAAGGGGCCACATTTTTTGAGAGTTTAAAGGAAAGCAACTAGAATATTAAACATGCTTTCAAGACAAGAGAGGAGAAAGAGGAAAAGGAAAGGGAAAGGAATAGAATGAATAGGAGAAGGGAAAGAAATAGCTTAGAACCAAGAATGGAATAAAATTCACCCCCAAACAACTAGCCAAATCATTGGAATTTATTTAAAGAAACTGAGGAAATGATCAGGGCAATTCAAGAACAAGTCAGGGACACCAAAACTTATAGATAAATTATCCTTAAGGATTACAATCTTTTTAATCAATGCATTTGATCTAAGAAAATCTAAGAAATTCTGTATTTGGTGACACAAAGAATGGAGTACTGGCCTTAGAGTCAGGAATTCAGATCTAACCTCGAACTTCCTGTTATTTTGTCAATTTAGTCATGTTCAACTTTTTGTGACCCCATTTGGAGTTTTGTTGGCAAAGATGTTAACTTGCCATGTCCTTCTCCAGCTACCAGATGTGATAACTGAGGCAAAAGAGCTAAGTGACTTGTCCTTGGTCACAATGCGAATAAGTATCTAAGGTCATATTTGAACTCAAGTCCTCCAGACTTCAGGGCAGGTACTATCTGCTGTGCTACCTAACTGCCTCAGACACTTGTTAGCCAGGAGACCTGCAAATAATTTAACCTCTCAATCTCAGGTTCCTCCTTTGCAAAATGGAGATAATAATAGCACCTACTTCATAGAATTGTTTTGAGAAGCAAATAAGATCATATGTAAAGTGCTTTAAAATAAAGAATTTCTTTTTTTTTTAAAGTATAACCTGAGGGTGGAGCCAAGATAGGGAGTGAAAGCAGGAATTACCAGTTCTCCCCTAGATTACTCCAAATGCCTTAAAATCATTACTCTAACCAAATTCTAGAGTGGTGAACACACAGAAAGACTGAGTAAAGCAATTTTCTGGTTTGTTTGTTTCTTTTTTGCAAGGCCAATGGGGTTAAGTGACTTGCCCAAGTCAAAAACGTAGGTAATTATTAAGTGTCTGAGGCTGGATTTGAACTCAGGTCCCTTCTGAATCCTGGTTCAGTGCTCTATCCACTATGACACCTAGCTGCCTCCATGAAACAATGTTCTGGCAGAAGACAATTTGGAAGAGCCACAGGAAGGGTCTGTTCCACATTGCACAGCAGAGCACAGAATAAGCCCCAACTTTCCAGGAACAGCTGGCTGGGTACCTGGGTTCCTGGGGTTGCCTGAGACAGTAGGGGAAGTATTCATATTTCTCAGCCCAGGGATCTCAAACTTGAAAGGTCAGTGGGAAAGCTCTGCTGCACCAGAGGGAGTGGGGAGCCCAGGTCACCCAGGACTCAGTGGAGCCCTGCTCCAGGAACCAGAAGCAGGCCTGTGGAGCCACCCAGTGACTGCTTCCAAAGTGCTCAGCCCATAAATATTAAGGGAGTTGGGAGAGACTGCAGAGGTCTCTTTTCTGTCCCTGGGGCAGGACTCTGCTGCTTTCCACATACTCAGATCCAGGTTGCAGTCTGGGGCCCCATATTGCCATAGTAGAGCAGGGATCCTCCTCACAGCTCCAGTACAAAGAGGAGGGCTTATAGTCATCCACAGACCAGAGCACAGGCCAGAAAAGCAGTCAGAGACTCTTATAAGACCTTAAAGGAATTGAGGTACTTGGGGGGAGGGTATCCAAATCCTTCAAAAGCTTGGGAAAGTGGATTAAAAATAATGTCACAGGCTGGAAAAATGAGCAAACAGAAGAAAAAGAATCTTGCCATAGTTAATTACTTTGGTCCCATGGAGGATAAAAATATACACTCAGCATATAACAAAGTCAAAGTTTCTATATCCAAAGCTGTATCCAAAGCTTTCTGTATCCAAAGTCTCCAAGAAAAGAAATATGAATTGGTTTCAGGCTATGGAAGAACTCAAAAAAAGATTCTGAAAATCAAATAAGGGAGACAGTGGAAAAATTGGGAAAAGAAATGGAAGTGATGCAGGCAAATTATGAAAACCAAGTCAGCACCTTGGTGAAGGAGACACAAAAAAAAGCCTCAAGAAAATAACATGATAAAAACCAGTTTAGGTCAAATAGGAAAAAAGCATTCTTAAAGTTCATTGAGGAGAAAAAGCAGAATTGGTTAGATGAAAAAGGAGCTAAAAAAGCTCTCTGAAGAAAATGACTCCTTCAAATGTAGAATGGAGCTAAGTAAGTGAAGCTGATGACTTTGTGAGAAATCAAGAAACAAAAAAATGAAACCAAAAGAATGAAAAATTAGAAGAAAACATGAAATATCTCATTGGAGAAACAACTGACCAGGAAAACAGATTTGCAAGAGATAATTTTAAAATTATTGGATGACCCAAAAACCATGACCAGGAAAAGAGTCTAGATTTTATTTAAAAGAAATTTTCTATCAAAATTACCCTAATATCCCTGATGTGGATGGTAAAATAGAAAATGAGGGAATCTATAAATCATTTCCTGAAAGAGATCCTAAAATATAACACTCAGGAATAATATAGTCAAATTCCTGAACTCCCAAGTCAAAAAGAAAATATTACAAGCAGGCAGGAAGAAACAATTCAAATGTGGTTGAGCTACAATCAGGATTACACAGATTTTAGCAGTGTCTTCATTAAGGGCTCATAGGACTTGGAACATGATATTCTGGAAGGCAAAAGAATTTGAATTACAACTGAGAATCAACTACCCAGCAAAACTGAACATCCTCTTTCAGGGGAAAAGATAGATATTCAATGGAATAGGGGACGTTCAGACTTTCCTGTTGAAATGACCAGAGTTGGACAGAAAGTTTCATGTTCAAATACAGAACTCAGGTAAAACAAACAGAGGGTGGATAGGAAGGGCAAATGATGAAGGATTTAAAAATGTTGAATTGCTTCTGTTCATTCTTGGGAAGATGATAATGATAACTCATATGACGATTTTCTCATTTATTAGAGCTGTTAGAAGGAGCATAGGAGGGAGCTGCATATGAAGGTACAATATCTTATAAAGAAGGGGTCAATGGGCAAGAAAGGAATGTACTGGGAGAAAGGGAAATGCAAGGTAGAATGGGCTGAGATATTTCATGTAAAAGAGGCAGGAAAAAGCTTTTGCAATGGAATGGAAGGGGGGAAAGGTGAGGGAGAATGAGTGAGCCTTCATTTTCATAAAAAGTGGCTCAGAGAGAAAATAACATACACACCCAATAAGGTATAGAGATCTATCTTACCAGAGAGGAAAGGGATGAGAGAAAAGGGACAGGGGGAGAGGGGGTGTAGGTGATAGAATAGAGGGAAGAGGGAAGATCATTGGAGATGGTAATCATTATAGCACACTTTTGAGGAGGAACAGGGTGAAAGAATAGAGAGAATAGAATAAATTGGAATGTGGTGTAATAGGATGGAGGGAAATACAGCTAGCAATAATAGCTGTGGGAAAAAAATATTGGGACAACTTCTCTAATGGACTTATCACAAAGAATGCAATCTATCCCAGAGTCAGAACTGATAGTCACTGAACACATAATAAAGTACACTTTTATTCTCTCACTTTATTTTTCTTGAAGTTTTAAGGGTATTTACTTTTTTTTTAAGGTTTTTTTGCAAGGCAAGGGGGTTAAGTGGCTTTCCCAAGGCCACACAACTAGGTAATTATTAAGTGTCTGAGGCAGATTTGAACTCAGGTACTCCTGACTCCAGGGCCTGTGCTCTATCCATTGTGCCACTTAGCCACCCTCCAGGGTATTTACTTTTACAAGACTATTGTAGTAATGTAAAAATAAATATTTTTTTAGAAGTACAACTCATTACTGCAGGCTGAAAAAAAGACTTCTAATAAATAATTTTAAAGATATTTAATCTATTGACTAGAATTATCATCAAAACCTCACTATTTTCCATAAACCATAAGCTAGACTTCAAATTCATATCCTTGAAAATTCAATCAATACACTTGAACCACAATATTATTAATGTCAGATCTATTGCCACCTTCCTCCCTACATTATACTGTCTCATAAAAGTTCAAGGACAACATTTTAAAAAGATGCTACCATGTCAAACACTCATAACTTCCAAAATACCTGGAATGCAAAGCTTTTAAGATATAGACACCTTTTAGAACAAATTAAAATAATGAATTTTGATTAGCTAAATTTGAAGTGCTTTATAAAACATAATTAATGCATCTTAGAAGGAAACAGTCAGATGGAGGAAAAAATCTTAGATTAGTGTTTGGCATTCAAGATATGTTGACAAGCAATAGAAATAGCTGTGCAAAAATATTCTCCATAAGAAAAGGAATAAAAAGATATTAACAGATATTTCTCAAAAGAACTGTAAACTACTGACAACCATATAAAAGAATATTCCAAATTACTAGTAATGAGAGAAATATCTATTGAAATAAACCTGCAAGTTTACCTTATACCTAGCAAATCAACAAAGTTGACATAAAATGGGAGTAATCAATTTTCAAGAAATTATGTAAAATGATGTATCTTAATGTATGACTGATGGTGTTATGGTTTAATACAAAAGTTCTAGAAAACAAATATGGAATTATTTTAAAAATATAAAATATTTATATTTTAAAAAAGACTAAGATGTCTATACCCATTGACCCATAAGACATGTACTCCAATAAGGTTACTGATAAAAAGACTTTCATAAATCAAAATATTTAGAACAGTACCATAATTGTAAAGCTTGGAAACAAAGTAGATAGTCATCAACTGGGGGATGGTTAAGTAAATTTTGGTACATGATATTTCTGTGATGGTAGAAAAGAATATGAGTAGAGAAGATGAAGTAGATAAGTATTTTAGTAAATAGAGTGTTGGGCCTGGAGTCAGGAAAACCTGAATTCAAGCTTGATTTCATACTCTTACAAGGTGTTTAACCCTGAGCAAATGACTTAATCCTGTTTGCCACCATTCCTCATTTGTAATATAAGTTGGGGAAGGAAATGACAAACATCCCAGTATTCTTGCCAAGAATATCCCTAAAAATCATGAGGAATTAGACATGACTAAAAATAACTAAACAACAATAACTAAGAAGCAAGACTTACATGAACTGAAGAAAAAGAAAAAACAAACTAAAAGCAATTTAAACATGAATGCTGCAAAATTACAAAGAAGATGTTCTGAAGAGATGGTGGAATCTCAGGTAAAGAACTGTGCATGTATTTTGAGATTTGTTTTTTGTACCAATTGGTTAAATTGAAATTTTTTCATTTTTCCTTTTAAAAATATCGTTATGAAGATAGCTCTCTGGGAGGGTTAGAGAAGAATTTAGGAAACAAAAACAAAAGATATTAATAAAATATCTTTAAGAAAGAATTAAAATCATATTAAAATAGGAATGTCTATTCATTTATATTATCCTTTCTGCTACTGGACTTGCACCTGAAAAAAATGCTTTTGTTTAGTTTACAGGTCATTATATCCAACATTTTTATTCCATTATGAAAGTCAATTATTTTATCCAAATGAATTTACCCATAAGTGAATTGTCCATAAGTGAATATTAGAGGAATGACTTGACCTGGAACTGCTTCTGTCTAAGTTCCATCAAACAAGAAGATAGGAAGGATGGAATAATAATAGTCAATATGTACATGACACTCTAACAATTTGGAAAGCCCTTTACATACATTGCATTTTTAGCTTATTTGATCTCATCTTAATTGATCTTCATATGAGGATTCCTTGAAGTAACATGAGATGTATATCTTGGAAAATACAGAACATATCTGTCAGTAAAGAATTCTAGACTTGACATTTAAAAAGGTGAAATTTCATTTTGCAGAAAGCAAAACTAGTAGCAAGAAATGGAAGATAAAAAGAGATTAATGTAGGCTAGATATAAGAAATATATTTGCTAATGACTAGAGTCTTCTAGGAATAGAATTCTAGATAGTAGTAAATTAACAGAGTTGTTCCCTTTTCTACCTTGATGGGTCTACACCTGAGTTCTGAAACCAACTCAAATCCAACCACAGATTCAAGAAAAGATACTTCATCACTACCTATCACCCTTCAGATAGATAGAAAAAGCAGTACCCACTTTCCCATGGTTGTTGTTAGATAAAATGAGATAACATTTGTAAAGCATATTGAAAATTTTAAGGTATTATATGATTTCTAGCTATCATCATCATCATCAACAGCTATGATTTGAATTCAAGTCCTGTGATTTCATATCCAACCTTCTTTTCCTTGGTATTTCATCAACTCCACTTTATAGATGAAGAAACTGGAGTTCAGAATGTCTCAGTGACTTTATGAGACATGTAAAAACAACTGTTACATGTCAAAGGGAAGATTCAAATCCAGCCTTTCATAATTGAAACCTAGTCATCTTTTCAATACCCCACATTATTTCTCTGAGAAATTATATAGAGTCCTTATTTCAAATTATTCCCCAAAGATATCATTTAACCTTTCTAGGCCTCAATTTTCTCCTCTTTCTAATTAGGAAATTATCCTAGATCAGAAGGTTTTTAACCTTTTATGTGACATGGACTCCTTTGACAGTCTGGCAAAACCTATGAACCCTTCTAAGAATGATGGTTTTTTTTAATTTTAATTCCTAATTAGAGAAGACATTAAATTTCATCTGGGGGTTAGTGAAAATAAGATGAGATATATTTTTTCCCATCTAAATTCATAGATACCCTGAAACTAATCCACAGGCTGCCAAGGGTTCCATGAACCTATGAATATGCTGCTAAATGTTTAATAACCAGCTCACTGGAAAATTTTTTAAGATTTTTAATCTGAATTATTAACATTTTCTCCATAATTCCCTGAAGTCTCAACAACCAACAAAATCATATCTTGATTTTGCTAATTTCCATGGTGTAAATATTCACAACTGAAAATTTAATTGTACACTCTCGTTAGTTCATTTAAGCTGGATTCAACACACCTCTGTGTATACCTGAGGTTAAGAACTTCGAATCTGAATCAATGCAGTGTGTTAAATATGATGGTACATGTACAAACTATATCAAATTGTTGCTACCATGGGGAGGGGGGGAGGGAAAGAAGAGTGGTAGAAAAATGTGGAACCCAAAATCCTGGAAAAGGATGAATATTGAAAACTACCTTTGCATGTAAATGGAAAATAAATCAGTTAATTAATCATAGGCCTCCTTTCTGGTTCTACCATTAAATGAGTCTAAGAGTGAGATTTAAATGCCACCCGAGTTCCTTGAGAAAAGAACTGTTTCATTTTCTATATTACCAGGCTTGCACATAGCAAACATTTAATAAATGCTTATTGATTCAAGTTCTTCATTTGATGAATTTAGTCTTCTACTTCCTGGACAACAGAGGTAAAAGTAAACATAACCTTCATTGCCCATCAGTTGGCAAAACACTAGGAGGTTACAACTGAATATCAAAACTAAAACCAAGAGAATGTGCCCAGAATATTATCTATTACTTTGTCCATCACAGGTTTCACTACACACCAAAAAAAAAAACAAAAAACAAAAACATAGGAGAAAAAAAGCACAGAGGAGGCTATTAGGATTTCATATTAAGAAGCTGGAAGGATCTTTTTGTGAATCTAAGTAAAGTCATTAATGATTTTGCTCTATCTAGTAGAAAGTTTATTTATAAAGGGATAAATAATTATTTTTAAAGGTTCAAACCATTGGTGCCCTAACTTTCTAACTTACTCCTAACTTTCTAACCTATTAATTTAAAATCACACAATCAGTGGAACTTAAAAAAATAACAACAAAACAACAATGACAAAAACTCCACTACATCATGCTGGGAAATCTCCAAGGAAAGCAGCAGTTCTTTCAAGGGAAGAGTCAGAAATCTATCCCTTTGAAACTTTGAACCCTTGCAAGAAGGCTCTGGGCAAGCCAATGATTAACCACAGGCAGAGAAAAGAGAGGTGTGTTGACTAAACTTGTAGGATCTCCCATTTGGGACCACAGAGAGATTTCCCTAGAAAGTCTCAGCTTCAATCCTGATTGATCACTCATACAGTATAAGAATGATTTCTCAAACATTATCCTATTGCCAGCCTATGGTAGAAAAAAGAAGAAAAAAGTTTTTTAAAAAAGCCCTTTTCTGGGAAATAAAACTTCTTGCCTTCTGTCCTGGATTAATGTGGTAAATATAAAATGCCCCACAGGCTGCTTATTTTGAAGCTTACTACAGCACATAAAAGGAAAGAATTAGCATGCAATGAATAATTTATTTTGGGCTTTACTGTTGTTTTAAACAAATCACTTTCATGAAAGCAATGTGTATTCAAGCAATAAATCACTGTTTAGCACTCTGTCATCATGAAAAGATACCATTTGACAGAATTATTGAATGGCATTGCCGGGCCTGTAGAGTGGGTACAGTGAAGATTAAGGTATTCTTCCACCAAATGGGATTCCATTTACCACTCATAAGGAAAAAAATGTCAGATTGTCCCTTTTTTTAGGAAAAGATCATAGTGATTGCCTCTTATGATTGGTTGGAAATGGACTAAGTGTATATGTTCCAAGGGGTAGGAATACTTCCTACATGTTGTAAGAATTTTGTATTAGATGGACTATGAGTCTTTTATTTTTGTTTTGCTTTGCTTTTTGTTTTTCTAAATCTGAGATTTTATCATCCTAATGTATTCAAAGTAGGAGGTGATGCCCAATTTTTCAATCATAATTTTTTTTATCTCTTCTCTCTAAACCAAAGGGCAGAGTTTCATAACCTGAGTGTATCCCAGTCCCTGTAGTATAACAGTTTAGCTGCTACTTTTACTCACTGAAGATTCCAGGACTAACCCTTTAGGTTGCAGTGGTTGCTCATATTGCCACTTATGAACCCCAATAGAATATTTCCCATGAATTATTTGCCATAAGTTTTAGAGGTATTTACTAAGTAGATAATATCTTGGAGGCATAGTCTCATAAACACTCAAGATTTCTTGAAAGAATGGGCTCAGGGGCAGCTAGTTGGCACAGTAGATAAAGCACGGGCTGTGGAGTCAGGAGTACCTGGGTTCAAATCTGGTCTCAGACACATAATAATTACCTAGCCGTGTGGCCTTGGGCAAGTCACTTAACCCCATTTGCCTTGCAAAAAAAACCTAAAAAAAAAAGAATGGGCTCAGGCTTTTAGAAAAATGATAGTAAGGAACTCAGGGAACTCATAGCTCTTCATTTTTGTAAATCCTTTACTTTGTGAAGTCCTTATGAGTTTTCTTTTAGGTACAGTTTTCTGCTAGGTTCTGAAGATCAGTGCTCTGTAGAGTTTTGAAGACTCCTTACTTTGGTGTTCCTAGTTTTAACTTGGCATTTCTCTCCTTATGGAGTCACTGTGGCTCTAGGGACCATCTCTGCTTACTGCTATTACAAAAATAAGAACTTCATGTCTAATAATCTTCTGAAGGTCAGCAGACTGTCAATTTCTTCCCTGGATGCTTGGTTGTATTTTATTAGGAAATATTCTATTTTCCCTTGACATGTCTTCCTCTATTCCTAGCTAGATGCATTGTCATTTGCTAATACAGTTTTTCTCACCAATACTACCAGTGAGGAAGGGAGAAGGAGAGAGAGGCACTCTTTCCTCCCCCAAAGAATATTCCCTGCCATTGACCAGGAATATTCTTTCCTAAATTTGGAGTTCACCCTCATTCAACTGATTGAACTAGCTTGTGCTTTTAATATGATGGCTAAGAGGCATGATTTGATATACTTAACCAATTCAAAATAATTTATGGTACCTTTTGTCTTTATCCAATGACCCCAAATTTCCTTAAAAATCACACCTAGTTTGTTTTTGATCAATTGATAGATTAAATTGAGATGTATTGCTATATTGTGATTATTTGGCATCAATTCCACACTTCCCTTCCCTTCCAAACAATTAAAAATTGATGCTGTGAGAAAATTGATTCAAGTGCTTTTGGCAAAGCCCACAGTTCCAGATTCTGGAACTCTCTAAGGTAGCTCTCTAAGGAATCTGAAAAGTTTAGCATTATACTTTCAGAATGATTTTCTCAATGCTTTCTAAGAGTTTCAGAAAAGGTCTATATGATAACAGATAATAAGCATATTTGAAAATTTACATTTTTCCAAATATTAAATATAGCATGCCCCAACTTATTGAATTTTATAAAATTTTATAAAATTTTCATTACGTACCACCTCTCTTGGAGCTTTAAAAGGCCTTTCCTAATCCAAAGTAGTAAATAAAAAAGGTGAAAAAAGCTCTTTCATGTTCTAGTATATAAGAATGTCAGAATTGCCGCTCATTTGTCTATTTTTTTCCAGAGAATTTTTGCTACCTATTTAGAATAACCATTTTGTCATTCATTTTTATTAATGGTAGACAAACTTTCTCTTTTACATTTGATTTAACTTGAACTTCTGTTATATTGAAATACTTTTTATTATACCAAAAATTTTCACATCTTCCAACTTTATGCATTCTCTCACTGCTCTAATTTCTTTGCTTTTCAGGTCACTAAGATCCAGATTTTGATTAATATTCAATTCTTTATTTTGTTTTGAAATTACTCTCACTCACTTAAATATGACCTAAATTTATCTCCTTATGAGTTTCAATTATTATATTTAGTTGAGCTTCTATAGGGAAAAAAAAATCTAATTCTTCTTCCAAAAAAAACCCTTTATAAATTTTAAGATAAGAAACACACATGTGCTCCCAACTAATCTCTTCTCCAGGTTAAGTAAATATGCCCATTTCTTTCTTTCTTTCTTTTTTTTTTTTTTTAGGTTTTTGCAAGGCAATGGAGTTAAGTGGCTTGCCCAAGGCTCCACGACTAGGTAATTATTCAGTGTCTGAGGCCAGATTTGAACTCAGGTACTCCTGACTTCAGGGTTGGTGCTCTATCCACTGCACCACCTAGCTGCCCCTTGCCCATTTATTTCAAGGAATTCTCATATACAAGTCTAATAGAGAATAAAATAACATAATTTAGTATAAATATATATCTATAAATAATGCTCTCTCTATATATATAATATATGTGGCATGTAAAGGATTTTGTGAAATGTAAAAGCATCATATAGATTAACTATAATTTCATCCTTCTTTCCTTCAAATTTGATGGAGTTCAGTCAGAAATTGTTTGGGGATAAGTTACTTAAAATTGTTCCTTTATCTTGAATGTTTTTTATATATAGTACTGAAATCATCTTTAGGGGCAACTCCAGTAGTAGAAAAGACAAGGCAAATGATATATTTCTTTCTATTCATTCATGGTTTTAATTCCTTTATTCCATTCCAAGCATTTTGAAGGTTAAAAGTATTTGGCATGGAGACATTTTGAAAATATTTTAAAACTTTTACAGGATCATTGTTACATTGAAAAGATGGTAAGCAACAATTCTGATTTTAATAATGCTCTGGTTCAAATTAATTTGTTGAATTCTTAAGCATATTTTGAGATCTATATTTGTGGGACAAATATTTTGTTATCTATTAGGTTTTTAAAAATATTTTATTTGTTTGTTTTCCTATAGAATAATAAGCTTCTGAATATAATCCTTATCATTAGATTTCATCTTTCCAGGTATTTTGATAGTGATATATATGATGGTAGTTGTAGTTTCTACCATTTTCTTGCATGAACTGAATTAATTAAAAAAAAACTGTGCTTCTTAAGGACAAACTGTTTACAATTTTCCACAAAGAAATTCACCTCATTCAGATTATTTGTTTGACAAATTTGTTTGGCATTTTCTTGAAGACATATTCTTGATTCCACTCATGTGGCTATCACCCATTAAAGACTTTTGATTTTACCCCTGAATTTTAGCAAGCAATTCACAGGGATAGAAGTTACTAGAATAGTGCTTTCAGATGCCATATGATATAAGACTGATTCAATCTTTCTTAAAAAATAACATTACATTTTTATTACAAAATATAATAGTGGATTCATCCTATATAATCCAATTATGAGTTTATGTACTTTATAGAAAGTTTTCAGAATTTGAATCACTCAGAAAAAAATCTATGAATTCCTATAATAACTGACTATATTCTCTGAGGAGTACAAAAGGGTATGTCAAAAAATTCCAGGGATATAAAAAGTAAATCATTATTGATTCAAGGATTATTGAACAAGTTATCTGAAAGCCCTATAATATGTATATCACCTTGATTGATTACAGCAAAGCCTTTGACAGTCCTCTATTCACATTTTAATTATATTCTGTGAAATATATGATAGATCCAAGAATAGTAGAGTATTTAATGTCCAGATTTAAAAAATGTTCTCTATTTAAAAAAAATCACTTCTGACACAATAATGTTAAGGATACTTGGCATAAATCATTACATCTTTCAGGAAGACAGTTTTAGCCCATTATAGTTATGTCTACCAGGAAATTCATTACAAATCACTCTAAATGGAGTTCCATATGGTTTTCAAATCAGAGGGAATGATATTAAAATATTGTATTAATCACTAGATATACATCAATGATATCAAATTTTATGGTTGCACAAAAAAAATAAATAGTTACCTCATCTTATATAAATGTCATTGTACTCTATAAATATAAGGTTTTTAATTGTGTACAATAAGAAAGGCTAGACAAAAAGCTTTGAGTTTGTATTCAGAGTTTTTATTGAGGTATTGGAAGCTGGTACTTAGAAATATCTTGATCCTCTCCAGATAAAACACATCAAGGAGAAAATTAAAAGTGTCTTTGTTAAAGGACTGAATGGCATCCTGAAGTCAAAGCATAATGGGAAGTACATATTTAGAGCAATACAATAATAGTCTTTTCCCATACCTTCTGATGGTATAATGAATAATAGATTAAAAAGGTATCCAAATAAAAATCATGAAAAAATTAAAGAAACAAAGGGTTCATTAATTCAAAATGGCAAAGTTAACAATTCCTCATTGAAAAAGATAGATAATCTTAGAGCACATTATAAAAAGGTTAAAAAATGTTCAAAACATTTTGAAGCAAAATAACTTCATTTCACAAAGCAAATAAGGGACAACAATAGATATATACACAATATTTGTTTAATATGATCAAGAGCAGTTTATCTCTAGGCGAAGCCTGTGGAACACCCAAGATTCATGAGTGTAATCAAATGTTTCCTATATGTGATATCCACATTAACTCAACCAACAAAATTCCAATAAAGAACTAAGGGCTGAACATATGCAGTTTTGCATATGAAAACAATAGAAGTTTATTATGGTCACTCAAGTTGAGATCACTACCTCTGGAAGTTACAGAGAAGATATCCTTAATGACTCCTGATTTACTGATTAATGAATGTGTGTGATGAAATGGTGGAAACTGTATGATGAATGACTGCAGTTTACAAAAATTTAGTTTTGCTAGATTCCTAGAAAAATACAGTTAGGTGGCAAGATTTATTATATATTACAAGTTCATCATCCTCTACAAACCAACAGATGACAAATCTCCATACAAACTGCAATATATCCCTGAGAATTCCACAGAGAGAATGTACTAGAAATAGAGTATCATTTCAGACAGAACTGTCACCCACAACTACCCAGACATAAATCCATAAATATTAAATAACAACATTTTTAATAGATATCACCATATAAAATAATCTTGCCCTTAAACCACAAGAGATGAAAAGATTTCAAAATATTGAGGCCTAGAGGAAGAAAGCAAAGCATTGTAGAAACAGGACAAGATACATGTCAGCCTTGTCAACTTGATTATTATTGGAGTTGTCATAAAGAAGTTTTCTATTAGTCTACTGAAGATGAGCCTACAACCCATTACTCATTAAATTATAAAAAGCAGTCATTTTCTCTACTCATGCAACAATCTACTAAACGTTAAATATAAAAGAATAATAGTAGGAAAAGGACTTTCCTCAGAACTTTTCTATCTGAATTTCATTAAAAAAAATGAGATGAGAAGAATAAGATTAACAATAACACAGTGGTAATATTATTAAATGTAAAAAAATAATTTCAGAGGCATGATTCATTCCAGGACTATTTCTATCTGAACTTCATGGAAAATTATAATAATTAAATCAATAATAATAATTAGAGTTCCTCTTCGGAATATTTTTAAAAATATGATTACAGTAGGTGGCTAGGTGGTGCAGTGGATAGAGCATTGGCCCTGAAGTCAGGAGTACCTGAGTTCAAATCCAGCCTCAGACACTTAATAATTACCTAGCTGTGTGGCCTTGGGCAAGCCACTTAAGTCCATTGCCTTGCAAAAACCTAAAAAAAAATATGATTACAGTCTGCTTCAGTAGATATAATCCATAAGAGAAGTAAAATCTTCCTGGTCTAGAGGCTCTGAGACAAGTGAAGTGACTTCTGAATTGACTCAAACTTGTAACTCCTCATGAGTCTCAAAAAGAGAGTCACCTTTTTTTCCTTGTCACCATTTTAGATGTTTCTAGGGAAAGTGAACCCTCTGCTAGTCTTTGGATAGTTTTCTTTCAATTAGGCACGACATGAAAAGAGCAACTTCATCAAAGAGCTAGTGGAAAGAGGTCTCAAGATTAAATCATTTAACTTGAATATTATTATTGAAGCAGTAGAAATCAACATAAAGCTATGATTGTTGGACTTCTGATACAGCTATTTATGTACTCTGATTCCTAACTGGGTGACATACACTTTACGTATTGCTGCTGGACATATGTGTTGCTGTCTTAACAGTTTCCTTACTGTAGTTCCCCCTTGTCTATGATGACTAGTAGTTTATTTATCCAAGATGGATAGGGGCAGTTAGGTGGCACAGTAGATAGAGCACTGGTCCTGGAGTCAGCAGGACCTCAGTTCAAATCCAGCCTCAGACACTTAATTCAAATCCAGCCTCAGACACTTAATAAATACCTAGCTGTGTAATCTTGGTCACTTAACCCATTGCCTTGCAAAAAAGCAAAAAAAAAAAAAATGGATAGCCAGCATAAGCACAAACATGCTTCTGCTTTAGGAAAAAGATAGATAGATAGACAGATAGAGAGAGAGAGCTTAGAATAAAAAGTACATGCCTATGCCTATTACAACTAGTATGACTGATAATAGGATGTAAGATGATATTGACAAGTGAGATAGATAAATCGATTTAAACACATGAATACATACTATTTTTTATATATAAATTATATTAAATATTCAAAATATTACTACATTTATCAAACCATTATCAACATATCATTCCTTCATATATGTATGTATATGTGTCATATATTACATATATCTTTTCAGCACTGTACAATGTTATAGAATGTCAAAAAAACTGTCAGCTCTTAAATTTTGGAAACTTTAATTTTAATTTGCCAAATAATCTATAAACCCGGAGTTCAAATTTTATTTTGTACCATTTTATAAAAAAAGGTGAAAAGGTTATTAATTAATCCAATCCATAGAGCAGTGAAAAATGTAGTATTGAGGCTTTCCCATTGTAGTTCACATTGGGGAACAAAAGTAATAGGAAAGGAACAGTAAAGACCACCCAGGGGTTTCCTGGCCTTGTTTATTAAAGCCTAGTCAAAAATAATTTTAAAGGCTGGGGAAAAAATGTGCAAAGTCAACTAACTTTGGTTAATTAGTTTTTTCTATCTTGTGACTGTAAATCAATGACAAGCAAAATTCTAATACTTTCATTCTGGCAGAGTAGTTGTCCTGTCACTCACAGTCCATCTCTTTTCTCAGAGAAATGGCCTTGCTGAGCTTTCTCTGGGTAGGCAAAAGATCTCCAGTTGTGGGCATCCCTCATTTCCCTCAGCCTCCAGGAAAATGTGCTGGTGGCAGCTGTTTGTAATAAGCTGAAGGCATCGTGAGACCAATTGTAATGCAAAGGTCATATTTTCTAAGCTGTTTATAGATTGTAATTTGTAAAGTTGTAATGTCACACGTTGTCAATAATTCAGGGAGGAAAATTACCACTGCTAATAGGCCATCAATTCCCTATTCTTCTGCTTTAACTCTTTATTCCCTCTAAAACCCTTTCACTTCAGCTCCATTTGAGCTACTTTCTCAAACCAGATACTAAAGGTTTCATTTGTTTATGCAGACTGCTGTGGTAAATCTAAAGGAATCCTTTAACAAGCTTAAGGAGATTCAAACCAATCAAAAGGCCACAATTTAGAAAGGAGATAAAAATGCCTGTTAAAGGTCTATTCTCTATGGAGCCCAGTGTTCCAGAAAATGAGTTTATGTTGTCAGTCAGGAAGAAGAGACCTTTAAAAAAAAATGGAAGACAGAGCAAATTGTGTTAAAAAGCAATGAATGTTGGATGTTAGAGCTGGTTGCTAATGATATGTTGCTTTTTTTTTAACTGTAAATGTTAATTGGTCTATCTCATGCTCAACAACAGGATTTGGGGGGGGGACAGAACTTTGAACAAAGAGAATATTACACTTATGATTCCCATTGTTCAGATTGGAGAAAAGGTAGCCCATTACCCATTATTGAAACTGTTAGGGACTGTTGTGTATGGGAGCACTGCAAATGATCTTCACCTGGTGTCCTTGAGCATCCAAGCCTTATCTTACTGTCTGCCTTACTATCTTACTTATCTGGGAGTGGATTATAGACTGTGGAGGTATTAAAGCACTGGTATTTGGATCAAATAGAGACCTTGGAGACCTTATTGTATAGGGAGAAACTTGTCTTCCTTGTCTTGCTTGTCTCCTGCCCCTCCGACGCTTGTCTGGGGAAAGATTGAGGGAGTCCAGAAAGGGACTCAGCATGAGTTCAGAAAAGTGACTCAACATAATGGCATTCAAACTGGGACTCAACATATGACACCTGTACAGGGATAAGAAGGTGGAGTATTCTGAGTAAAGTCTTGGATAAGGGCACAGTAGATACAAACAAGACACTCTAGAGAAAGTAATAGGTTGATTTGTTACTAGGGGGCTGATTTTAAACAAAGAGGTGTAAAGTGAAAATGAAAAGACAAATTAATATTCAACTTTGAAGAGTCAGGGGGAAGTAGAGTCTCCAAGGTAGTGCCCCGGGGGACTGAGCTTCTTTCTCAAGCAACAGTCTGCTGCCGAGTGCCAGTGCCATGAATGGGATGCAGAGAACCTACTTGCTGTTCTTATTTGGCCACTGTTGCCTGCCTGACCGTGCTGTGTGCTCTGGGCATGACCCGGGCCCCTGGACCTGCGACTAGCTGTAGAGACCTTTCCTTGCTGACACAGATCCTGATGCAGACTTTGATGCAGACGAGGCCAGTGACAAATTGCACTTCAGAAGCCACAATGAGTTACACTTTCCAGCCATGTCTCAGAAAACTTATTTTAGAAATCAAGCTATCCCCATGTCTTCTTCCTGGTTTGGGGAGGAGAGGCGGGGTTGTTGGGCAATGACTATGTTTTTCTTAGGCTATTGATTGGGAAGTTTCATGATTCAATTATTTAAGAGAAAAGGGGAAGAAGATATTTTTTCTGGCATTGGGAAATTTAGATTCTATCTTTTGAAGCAAGCCTGTGCTTATGGATAATATTTTGGTGTGTTTATGTGTGTGTGTGTGTGTGTGTGTGTGTGTGTGTGTGTGTGTTTATGTGCACTTAATCATCAATAGGACATTTTGACATCTCTCCACTGGCTGGAGAGGTGGGGAAGACGTTTCTATATTCTGAGATCTGGTACTGGCCTGGGTTTCAATCTCAGCTTGGTGAATATGATACAAGAGAATTGTTTTCTGTGTTTATGTAAGTGTCTAAACTCTGAATTAGTTAGGTAAAGTTAAATGTTACTCCTTTTAGTTTGAGTTTTGAATTTAATTGCTTTGAAAGTTATTTTTGTTGGCAAAATAAAAAACTTTGTAATCTTTGTAAGTTGAAGATAAAATGTATTTCAAGGAATTTAGGGATATTGGTTTTTACCACCGACATTTGTTTACTTTTGAACTTTTGATTTCAATTTATATGGCATTCATTATATAATAATTTTGCTTCAAAAAGAGAAAAGAAGGGGGATATGTTAGGCACTGTTGTGTATAGGAGCATTGTAAATTATCTTTACCTAGTGTCCTTGAGCACTAGAGCCTTAGTCAGAGTGGATTAGAGACTGGGGAGGTAGTTAAGAACTGGTATTTGGATCAATAAATGGAGTACTTGAGGATCTCATCTTCCTTGTCTCCTGCCCCTTCAATGCTCACCTGGGGAAGAGTGAGGGAGTCCAGAGAGGGAATCAACATATTGGCCCCTGAACAGGGACTCAGCAAAAACATTATGAAGAGTTCTTAAATCTCATAATTTTTCCTTAGTACAACTTTAGACCATTAAAACTAAGATGGTAAACTGCATAAGGTAGGAACTATGAATTTTTTTCTTCTTATTCCCATAATGTTTAGGAGAGAACAAGAGCAAGGCTAGGTTGTGTAGTGGATAAAGTGCCAGGCCTAGAATGAAGAAGATCTGAGTTCAAATCTAGACTCAGATACTTACTAGCTTTGAGACTCTAGGCAAGTCACTTAACTATTGTTTGTCTGATAATAATAGCACTTCTTTTCCATGTTTGTTACGAGGATCAAATGAGATTGAAAATTATAAAAGAATTAGCACAATGAGTGGCATGTAGTTCATATAGTAAGTACTACATAAATATAATTTGTTATTATTAATCAAGCCTAATTGATTGTCTATTGATCCCAATCTTTATGGGCATGCTCACCATGTTTAGGTGATATAATTCCTACTCAGAGGTTGGAACATGAAGAGAAATCATAGAATTGGTTCCCGTTCCTTAATCATTTAGTGAGGATGGGACCAGAACTGGGGTACATCAGAAGGTACTATGTAACCCGAGTTTCGTCAATATTTCATGGCTAAATGCTATTTGGGAAAATGACAATGATATAAGGTGGGAGTTCTTGACTTATTTTGTGGAATGGATCTTTTCCAAAGAAAAATGACTCCATTGATATAATTTTAAAAACATGCTGGCCCCATGTAAAGAATTTCAGAACAGGAGAGATCTTTTGTCATCCCCATTTGAGGCTAATGTATGGCCATGAATATGGGACTCTGTTCTTTGAGGGTTTGTGTTTACTACTTCTCATTTTAGATAAGGGACATAGGAGATGACTGTAAACTTGTGAGATTTGAAAAAATCAGGAGAGCAAGCCATTCAGATATTCACAAGCAGAATCCAGAGCTGTGACAGAGTAGAGTATTGAATTCCCACAGGTTCACTATGAAGATCCAACTCAGCAGTAGCAGAGACAGAGGCTCATTATTCATTTTTCAGTCATACCATATTTAAAGCACAACTTGGTAGGCAAGTGTCATGGAGAAACTGTTAATGCAAATGTGCTTAACATGGAACCTTGGTAGTGTTGGGGTCAGAGCCTTACCTCTGCATTTTTTGAGGAGATTGAAAAGGTTTATATTTCTATTCTTTTAAATAGAACTTGTATAAATTACTGGAGGCTAGCAGCATGAGAAACACATTGGAATGAAGACTCTAATCTATAGCATTAAAGAACTATACATCTATTTCACTGGGTACTTCCAGAACCCTAATAAAAGAGGGTATAATTGGGTTCATTTTGGAAGAATGAGTCTAGAGTAATTTTTCCATCTTTTTAGAATAGTAAATTATATTCAACTTCACTAAATTACAGATTTCAACATGATTTTCTGCTTCCCAATAAACTAGTGACACTCTCTTTTACCTCTAGGGTAAAATACGGTCTCTTCTCTTTTTTAATTTTAAGTCTTTCACAGTCCAACTTCAAACTACCTTATTATACATTATTTACTCTCATATATTTTATGATTCAGAAAAACAAAGCAAAACAAAAATAATTAGCCTTCTTGATGTATTTCATAGAAGATACTCTGCTTCCTGTCTTCAAGCTTTTATAAAACTAGTTATTCATTACCATTTTATATTCCCTCCTCACCTCTCCCTTAGAATTCACACACACACACACACATATTTGCATGTGTTGAAGAAGGTAAGTTTCTTGAGGGAAGGATTTTTTTTTGTATTCTCCTAGGTAGTTAAATAATACAGTGAATAAAATTCTGGTCTTCAAGTCTGGAAGTTTAAATCTTCCCTTAGATGCTTATTAGCTATGTAGCCCATGGCAAATCACTTAATTTTTTTAGTCACAGTTTCCATATTTATAAAATGAAAATCATAATAGCACCTATCTCACAGGATTGTTGTGAGGAAAAAATGAATTAATATCTGTAAAGTTCCAACATCTCCTATGGAATTTATTGACTCCAGTTCCTAGAGAGGTCACATGGCCAGACTTTTGCTTTAGCAGAACATTTCATCAGTCAAAAGAAGGATGAGCTTGAGTGGGAAAAGAATTAAGGCAGATGGTCCAACCACCAGATTGTTGCAATAGTCCAGTCATAAGTTGATAGCTGATTATGCCATAGGAATGGCAATAAAAAAGGAGAGAATTTGAGATATATAAGAGATACAGTGAAGCAAGAAGGCACAATAATTGAAAACAGAGGGATATATATGAGTACAGTTGAGGAGAGAATCATACAGAAGTTGGGAACCATTGCTACTAAAGGAATGGTGGTATCCTTGAGTACAACTGACAAACTGAGAGGGAAAATACTTGGAAATTCTATTTTGGACTTGCAGAGTTTTAGATATTTACAAGACATTCAGTTGGAGATGTCCAAAAGACAGTGGAGATCCAGAGAAGTTAGATTATATCAGATTACTTGTTATCCTAGGATGGTGGGGGGGGGTTGGAAGTGTGGAAGGGAGAAAAATTTACAAAATGAATGTCAAAAATTTTCTGTACATCTAATTGGAAAATAAATATAAAAAAGAGAGAGGTTAAGGTTGGATAAAAGCATATGAATTGTGTGTAAAAAGATGTTAATGAAATCAATGGAAATTGATGAGATCATGTAAGTGATAGAGCATTGAGAGAAAATAAAGAATACAGTTAGAAAGCCTTGAGATATAATCACAGCTGGTATGTCTAATTTATCAAAAAAAAAAAAACTAGCAAAAGACACTGAGGCATGGTCATAGAGGCAGAAGGAAAATCAGAAGAGGAAAATGTTGCAAAAATCTTAAGACAAGAGACACTATCCAGTAGAAGAGAGTGAATGACAATGTCAAAGACTGCAAATTCTTTGATACAGTGGCATTGATCTACTATTTGTTCTATGAACAAGGCTTTCCATCTCTTGGCTTCAGGCACTTGCTCTGTCTGTGCTCCATGCCTGGACCACTCTGCCTGTTCTGCTCCAACTACTTACCTCCTAGAATTCCTTTTAAATCCCAATTACAATCCCACCTACTACAGGAAGCTTTCTCCAACTCTAAATTTCATTTCCTTCCTTCTTCTACTTATTTCATATATAGCTTTTTTTTTTTTTTAGTTTTTTGCAAGGCAAATGGGCTTAAGTGGTTTGCCCAAGGCCACACAGCTAGGTAATTATTAAGTGTCTGAGGCTGGATTTGAACTCAGGTACTCCTGACTCCAGGGCCGGTGCTCTATCCACTGCGCCACCTAGCCACCCCTCTATATATCTTTAGTACAGTATCTGTCACATAGTAAGTAATTAACAAATGTTTATTGATTGATTGATTACTGAGGAAGGATGAATATTGTGGAAAGGTTATTTGATTTGGCAATTAAGATATCACTGTATGAATGTTAAAAGTAAATCATTTTTTAAAAGAGATCATTGTTAACTTTGTAGACAGCAGTTTCAATTGAATAGTGAATCATGCTTAAGAGTTTAGAAGAGAATAAGCAGAGCCAAAGTGGAAATACTGACTTTAAATAGCATTTTCAAAAGTTTAGATGTAAAATAAGGTGAAATATAGGAAGATAGAAGCAACAGCTTTTAAATGAGGAAGACATATAATCAAATGATCATGGTCCTTGTTTAATGGTGATTGCAAATAAATTGTGAAGAGTCAAGTAATTGTAAGAGCCACTGAACTAAGAAGTAATAGTATAATCTCAGAGAACAAAACCTAATATTATTTTATGAGAGAAAAAAGCGCTGATAAAATAACTACCTGTTATAATTAGTAAATTGCTTATTTCAGGATATTCTTTACTTGTCTCTCTCAATTCTAATTTTAGACCAACAGAGAGCATTAACATCTGCTTGTTCTTATAGATTCAATAATATTATCTCACAGAAAAGGAGTTCTATTGATTTGTAGGAACAAGTCATTATAGAATATCTCCTATGATCTCAAATCTGTGCTAGACACTGGACAAAGAAAAATAATGATTCTTGTTCTCAAAGAGCTTATAATTGCATTCCGTTTTAGAAAACAATGTTAGTTACATCTTGGAGAACCCTTTTCACTTTGCTGATTATCAGAGGCAATAACAACAATTCAAGCAACCACAAGCCAGTGTTCAGAAAAGTTTTTTAAAAAAGGCCAAAAGATGAAGAAACTAGAGGATCTGTTTAAGCTTTGTAATATAGTAGAAAGTGTATCAGTCCTGGGAATAAAAAGGTTTGGATTAGAGTCCTAACTTTGACACTTAATAGGTATAAAACTTTAGACAAGGTCCCTGACTTCTTGGGTTCTAAGTTTTCCTCATGAATTAAATGGGAAACATTTTCATTATCTATGAAATGTACTTATTGAGAGGAAAGTACTTGATATAGTTTAAAGAGCTAAAAAACTTGTTAAATTTTTTTATTTTTAAGTTACAAAATTTCCTTCCACCCTCCCTTCCCACTCCCCTGACAGGTTAGCATTGTACATTCATATTTTGATAAACATGTTTACAGAGTAGTTATTTTTGGTATGAGTAATTAGGATTAAGGGAAAGAGATGCATAAGAGATAATTTTTATAAATGTTCATCAGATTGTGAAGGGTTATTTTTTGTGTTTTGTTTTGTTTTGTTTTACTTCTTCTGGATGGGGATAACATAGTCCATAGCCATTCTAATACACTTGTCCTATCTCACTGAATGGCTAAGAGGAACTGCTACTATAAAGGTTGTTCATCTCACAATGTTGTTGTTGATGCTCAGTATCAGATACCATAAGTCATTCCAAATTTCTCTAGAGTCCAACCATTTATGGTTTCATATAGAACAATAGTATTCCAAAATATTCATATACCATAACTTGTTTAGTCATTCCCCAGTTGATGGGCATCTCCTCAGTCTCCAATTCTTTGCCACTACAAAAAGAGCTTCTATGATTATTTTGGAATATGTAGGATTTTTCCCTTTTTATAATTTCTTGTGGATATAGGTTTATAATTTGAATTACAGGGTCAAAAGGTATGAACAGTTTTATTGTTCTTTGGGCATAGTTCCATATTGCTCTCCTGAAAGACTGGATCTGTGCACAACTCCACCAGCAATGTACCAATGTCCCAGTCCTCCCACAAGTCTCCAACGTTCATCATGTTCCTTTTTTCCTCATCTTGGCCAATCTGATAGATGTGAGATGATACCTCATTGTTGTTTGTTTTAATTTGCATACAATTATATATAGCTGTAATTTCTTCCTTTGAAAACTATTCATATCCTTCAAACCATTTATCAACTGCAGAAAGACTTGTGACCTTATAAATTTTAGACATATATTTTTAGAAAAGGGACTTTTATCAGAACTAGTTGTGAAGATTGTTTCCCAGTTTTCTGCTTTCCTTCTAATTCTGGCAGCATTGATTTTATCTGCAATTTTTTTTTAACTTAATATAGTCAAAATCAATCATTTTGCAGTTTATAATGTGCTCTAATTCTTGTTTGGTCATAAATTTATCCCCTTTCAATAGATTTGATAAAGTATTTCTTGGTCTATTAATTTTTCTATGGATTCACTCTTTACAACTAAATCCTGTACCCATTTTGACCTTATTTTGGTATAGGGTGTGAGATGTGGATCTATGCCTTGTTTTTCCATACTATTTTCCAGTTTTCCCCAACAATTTTTGTCAAATAGTGAGTTCTTATCCTAGAAGCTGATGTCTTTGGGTTTGTCAAATAGTAGATTGCTGTAATCATTTACTGTGAGTTCTTTTGAATCTATCCTAATCCACTGATCCATTACTTTATTTCTTAACCAGTACCAGGCAGTTTTGATGACTGTCACATTATAGTATAGTTTTGTATCTGGTAATGCTAGGCTACCTTCCTTTATATATATATATGTATATATATATATACATATATATATATATATATTTTATCAGTTCCCTTGCTATTTTTGCCCTTTAGTTGCTCCAGATGAATTTTGTTATAAATTTTTTTCTAGCTTGATAAAATAGTTCTTTGGTAGTTTGGTATGGCAATGAATAAGTAATTTAATTTGGGTAGAATTGTCATTTTTATTCTATTAGCTCAACCTAACATCAGCATTTGACATTTTTTCAATTATTTAGACCTGACATTATTTGGGTGAGAAGTGCTTTATAATTGTGTTCATACAGTTTCTGGGTTTGTCTTGGGAGGTAGATTCCCAAGTATTTAACATTAAAAATTGTCTATACTTATTTTAAATAGAATTTCTCTTTCTATGTCTTTCTCTTGGGCTTTGTTATTCATATATAGAAGTACTGATGATTTAATGTGGGTTCATTTTATATCCTGCTACTTTACTGAATTAGTTAATTGTTTCAAGGAGTTTTTCAGATGATTTTCTTGAGTTCTCTAAGTGTACCATCATATCACCTGCAAAGACTGAAAGGTTTGCTTCCTCATTGCCAAAATTCCTTCAATTTCTTTTTTTCTTCTCTTATTGCTACTGTTATCATTTCTAATACTATATTGAATAGTAATGGTGATAATGGACATTATTTTTTCACCCCAGATTTTATTGGAATTGCTCCCAGTTTATTCCCATTATATATAATATTTGCTGATGGTTTGATAGATACTATTTATTATTTTTAAGGAAAACTCCATTTATTCCTAAACTTTCTAGTGTTTTTTTTTAATACAAATGAATGTTGTATTTTATGAAGGGCTTTTTCAGCAATATATAATTTCTGTTGGTTTTGGCAATGATATGTTGAATTATCTTGAATGTTTTTCTAATGTTGAACCATCCCTGTCTAGCTGGTATAAATCGTGTATTATCCTAGTAATAACTTGCTGTAGTCTCATTTCCAAAATTTTATTTAAGATTTTTGCATTAGGGAGACTGATCTATAATTCCCTTTGTCTGTTTTGGTTCTTCCTGGTTTAGGTATCAGCACCATGTTGGTGTCATAAAAGGAGTTTGACAGAACTCTTCCTTCTATTTTTTTGAGTAATTTAAGTAGAATAGGAATTACTTGTTCCTTGTTTGGTAGAATTCACTTATAAATCCATCTAGACCGGGAGACTTTTTCTTAGGCAGTTTATTGATGGTTTCTTCAATTTCTTTTTTTCTGAAATGGGGTTACTTAAGTAATTTATTTCCTCTTCTGTTAATCTGGGCAGTGTGTATTTTTTTGTAAATATTCCTATATTTCACTTAGGTTATCCAATTTGTTGGCATACAGTATGGCAAAGAAGTTAATTTCCTACTCATTGCTGGTTAGTTCACCCTTTTCATATTTCATACTGGTAATTTTTGGCTATCTTCTTTTTTCAAATCAGATTAAACAAAGGTTTGTCTATTTTGTTGACTTTTTCAGAAAACAAACTCTTGTTTTTATTTATGAGATCAATGTTTCTTGCTTTCAATTTTATTAATCTCTCCCTTGATTTTCAGAATTTCTAATTTGGTATTTAATAGGGGATTTTTCATTTGTTCTTTTTTTTGCAAGGCAATGGGGTTAAGTGGCTTGCCTAAGGCCACACAGCTAGGTAAGTATTAAGTGTCTGAGACCAGATTTAAACCCAGGTACTCCTGACTCCAGGGCCGGTGCTTTATCCACTGTGCCACCTAGCTGCCCCCATTTGTTCTTTTTCTAGTTTTGTTAATTGCATAACAAATTTATTGATTTCCTCCTCTATTTTATTCATATAGGCATTTTGAAATATGAAGTTTCCTCTCAAAACTGCCATGGCTGCATCCCATATATTTTGGTATGATGTCTCATTATTATCATTTTTTGGATGTAATTATTGATTTTTTCTATTACTGTTTGATCCAATATTTAAGATTGTTATGTAATTTCTAATTAATTCTTGGTTTAGCTTTCCATGAGTCTTTATTACATGTATTACATTATTACATGTAATTTTATTGCATTATGGTCTGAGAAGTAGTTATTGTTTCCACCTTTATGCATTTGATTATAAGGATTTTGTGCCCCAGTGCATGGTCAGTTTTAGTATTGGTGTCATGTACTGCTGAGGACAAAGGTATATTCTTTTCTATCCTCATTAAAGTTTTCTCCAGACATTTATCATATCTAAGTTTTTTTATGATTTCATTCACCTTCTTAACTTCCTTATTGTTTATTATGTTGTTAGATATATCTAGTTCTGAGAGAAGAGAGAATGAGGCCCCCTATTATTAAAGTTTTGCTGTCTATGTCTCCTTGTAATTCACTCAGCATTTTCCTCCAGAAATTTGGAAGCTTATCAGTAGGTACATACATATTTAGCAATGATATAGCTTCAATACCAATGGTGCCTTTTAAAAAGAATGTAGTTTCCCTCCTTATACCTTTTAATGAGATTGATTTTTCTTTTTACTTTATCTGAGATTAGGATTGCTACCCCAGATTTTTCTTTTTTACTTCAGATGAGGCATAATTTATTGTGCTCCAACCTTTTACCTTTACCTTGTATGTATCTCTCAACTGCAAATGTGTTTCTTAAAAAAAATTGTAGGATTTTGTTTTTAATCTATTCTGCTATCAATTCATTCCATTCATATTTACAGTTGAGATTACTAATTCTGTGTTTCTCTCCATACTATCTTTCTCCATTTATATTTTTCTCTTTCCTTTTTTCTTATTCTTCACCAAAATTTTACTCCCTTTCCCCTTTGACTTTTCTTTTAGAAATGTAACTTTCAGTTTATGTTGACTTTTGCCTTTGCCTTCCCTTTTATCAGTCCCTTCTTCTCTTATCTTTCCCTTTCCCAGTCCCCCTTCCCTTTAGATTAGGGCAGATTGTTTTAAACCCAAGTGGAAATGTATTTTATTCCCTCTGGTTAAATCTATTGAATAGAATTTACTCATCATTTATATTCTCTGTTCTTTCCCTCTAAAATTATAAATCTTTGTGCCTCTTGCTTTGGAGTTGTTTATCTTTCTAATACTATTAACTAGGTATCATCAATCACATTTTGATTATTTGATTGCTTGATAAACTCATAGTTATCTAGGAATTGATTGATTGATTGATAAGTAGCATTGACTCAAATTGCACCAAATTTAATTATATTCATGTTTTATCTTACCCCCTTTTTCATGTATCTTTCAAGTACACATAATCCTCCTGTGATCTAAAGTATCATCCAAAGCCATATACTTTCTTGAACTATTTGTGCCCCTCCCTCCAGTCCTATTTTCATTCATACTTTCCTCTCCCTCCCCCACCCAGGGTCAGGGCACTTAAACCCATGTTAAGTGTAGGAAGGAAGAAGGCCTATTTTTTCTTTCATACTTTACTTCTTCCTCCACCCTCACCCAGGGTACTTAAGCCCTTATTAAGTGAAGTAAAGCCTATTCCCTCTCCTGTTCTACCCCCTCCTCCTCAGTCCGGGTACTTAGCCTCCTGTTAAGTGAATCACAGGTTAAATAAACTCTGATCTAATTAACTGCAAGAATTTTAAAGATCTCTAAGTACTAGAAGGCTCTAGAGGTCTCACCTGAGAACTTTACAAATGACTCTAGGTTAAGGGAGACACTGACTCACTCAGGACTGGCCAATTTAAGATGCCCTCATTAGAGAAGGTGCTAAGTACAATATAATTAAAGTGTGTCAAATAACAATGAAACACTTAAGGTTAAGGTTTTTATTCAGGGATTTTTGTCTCAAACATAGTGAAGTCATCTTGGACCTCTTCAATAGAGAGACAAGACCCAACTATACACATATCCTTTAGGTCCATTCTCTTCGATTATATTTGACCCTTTATCCTAAGAGAAGTAAAGTTCTAAGGAATTAGAAGTATTTTGTCTTCCCTTTTAGGGTTGTATGTAATTTGATGGTCTGGACCAACATTTATTTTGTTTTGCTTTGTTTTTTTTCTTCCCCTTTTCATTTATCTTTTTTATGCAACTCTTGAGTCATGTATTTAGTGATTGAATTCTCTGCTCAGTTCTGTTTTTTTTGTCAAAAAATTCTGGAAGTCCTCTATTTCATTGGACATCCATCTTTTCCCCTGACATATGTTGAATTTTACAGGGTAGAACTTTCTGGGATATATTACCAGACCCTTTGCTCTCTGATATATTTTGTTCAGTCTTCTGATCCTTCAATGGTGAGGCTGATAGGTCCTGTGTGAGTCTAATTGTGTTTCCTTCTAATTTGAATTGTTTTCTTTTTGCTGTTTCCAATATTCTCTCCTTTATTTGAGAGTTGTTGGATTTAGCTATTATAGTCTTTAGGATTTTGGTATCCTGAAGTCTTTTCTGGAGAGATTCTGTGGATTCTTTCAATGGTTATATTGTTATCTTGTTCTAGTAGATTTGGACAGTTTTCCCTCATAATTTACTCCATGATGTTTCCAGATTTTTTTTTTTGATCTAGACTTTCTGGTAGTCCGATGATTCCTAGATTGTTTCTCCTGGATATATTTTCCAGGTCATTCATTTTTCCCTAAAAGGTACTTTACATTTTCTTCCATTTTTTTATCTTTTTATTTTGTTTGATGGAATCTTTTAGATTAATTTGTTTCTATTTGTTCAATTTCAATTTTTAGGGTTTTATTTTCTTCAATTAGCTTTTGTGTTTCCTTTTCCAGTTGGTTATTTTTACTTTAAACAGAGTTGATTTCTTGTGTCAACTTTTCATAGTTTTCCTACATGACTTTCATTTCTTTCTTCCATTTTTCTTCTTCCTCTCTTTGGTTTTTAAATTCTTTTTTAAGCTCTTTGAGCTTTTATATTTCAGTGCAATTTATAGACTGTTTTGGTATTTTTCTTGTGAGTGATTTTTCACTGCTTTCTTCTTCAGACATGGCATTGTTAAAACTTAAGTTACTATCAATCTGTTGACTAGATTCTAGCATATGTTAGATAAGTGCCTTTTCCTGCCTCATCTGAGTCTCCTGATTTTCCTAAATCTATTACATATAAAGATTTTAAAACATTATAGAAAGTAACTTGTGGCTTTAAAATGACATAAAGTAACAGCAACAGTCATTAAAATATATGTACTCCTTTCAAGAGGATTACTGTCTATTAAATATTACTTTTCTGTAAATTTCTCATTCTTGATGCTATAAATCTCAGGCATTATCCAGGTATAGCAATAGCATTTTTCTCCTTTTGTAAGGACAGAGTATTTAATTCAGGTCATATACAACAAAAAGTATTATTGCATGTCCTTGGACTTCAGAAAATTTTTTAGATGGCTCAATACATACCTTTTCCCCCTCTTTTTGTTTTGTTTTAGTTTTTTCCAAGGCAATGGGGTTAAGTGACTTGTCCAAGGTCATGCAGCTAGATCATTATTAAGTGTCTGAGGCTGGATTTGAACTCAGTTCTTCCTGACTCCAAGGCCAATGTGCTATCCACTGCGTCACCTAGCTGCCCTCTCAATGCATAATTTTTAAAAGTTTTTTTATTTCTTTTTCCAATTGCATGCAAAGGTAACTTTCAACATTCATGCATTTGCAAATTTAGGGACTCCACATTTTTCTACCACTCTCTCTTCCTTTTGCTCTCCCCATGGCAGCTAAAAATCTGTCAAAATTGTATATGTATAAACATGCTTAACATAATTCCACATTAGTTATGTTGTGAAACATATTGTTAAAGAGAAATTAGAATTAAAGGGGGAAACTGAGAAAAAGAAAAAACACAAAAAACTTTAAAAAGTACATATAATATGCTTTGCTCTGCATTCAGACTCCATAGTTTTTGTTTGTTTTTAGTTTAGTTTGGTTTTGCTTTTTGGATGTGAATGTCGTTTTCCATAACAGGTCCCTCAGGGTTTTCTTTGATCACTAAATTGTTGAGAGGAGTTGTATCCATCATAGTGATCCATCTCACAATGTTGCTGTTAATGTACAATAGTTTCCTTTTTCTGCTCATTTCACTACCTACCAGTTCATTGCAAGTCTTTCCATGCAAGACTGTTCTAAAATCTGATCACTCATAACTTCATACAGAACAATAGTACTAAATAATTTTCATAATTTGTTCAGTCATTCCCCCATTGATGGGCATTACCTTAATTTCCATTTCTTTGCCACAATAATAAGAAGCTTATATAAATATAGGGTCTTCTCCCCTTTTTTATGATTTCTTTGGAATATAGACCTAGTATTAATATTGCAAACCATACTTTAATAGCAAGAAATTCCTTTATTGTGAATATAGTTTCAAAATGATTCATATAATTCACATTTTGTTTACTTTTGATAAATTTTTAATGTATAAAAATGTATATATGCACATAATCTTTCTGTATATATAATTAATTGTATATGCATGTATATGTTGCATATATAATGTAGTTATATTTCTGTTTTCATATAAAAATCATTTTTTGAGATACCCTACATTAAATCATGATAGCTAAGCTTGACATTTTACAGGATGTTATTCTATGAAATGTAGAAATGTAAGGGGGAAAAAAACAATGCATAGCTTCATGAATCAGCAAGCAAGATTATACTTTAAAGAAGAAAAAAGCAGGGTGTGGGAACTTTATTTCCCTCCCAATTTTTATGTTTCCTGATATCTAGGTGATCTAAACCTCTTTAAGGTCTTGACCTTATTTACAAAAGTTCTCTGTCTTCTGTTTCTTAAGAGTTTTTCCTCTATTTCTGGTTTCTTAAGGTGATCAGACTCAGAAGTCTCAATATTTAGCTATGGTTCATTTACTATTCCAGTCTCATGTTTATCTAGGACCAGAGAATACAATTCTTCCTCTTATTTTTGTTCCCTTACCTAAAACCATAAGACTGTCAACTTCCAGTCTGTTGAATGCAATGGAGAGAAGTACATTGCAATAGATTCTAAGAGCTTAAATCCTAAGCTAGGGTTTAATTTCTGCACTGACACACAGATCCAAGGACCCTTGTAGTAGTATTTTTCTAACTTCAGAGGAGAAATGTGAGTACTGAAGCTTGTCCAAATGGACTATCCTTGGAACAGTTCTATCTTAGAGCTTTGTTCTTCCAGACAAAATAAGATAATTAATGTGGGAATTCTTTATGCAAAGCAAATCTAGATATGCAATGCTTTAGTTGCTGAGGAGCACTGATATAGTATGTGCTAAGGAGTGAGAACACATACTCCATGGAAAAACATTTATCTTTTTACTGAGTTATAATTGACCATAAGGAAAGATCCAAATAGATGATTTAGGGGAGATTTGATCACCTCCTAACTGTTTTTCTCTGAACAACTAAATTTTAATGAATAAGTTCTATTAATGAAGATCAATGACCATTCTTTTGACTAATATATATATATATGTATATATACACACATAGATTATATGTATGAAGGTATGTATATTTGTGCATGAAAAAGTAAAAAAAAATTTAAAAATCAGAATTAGAAGAACCCTTAGAGCAGGAGTTCATATTCGATTTTTTGTATTTATATTTGGTTTTCTCCCCAAATAATGGAGTAGGAACACAAACAATAGACTCAGTAGCAGAAGAAATGAAAGTGAGACTTTAGTATCAATGACTCATCCAAATGAGCCAGAAGATGCCAGACATCCTGCCAGTTGGATACCAAATGGAAAATTCTCTGCAATCAAAATGGTAGCCAACAATGGCTCCTGCTTAGCTTGTATATCCTAAGTAGGGTAATAATTAACAGTTATGTGAAAGGAATGTAATGGGACTAGTCATTAAGGAATTATAAATGCCTGAACTAATGGCTTATACCCAGTCCTTGGGCTGATGGCTAACTAGCAAAGCTCTTTAAATGACAAGAGAACTGGAACACAATGAAGGACTGAATATTTAAGTGTACTGAAGCATTTTAATAAATTATAAAAAGGAGCACCATAAAGAGCAGGGAGTCTCACTAAAACATCATAATAATAATCCCAAAGGGAGGTCACAGGAGCCTGAAACAACAATTTTAGCTTTAGCATGATTAGGTAGTGCTCCCACCCTCCCCTTCCCACATATAAACACGCTCCAGATATATTAAATTACTACCAATGGCATGGGCTCGCTAGCTAACCAAAATGAAGGACTCATGAAGGCTGGAAGTATTGCTCCAATTCCCAAATGATGGTGCTGGGCAATACTAAACAAATTTAATTTTCCTGAAATGGCTACCATGTACCAGTTTGAGGCAAGAAAATACACCTCTATTTTCCTGTTAAATGTCAGAGTTTTATAAAGCAAAGAAGGAGGAACACACTGTAGCTATGTATTCTGATATTTGATTTATACATATGGGCTATACTGAAATCTCAAGGACATATCTACATGATAACAACATTAGTAAACATGAATCATACTCCTCCTGGATTGGATAAAAATATTGCTGTGCAAATGATAAATTTTCAGCATACCATGTTCCCCAACTTAGATTCTATATTGTCAGTATTAGGGAAAACTTTTTTTTTTCAAACCAATTACTTGCTAGCCAGGGCCTATGACTAAGAAACTGATTTCATGCCTTATCAAAGCATGTCCTCTCTCTTATATCTTTTATTATTATAAGCAGTCTCTATATTGGTCATGGTGATAGGTATAGGGGTATTAAACAAAATGTCAGTGGCACCTGACAGTTCTGAAGTTCCAAAGAAGTATGCCTTGCTTTATAGAAAAAAACAAAGTTCTAGGAAAGTTATTTGCACACTGAATCTTGGCAAACTGAATTATTTCAAATGCACTAGGGAAATCTTGCTATAATTAAGGGAATGCTTCCTTTTATTTGGCAAAACTAAATCATCTTCTAATTTACTCATTTTTGCAAAAACAGATTTTTTTCATGTTTGTGATTTGTTTCACACAAGGAATTACATATACATGATATAATTGAGCCAACTACATAGAGGTAAAAGGTATTTCTCCCCCTCCCTCAAATCTATTTTACTTTCTTTTTTATTTTGTTAGAAAAGAATAAAAGGAATTATCAACTGTCAATTACTTTTGCATACTTTGAACTTCCAATATTTATATGTCCACTTAAACATCTGGGGAAGGGTTGGAAAGGGGAAACACACCTCCATCTTCCATGACTCCCTTTAATAATAAAGACCCAAATTTTTTGATAATGGGAACTGGGCCCTACCTCCATTAAGCAGTTCTAAGAAGACTCTCTTTTAAAGAAACAAAAGCATTTTATTCACAAGATCCACTGTTTTATCAGTAAATGCAGGTGGTATACAGTTCCAAAAACAAAACAGGAATGAAGAATATTTCTCCTTGACCAATTATGAAGTCGAATGGTATGAATCATGGTGCATATTTGTGGCCTAGAAGGCAGGGAGCAGTGTAAGTGCCTATAATGTGTTCTTTTCCATGTTCCATGAAACCAGCCTACCTCCCTTGAGAAACTCCAGTCTATTGATGCACCAGATTGAAAAATGAGATTTTTTTTCTTTGTTTAGAATTTTCCAAAAAGGTTACAACATGGGAAAGCACTAAGAAATCATTGACAAGTTTTCCCAAATTATATATAAATACATTAATATTTAATTCTTAGAGTACCGCAGATGTTCATGGTGATAGATGAGAAATAAAATTGTGCCCCAAAATGAGTATTAAAAAAATCTTCACACAGAAACATCTTTGAAACTTTGTAATAACCTCTCAGGAGAAACAGTCATCAGTAAAACTATGGTATCCTGAGCAAGAAGTAGAGAATATTCTAGGAGGCACGGGTCTGTGAGGATAAGACAAGGATTAAACACCCCCACGAGGTGCTTTTCTTCTCTAATTTATATGATGTTACTATAATGTAAGTGCAGTCCATGAAGCTTGCCTCCAGGCTGCCTGTCTCCCTTGGCAATACCCCCATTCTGTCAAGTTCACTGACAGTAAGCAGTGACCTTGATGTATAGAAAATTACCTCCTTCTCTCACCAGTTATCTAAGCATTGGTAATTCCCCTCCTCCCTTCTCATATAAATACCCCAGGCTCTCTAAACTTCACTCGTAATAGAATTTCCCATTTTTTTTCAACATATCCAACTAGCTTACTTTTCTATATAAAGAATATTTTTTTATCAACTTCTTTCTTTCTTAGTTTGATTCTAGTCTCTTACAACTACCCCCTTACCTTATAAGAACAAAAAAAATTACAGGCTGGTACTCTCAGTTTGATGATTTGCATAATCTCATTCCAATGAGGCACTTTCCATATTTTTTATTTCCTCTTTCATACCAGTTTACTCAGTGGTGATATTACCAAACTGTCAAAATGCATCAAAACAACTGATATCTAGCACAAACTGTTCTCTGTATAATATCACTGTGGTTGATACATTCAAATCTTCATCACCTCATGCTTGCAATATGTTTCACTAGAAAGGGGCTGTCATGGATGACCTTTAGAGATATCATTCAGATTTGGGAATGATAAAAACAGATCCTATAGGTCAAAAATATATAAACCAGCATTCTTACTGACAAAGTAAGAAAATCAAAATCTACTTACTTGGCATATTCCCTAAAGAGGTCAAAGATAGAAGGAAAGGACCTAAATATACCAAAGTATTGAAAGCAATACTTTCAGCAGTTGAAAAAACTGGAAGCAAAGTTAGTGCCCATTAATTTCGTAATAGTTGAACAAACTGTAGTACATCAATATAAGAGTATTTTTGTATCATAAGAAACAATGAAGATAAGGAATTCAGAGAAGAACAGTAAGGTCCTTATGAATTTATGCAGAGCAAAGCAAGTAAAACCAGGAAAATAAAACACAATAAATTCAATAATATAATTGGAAATAACACTAGATGATAAATTGAATACTAAATACTAAATACTAAATAAATTAAATACTAAGGGAATGCTTCCTTTTATGTGGCAAAACTAAATCATCTTCTAATTTACCCATTTTGCAAAAACAGATTCTTTTCATGTTTGTGAGTAGTAACCATCAAACTTGATCTTCTTAAGAGCAAGTTATGTTCCTTCCTTCCTTCCTTCCTTCCTTCCTTCCTTCCTTCCTTCCTTCCTTCCTTCTTTCCTTCCTTCCTTCAAATATACTTATTGCCATCTATATTTAAATCTTATCTATTTCTTACAGATATTGCATCTGCCCTTTTTGAGGGGCAAAGAAAAGACAAAGTAAAACAATTAAATAAAAACATTCAATAGAATGAATACATCTAACAATGTATATTATATTTTGTCCTAATAGTTCCCAATTTCTCTAACAAAAGAAAAAGAGGAATGTTTCCTGCCATTCGTAGACTTGGCTCTGTTGAGTGCCTAAATGGCAAAAGCCTATAGAATTATAAACCTTGTATCTTCATTAGTTTTTCCATTACTCTGAGCTTATTAATCAGGTCATCTGTATTGTTATAGCCACTGTATATATTTTCCTGTGGTTTGTTTATTTTGCAGTATGTCAGTTCATACAATTTGTTCCATGTTTCTCTGAATTTCTCATCTTCATAGTTTCTTATAATACTATTTAACTATGTATTCTATATCAATCAAAGTTTTGTCAATTATTTTTTATTCATTCTCCACTCACTTTCCACTTTGCTTGTTTCCAGTTCTTTTCTACCACCATAGTGATACTTTGAACAAATCTTTCTGTCTTTCACTTCCTTGGAGTATATGACCCATAGAGGGCTTACTGGGTCAAAGGACATGGACAGTTAAGTCACTTTTACTGTACAACTCCAAACCAAAATTCAGAAATATTTAAATTATTGCATAACACTACTAGAAAGGCAGCAGTATTCCTGTCTTTCTAAAGGATTCCAAGATGAACTGCTCCTATAGTTTATTATCTCAGATAATTTGGAAGTTCAAAGATCATTTGGCTTTCAATTATGAATGGAAATAGTTGAGGGTGTAGAACTTGAACCAGGGGCCTAATCTGTCATACTTCTATTCTAGCATAATAATGTCAAGTTCTAATTGAAATAGGGAGGTCAGTAATCCCTAAATAAGGATCCCTATGGTCTATATATTGGCCTAATTTTAAAATTTGTTATTATCTATCTTGTTACATTTTTATTTTTACCAAATATTTCCTAATTATATTTTAATCTTGGATTATTGCAGGCTGCCATATATTTGACACCTCACTAAAGCCTATCCAAGTATAAATAAATCCTAAAACTTTAAACTAGATGTGAACTTTATGATATTTTTTGTCAGTTTAAATCAATTGTATCCCCCCCATTCCCAACATTGATTTAGGTTACTTGTCCAAGTAGGATATCCCGTGGGAGAAGTTCAGCTAGTCCAACTGCCTCATTTTACACATGAGTAAACTGAGGCTCAGAAAAATTAAGGAACCTAAAGTCACTTGAATAGTAATTAGGAAAGCTAGGATTTGAATCTGACTCCAAATCCAGCATTATAAGAGTGGACTAACATCTAGTAAGATAATTACATAGTGTATATATGATCAAAGATAATTGAATTTCAATTCTGTTAATAAAATCTAGGACTGCTGATTCTAAATTCACTACAATATTTTTAGTATTGCTTCAAGTTTCTATAGAGGTAAAATCGATTTTATAAATAGTAAATGTCTACCTGGAAAGGCTCAGGCCAATTAAAATGCTAAAAAATAATAAGAAAGAGAGAGAGAGACATAGAACACAGACACAGACACAGACAGAGACAGACACAGAGACAGACACAGAGAGAAACAGAGGTTGGGGAGAGAGAGCCTCCTGAGGGGGGTGGGGAGAGAGAGACAGAGAACTTGCACTGTGAGGGGCTCCTATGGAAAATCCTTTTAAACAGACTGACTTTGCAACCATCTCCCCACCATGCTACTTTCTTTCACTCATTTTCAACTTTCTCCTAAATGAATATTGGACTTAACCCTTGTGACCCTTAGTTTTGAGGGGTAAGTTTTTATCCTATCATACCTAGAACCAATCCTTCATGTTACTATAACTCTAATTCTTAGTCATCTCCATGGCCCTCTTTATCCCCACCTTTCTGCTCCCTTTTATGTGTTATCTTAGCCAATGAAAGCTCCTTAAGGGTAGGGACTTTAATGTTTTCTTACTTGCTTCTCCACACCCAAAATAGTGCCTGGTCCAAGTTGTTCACTCCATTTGGGGTTTCTTGGCAAAAATATTAGAATAGTTTGCCATGTGCTTCTCCAGTTCATTTTGTAGATGAGGAAACTGAGACAAACAGGGTTAAGTGACTATCTAGTGTCACACATCTAGAATCTGAAGTTGGATCTGAACTCAGGAAGATAAGTTTTCCTGTCTCCAGACCTGCCACTGCACCACTTTGTTACCCTGCCTGGGCCAGAGTAAGTGCTATAATAAATGTATCTTATCTATTAAATAATTCTCTTATAAAAGGAAAAATGACCCTTCCATTTTATGCTTTTTACATATCTGGATTTTTTTTTCTTAATGCAAGGCTTATCCATTATCATTTATAGACAATCCTAATGTTCCTAAGCATTACCTAAATGAAGCACGAGGTAAACATGCCGAGAAACAGACTAATTTGACTTATAGCTACCTATGTTCAACCATTTGTCAAACAGAAGATATAGAATTGAGTTTTATGTTTCTTTCCAGGTGACTTATGTTTTTTATTTGACATGCAAGCCCCTTAGGGATACTTGGAGTTTTTCTCCCCCACCCAACTTAGATGCTTATTCAGCACCTGTTCCTAGTGAGATACTGTTATTTTAGTTGCTAAGTTTACAGGTTGCAGGAGGTAAATGAGTAAGTAATTCTTCTGAGAATCCTGAGTTTGACAAGCTGAATAGTGAGAAGCCATCACCACCCCCCAATCTGGTCATTTCGTTCTTCAAAGGAATTAAACTTAAAAAAACAAACAAGTAAACAAACAAACAAACAAACAAACAAACAAAAACCAAAGCTGACTGCTAGCACCACACACTTCCCAAATGTTATCTTCAAACTAGACTTGATGAAAGTTTATAGGCTTTAATTGTTGGAGACAATTCCAACCTGAAAATGCATTTTCTCCCAAGAGATCTTCTCTGTATGAATCTTCCAGTTATTTCTGCCAGCTTTCCTGACAAAAGCAGTTATACCTCATGAAAAAGAGACAATAAAACTAAGGAAGAATGAATTGGGGTTCTGCTTACTAGTACATCATTGATAATTATACATGTTGATTAAAAATCATTAACTACAGAAATATAGCAGATGAGCAAATCTGCTCACAGGTAACACTGAGAACCAAGGTGGTGTGGGGGAGGTTTTTTCTTCTTTTTTCTGACTTTAAAAAGAAGCACATTTAATACAAGGAGAAAGAAAAACAGAAGGAGGGGCGTTTCAGAAATAAGGTAGCTGTTTAAAATCAGTTCTGCAAATTCTTTTTTTGTAGCTTCATTTAAAAAAAATATATATATGCATATATGAAATTCTCATTAATTCCTGCATCTGAAATTTAGTTCTATTGGACTCATTTACTCTCTGGGGTCTTTTTATCTCCACTTCTTCCAATTACAGATTCAACAGAGATAAAATCTTTTATGCAAATAAAAGTATTGTATATTATATGACTGAATATGAATATTGTATCTCAATAAAGAAAAAGAAAAGCAAGATATTGGAAATAAAAAGGCAAGAAGGGAACTGCCAATTCTGAGGTAAAAATAGAGATAAATTAAGGTTTTCTGTGCAACTCATTTATAGTTTCACCCCTAAATTGTATTATTTACCTAAAATCCTTAGTCTGGCTTTTAAGACTTTCTCAGATTTGACCCCAGACAATTATTTTAGCATATGACTGTGAAGAACAGATAAATTGACCTATTGCTATGATTAATTTAATTGTCAACATCATTATTATCCCTTTATTATGAATGTAATATAATAAGGAGGACAGAAGGTTGCCCTGAGAGTTAGAACTCCTAGGTTCAAGTTTTTCCTCTGATACTCCTTCAGCCTCTACCTCTTGTCTTACCTTCTAGAACTCAAAACTTAAAAAAAAATGTTTGGGGTGGGTGGCTAGGTGGCGCAGTGCATAGAGCACCGGCCCTGAAGTCAGGAGTACTGGGTGCAAATCTGCTCTCAGACACTTAATAATTGCCTAGCAATTGCCTAGCTGCATGGCCTTGGGCAAGTCACTTAACCCCATTTGCCTTGCAAAAAAAAAAACCCTAGAAAAAATGTTTAAAAAATATTTAATTTATAATTCAGGAAAATATAAAATATTGTTTTTTAAAAAGTTAATGTCAATATATCCTGTATATGTTTTATGTGCAAAGTTATTGTATATTGCCTTTCCCATTGAAATGTAAGCTCCTTGAAGGCAAGAACTGTGCTTGTCTTTATTTCCTCAGCATATAGCACAGTGTTGGGAATAGATGCAATGCTTTTAAAAATGAATTATTGATTTGTTACTTATTTGAAGATACTACTTATGTGATCATTGGAAAATCATTGAACTTATAAATGCCTCAGGCAAATTTTGAAGAATATAAATTTATAAAAGAATTGACAATCTGAATGGGTACAGGAACTCTAAAACCAGGAATTCCCTCAACCAATAAAATCAGTAGTTGAGATCATCATCATCATCATCAAACTATTGTTATCAGTATTTTGTAAGATGCTGATCTGCACTGGTAAAAGGGGATTTCTTTCCCCAAATTCCTACTTCTAATGGAATCCTAGTAACTGAATCTGCTGAGGCTATCATCGACCAGAGTTGAACAGAACATTTGATCATCAAATATCAGGCTTAAGTGTAACATAAAAAAGTAAACAGGAAACGCAAATCATAAGGAACTTAACAATGCTGAACTGCTTATATTCCTGCTTACATTCCAGCATATCAGATGATACTGATAACTCATATGAACATTCTTATTTATTGGGGCAATTAGAAGGTTTATATATGGACATGGCACAGGTGGAATTTGAATATGAAGGAATAATATATTAAAAAGATGGAGTTAAGGGGTGGGAAAGGAATGTACTGGGAGAAAGGGGGAGGTAGAATGAGATAAATTATTTTACATAAAAGAGGTTTGGAAAAGCTTTTGTATTGGAGTGGGAGAGGGAGAAGTTAAGGGGAACAAGTGAGCCTTACTCTCATTGACATTGGCTCTGAGAGGGAATAACATATACACTTAATTGGGTAGAGAAATATATCTTACCTTAGAGAAAAGTAGGAGGGGAAGGGGGTGGGAGAAAGGTGGGGTAGATTGATAAAAGGGAGGGAAGATTGTGGGAGGGGACGGTCACATGTAAAACACTTTTGAGGAGAGATGGGATGAAAGAGGAGATTAGAATAAATGGGGGTGGGATAATAGAATGGAAGGAAATACAATAGTAACTGAGGGGGGAAATATTGAAACAAAGTTAATCTGTTAAATACCTCTTTTCTCAAACATAGAGAACTGAGTCAAATTTATGAAAAATAAGAATCACTCCCTAACTGATAATGAGCAAAACATAGGAACAGTTTTTAGATGAGATTATCAATGTTCTCTACAGCCATATTTTTTTAAATGTCCTAACTCACTATTAGAGAAAAAAATTGGACAACAATTTCAAGGTATTACCTTATACCTAGTGTATTGGCTAATATGTAGGGATTAGTGCACTGATGTAGGAGTTGTGAAATGATTTAACGGTTCTGAAGAGGATCTTGAAACTATTTCCAAAGGCTATAAAGCCATGCCTACCCTTTCTCCTAACAATGCCCTTAATAGGTCAATATTACAGAAAAGATGAAAAACTAAAAGGAAAAGGAACTATATATGTATAAGGATATTTATAGCAACTCTTTTTTGGTTGCAAGGAACTGGAAACTGAGAGGATGATCATCAATTGAGGAATGGCTGAATAAATTGTGGTATATGATTAGGATGGAATACTTTTTTCTATAAGAAATAATGAATGGGATGATCTCAGTAAAACCTGAAAAGACCTACATGAGCAGATGCAATAAGCATTATAGGACATGCAAAGTAATAGCAATATTGCAGGATGATCAACTGTGAATGACTTCTTTTCTCAGCAATGTTGTGACTCAAAATAACTCTGAAGGACTTATGACACCATCCGTTTCCAAAGACATAGCTGATGGTGTCTGAATATAAATTGAATCAAACTTTTTATAAATTTATTTTTCTTTAGGTTTCTCTTTTCTCTGGGGGGTATATTTACTTTCACAACATGACTATTGTGGTAATGTTTGCATGACTACACATTTTTAACCTATATCAAATAAGTTACTTTTTCAATGAGGGGGCATGGGGTGGGAGGAAAGGAGAGAATTTGGAGCTCAAAATTTAAAAACTGAATGACAAAACTTGTTTTACATGTAACTGGGGAAAAATAAAATAAAGTGCAAAATAAAAAATTCATTGCAAATTAATATTAACATCACTTATCATCAGTATCTTCTTCCTCTTCTTTTTTATTCATCATCATCATCATCATCTTGTATTTTACAAAGAGTTTTAGTTCTGGAATCTATGTCTACACATCTCTCTGAATCTAGGTCTGCCCTTCTCTAGATCTTGGTATTTTCCTTTTTAAAAAGAATGAGCATAAGTATGATGAGCTTAAGTATCCTTTTTGATGTATCCCATCAGACACATATAATAGTAGCTTAACAAATGTACATATGAATGGATTTAAATCCAAAATCTCAATTGTGAGAATTGTGATTCAATTGATATAACTCGGGGTTATATCACTACTAAAAGAGCTTTGAATTTAGAGTCAAAAGATGGAGATTGAATTCCAGCCCTATCTCTTGCAGGCTGTGCCAGCATGATCAAGTCAAGTAACAATTTCCTAGAACCACAGAACTATAAAATGGGGTTGCTGCTATGGCCTTAAAAAGTACTAAATATTGAGATGGAAGGGATCTAGACATCTCCTGACATATTAATTACATGATTTGGACTAGTCAATTAAACACCTAAGTGTCACCTATGATACCTATGAGTATCATCTTTAAAATGGGGAAAATAACATATAATAGCAGTGGGTTGTTTTTTATTGTTTTTTTTTTTTTTGGTGGGGAAATAGGTGTGGGTTAATAGTCTTCTTAAAATGTGATCTGGAAACTTGAAACAAATTGAGATTTTTTTCTGACAAGATTTTATTCATCTAGAACCTACATAATTGAATTTATTTTTATTTTTTAGGTTTTTGCAAGGCAAATGGGGTTAAGTAGCTCGCCCAAGGCCACACAGCTAGGTAATTATTAAGTGTCTGAGACTGGATTTGAACCCAGGTACATCCTGACTCCAGGGCTGGTGCTTTATCCACTGTGCCACCTAGCCACCCCATTGCATAATTGAATTTTGAACTTAAGTGCAAGACTTTACATTCATTCATTTCAATTCAGGAAGCATACACTAATAGCCTACTATGTACTATGTGTAAGGCTCCACATCAGGGATGATGGAAATAGCTACAAAATGAAACCATCCCTGACTTCATGAAGCTTATATATCTTCTTATCAGAATTATCCCATTGTTGTAGCTCATTGAGATCTTGAGAAATCTTGATTCTTCCTTCCACCATTTTAGCTATTGTTCTAGTATTTGATATACAGCATCTCTTTCTAAACTATTGCAAACACTTCCTTGCTTAAAAATTTTAGTGATTGACTATTGCTGCCAGGGTAAAAATAATAAACTTTTTACTCCCGCACTTTAAACTTTCATTCTTTATGTGCTAGTCAAAGTGACTTCCTTTCATCTCTAACCATTTGCACAGATGTAGAATGCATTTCCTACTCTTCTCTGCTCCCTAAACTTCCTTCAAGGGTCACTTCAAATATTACTTTCTCCATGAGGTGATCTTTGATTCATTTAATTGGCAGGGCCTGTCTCCATCATTACTTCATATTCATTTTGCTCATTTTTTTTACTTGTTTGTAAAAGTGAATGTGAAGTCCTTGAGAGCCAAACAATTTTCTGTACAAAATAATTATTCCAACAAATGCCCTATTGAATAAATAAATAAATGGATGGATGGATGATATTTAAAAGGTTGAATACATAGTCCTTTGACTACCTCCTGAGGCTTCCTTCTTAGTTAAAATAGATTAATACTCTATATCTGGTCTTCCATAGAGGTACTAATCTGTAGGACCATTGATGTGAAAGGCAAAACTTACAATAAATGTCAAGCATATTTTGAACTTTAAAATTCCATGAAGGTATCATTTACTAGATTTCTCTAACCTACAAAACTATACAAAGTAAATTACCAAAATCCTTAGCAAATGTGATTAGAGTAATGGAAAGAGCTGAATTTGTAGTCTGAGGATTTGAGAGCAAATTTCAATTTTGTTGCTTACCTACATTGGTGACTATGTATAAATCACAGTCTCTCTGATCTTTATTTTTCTCAAGAGTAAAATGAGAATCATGAAACAATTATTAATTAATACTAGAAGAATAAACACATTTTGCATCATTTGATGTAATTTATAAAAAAATACATTTTCTCTATATAGTACAGGTGTGCTATGGTACATGTAATCACAAGATTTGGGCACAATGACTAAATGTTTAGTAACAAAAATTATTTTACATTTACTATAATTTCTCATATATGCAAATTCACTTGAGCTACAAATAATTACAAGTAATTATAATTATACTTTGAAAATGAAATGTTCAACCTATTTTCTTTGCCATATGGATTTTTAAAAAGTGTACTGTGTCAATTGATACAACTTGATCTTTTCAAGATATTCTTAAATTCTGGTCCTTCTATTAAGCATTTATGCATGAGGAACAATGTTAGGTACCATAGAAAGAAGAAAATAAAAAAAAACTCCCTAGTCTCAAGGAGCTTCCATTTCTATTAGATAGTAATTCCTACTTTCCTTTAAAATTAAGAGAATGTAGAGATAAAATGAGGTAATAGTAACAATAATAATAATAATAATAAATTCCAACAAATAACATTTTAAGGTTTGAAATGCATTTTCCTCACAATTCCATGAATTAGTACAAATATTTTATCATTATTATATCATTACACTGTCATTATATTACTAAAATGCTCTCTGTAAATTATAATCTACAAAACCTAACTAGGTACCATGAGAGGTTAAGTGACTTGTCCACTGTCACACAACTAGTAGGTCCTGGTCTAGGAGATAGAGAAAATTTCAGATCTTTGTACTGAAAGTAAAAATTATGAAACTTCATCTATGTTGCTGACTATGCTCCCAGTCCATTACTTCAGGAATGTTCCAGCCATACTTGGATTCATTTTGTTCTCTATTCTTCAGACATCTTAAGAACCTGACAACCATTTTGCCAGGCTGCCCTATTTCCATTCCCCGCCCCCCTTCCTCTGGTTCTGTTGTTGTTGTTATTGTTCAGTTGGTTCTGACTCTTAATGATCACATTTCGGGGTTTCCATAGTACTACTGGAGTGGTTTGCCATTTCTTTCTGTAGCTAATTTTACAGATGAGAAAACAGGTATAAGTGACTTGTCCAGGGGCAGACAGCTAATAAATATCTGAGGTCCAATTTGAAATGAAAATCAGTCTTCCTAATTGCAAGCCCAATATCTCCTAGCAGCAAATTCTCCTCTTCTAGAAATAGGATCAAATAATTTCTACCATTGTTTCTGGGATGAGTATACCATTTTTACTCCCTTATTAGCTGATTCACTACTCCAATAATATTCAGTATCATAATGCCTCTGACTGATCCTTTCCTTATTAAAAAGTCTGCTTCTTGTAGGCAGGTATAGTATTTGCTTTCATATTTGAATTACCAGCACTAAACACAACCCTTAGCACATTTAATGAATGCCCATTCATTCATTCATTCTCCTAATTTTTCCAGATATGAAACCAAAGTTTTGATAGGTTAAGTAATCACAGTGTAAGTAAAGTATCTAAGTGGGGCTTTAAATTCACATATGCAAAGCACTTTTGTAAGCTATAAAGTGTTACATGTCAGCTGTTATTATTTTAAAACTGGTCCCCTAATATGATTTTGTAAAGCAATTGACAACAAGAAAATGTCTCCAGTAGACAAGGTGTCTTTAAAAAGTTGGTAAAATAAAAATAAAAATAAAAAATAATGAATCGGGGGAAAAGTAATATGCCAATGCCTGAATCCATCTAAAATGAGACTCTTCCTGGGTAATCATCAAAAAAAGAGATTATCCTATATTCATATCAGATAAAGATTAAGTGACCATTTGACTCATGGGTAGCTATTGACCCATATTAAAATAAGGGGATGGCTTTTTGGAAAAGATTCTGAAACCACTTTCCTTGAAAATGGTGCCCATTTCAATAGTGATTTTGAACTTAGCAGCTGATTAAAACTATTTCAGACACAAGGATGCCTTGGTGAGTGGTTTCTGCCCTGAAGTAAAAGTAATGATTCAGATTCAATTTAAATTTTGCCAGCACACAAAGTATTCAATATTACTTCAATATGAAAATTGGGGAAGGAGGTGGTAGAGGGAAATGGCAAATAACACTATAAAATTAAGCCAAGTCTTTTGGAGGAAGAGGAGGCAGAGGAGATGTGGAGGCAATAATTCAGTGATAGCAATCTTGCTAAGAGGGAGAGACACATATCTTGCAGGCAGACACCAAAGTGTGTAGATTTTTCTTCTATTGATGGGAAAAGCAAAAACATTTCTTGTGTTAAACTGGCAAAATTAATTATAGTTTTCTCAATAAAACAATAGCCAGAAAATATTTGATTGTTATGTTTAATCTAGATCTATGATTTCATGAAAATAGGGAACTTACCAGTATGAAAAATTCTTTTACTGATGAATATAGGCAACTCTGTAAATTATAGTATCAGAGACCTGATTAGGTGCAATGGGAGGTTAAGTGACTTGTCCATTGTCACACAAATAGTAGGTCCTGGTCTACTAGACAAAGAAAACTTCAGATCTTAGATCTAAAGTATAAACTCTGAAACTTCAAATGTGATGGAAATGATCACTTTGCAATACATTGACAGTTTATCCCAAATGAAATGAATTTGCCACCCACATTTTTTTCATACCAGGAAATCAGCTGCATATTGTTTTGAGAATTGTAGATTTTCTCTTTGTAAATGAAACATTCAGGAGATACAATGGCATAAAGAAAAATGTCATGATCATACTGGGTGGTCTGGTCAGAATATACAATCCACTCATAATGTGATTAGCATCAAGGCAATTTGGGGAATATTGAAAACCCAATCAACATGAGATTTGAGCTAAGCATCTCTAAAATGCAGAGTAGCTTCTTCCAAAAGGTAAAATTTTCAAGAGTTGAATTTTATTTCATAGATAAGAAATGAGAGAGAGAGAGAGAGAGAGAGAGAGAGAGAGAGAGAGAGAGAGAGAGAGAGAAACAGATAGGCATAGAGTCAGAGACAGAGATGCAAGAAAGGAGAGACAGAGAGGAGAGAGAGAGAGGCACAACCAGAAAGACAGACAGAAAAAAAGAGACAGAGATATAGGACATCTAAGGGGCCTGCATGATTTAGGGAAATAGAGCTGAATTAGAATTCAAATCCCCCATCTATCACATAATAGCTATGTAGCCTTGGTTAAGTTACTGCTCACCTATAAAATGAAGATGCTTCATTAGGCAGTCTTCAAAGTCTTTGTCAGATCTAGCATCAAGTGATGCTAAATACAATATCAGTTTGCAAAATTAGAAGTAGACACACTGAGGGACAAGTGCTATACAAGGCTATGGTGAACAGTAACTGGAGGAACAAAGAATGACCATAATTTCACATAAGAATTCCTGAAAAGAACCTCCGACCAATCAAAAGACAGGTTTTCACAAGATATCAGAAGATCATAGAGTTAGAGCTATAAGAGTCCTCTGGACCAGACCCTTTCATTTAACATGGGAGGAAATTGAGGTCCAGATGTGTTTAGACATATTAGCTAACATTAAATAATAATGAGAGAAAATAGAGGTTCAGATGTATTGATAGATTTATTACCTTATGTCAAATGATGTCGAAGTAGAAATGGTGGGATATGAACACATGTCCGATAACTGAAAACCTTTCAGTTGTTTGGAAACTAACCTTGTAAATGTATTTTTCTGTTTATGTCAACATACATATTGCTTGTTTGATGTGATGACTGAAGTCATAGCTATTCTCTCCTGCAGAGAATAACATTTAGTAAATTGTTAACTCTAAATTATATCTTTTTATATTTCTTTCTAGTGGCAAAGAAGACTTGAGAGATTGTCAGTTTGTAATGTACAAATGACTGTCACAGAAGTATAGCAGTTTCAGCATGCATTTATTGGGCTAATATCTTTACTTAGTGAAATAACATTAATTATGTGTCTCATATGTGCTGAACACTCTGCTAGTAGAGATAGACAAAAGGTGGTTCCTGACTTTTGGAGCTTGGAATTTAAAAGAAATAATCAGTTCCTAAAGTTAAGAAAGACCAAATTAAAAGACTATTTAAACAAAACAATGTCTTGAAATAAAGCAAAAACATAAGTGTGATTTGATATTTTTCCCTTGTTTTTCCCTTCACATTATGTATATGTGTGAGGGTGTCATATACAAATACAAATATATCCACATTGTGAGAGACAGGATGACATAATGGATAGAAACATAACCTTAGACTTAAGAAAACCTGGGTTCAAGTCCTAACTCTCTAACACATTTGACATTTGACCCTAGACAAAGACTTAAGCTCTCCAAGAAGCTCCAGTGAACTCTAAGCCTATAAAACTTGCAAGTTATTATTCCATCTAAACTGGTAGAGGTCATTTCCTTATTATATCAATGAAATCAAAAGTTCAGATCAGTTGTTTTCAGTAATGTCTGATGCTTCATGACCCCATTTGGGGATTTCTTTGCATAAATACTGGAGCGATTTGGCATTTTTTTTCTCTAGCTCACTTTACAGATAAGTAAACTAAGGCAAATAAGGTGAAGTGACTTAGCCAGGTCACACAGCTAATAAGTGTTCAAAATCAGAGTTGAACTCAGAGCTGTTTTTCTGACGCCAGACCTGATACTATATTACCTCCATCACCTAACGAACCACAAATCCAGACCAAAGATTTTTTAAAAATGTATATTATAGAGCCTTACTATTTTTAATACTTCAATGATCATTGATTTCACTGTTATTGTTACACAAACCCATCACAATTTTTAGTCAGCCTGGTGGTGGGACTTCAAATTTAAACAGGTAGGCTGGTCCTAAGACAAAAGTTAGTGAGTTGGAACTTTTCATCATGGTAGGACAGGCCAAAATTTGCACTAATTGTATCATCTTAGAGAATTCAATAACATCCTCACACTAAATTGAAGCATCAAAATAAACAATGGATAGATAAATAGGTTCAGGGTCAGCAAGATCTGAGTTCTAATGCAGACTCAGACACTTACAAGCTGAAGAATTCTGGGCAAGTCATTTAATCACTATCTTCCTCAGTTTCCTTAACTAGAAAAGGGATAATAACATGATTTACCTTGAAGGGCTGTTGGAAGGATCAAATGAGATTAGAATTTTAAAGTACTTAAGATAGTGTCTGGTACACTATATAAATGTGTATTCTCTTCCCTTTCCTCTTCCAGATTGGGAAATTGGTGTATGTTTACCTAGTTTACCTCTAGTCTTATTAGAGGCAGTTTGGTGCAAGCAGGAATAATGGTTAGGATGAATGAATGAAAAACTGAAGTATTTATTAAATACAAGGAACTGTGTTAAAATCTGAGGATTCAACCATTAGCAAGTAAGGGGTGACAGAAGCATATAAACAGACTGCAGAAAAGGGATAGAGGAAAAGCTCACAACAGATCCATTTTATACCAGAGATAAGTCAGAAGCTCACCAGTCAGAGCTCAGAATTCCACTATACATTGTATGACCTGGAAAGAAGATCTAGATTCCAACCCTACTTCATGATTTTAGGAAGTATTATTATTATTTTCAGTTTGAGTTTCCTTATCTATAAAAAAAAAGATTATAGTTATAGTAGTCAACTTACATTAATTTTGAATATCAAATAAATATATGAGAAGTGCTTTTTGATTGTTTGGGGAGCAAATTTCAAGTGCCACATGAATATCAAATAATTACTGCTTTACATGCCTTCACTTTGAAGTGGTTTTGGAGACCACCAAAACAAAAGGTCTTGAAGGTCAGTTCTTGATACAGTATGTGATACTGTAGAAAGCCTTGGTATAAGAGGGTCTGAGTTCAGAACTTGATACTTATATCACTTTCCTTCTCTATCTCAGTTTTACCATCTGTAAACAAAATTTTCTTAGACTCTAAGACCTGAAAAGACTCACCTTGTTTTTTTTTTAATAGGTTTTTTTGCAAGGCAAATGGGGTTAAGTGGCTTGCCCAAGGCCACACAGCTAGGTAATTATTAAATGTCTGAGACCAGGTTTGAACCCAGATACTCCTGACTCCAAGGCCTGTGCTTTATCCACTATGCCACCTAGCTGCCCCTGACTCACCTTGTTTTTAAAAATTCACAGTAAAACTCATATCTACAGTCACCCCTAAGGGCATTATACAATCTTGCTTGGCTTCTCAAGTCAAATGTATAACACTAGTCCTTAATGGAACCTCCTTTCATCAATCTCTATTAACCTTAAAGCTTTAACCCATCCTTGTTTTTCAACTAAGAAATGAATTTTGTTTGGATATAAGGACTATGGGTAATTAATGATTATGATTTCTTTCTAAATTCTTATTTTAAAAGTGCACTTTAATATGACAGAAGGTCTTCAATTACTTTTAAATGCTGATGACTTGACCTAGAATTTTTTTAAAGCAGTATTAGATACTTTCAGATATACTTTTAAAGCTAAACGGCCATTATCTTTTTTACATTAAGGAAAGGGCATGGTGCCATCCCCTTTCATTTCTCCAGTAAATCAAATTGAATTATTCATGAGTACTAAATGTTTCCAAATCTTCTTCCCCCTGCCCCCTTCCCTATTACCTCATTTTAAAGCAATGCAGTCATAGTTCTCCTATAAATACTCTCTCTGAGAGCTGAGCTTCTAGCATTTTGGTGCCTTACAATGAAAATTTTAAAAATTAATTTCTGTGGTTAGTAGATCTAACATTCTTGAGAATACAATCAGACAGCAGAGATAATAAACTTGCAATTAAAAAACATTTCTTTGAAGAGTTTTTACATTCTTTGCTCGTGGATGACTGCAGAACTTTGAGGCCTGAAGTCGCTAAGAGACCACTTTCGTAGAAATCTGAACTCATAAAAAAAAGAAAGATAGAAGCTAAAAGAAACAGTGTAATGGAGAGGGAAGGGAGATCTTAGCTACATGGAGATGTCCTGGAAATATTTTTCTGAGAACTTGAGTCAAAAGAGAAATGAGGTTTGTATGTTTTTTTTCCCCCCTCTCTGCTTCCTTTGGCTGTTTCTGATATTTATACTTCCCAGATATGATGAAAAGAAACAAATTAGGAGGGCAAATTATTATTCCAAGATCACTGATCAGGACATCAACCTGTGTTCCAAGCAGGATGTTATCTCCCTATGACCCATTCCTCTTGTCACGTCCCATTTCATTAATACAACCTCATCTGAATGATATCAGAAAGAAAAGATACTTTCTATTAACATTTATAGCCCCATTCATCTCATTTAAGAAACTATGCTTAGTCGTCAGCCTTAAATTACCTAGTAGAAATGGGTTTTTAGAGTTCAGGGGGCATATTTATTCTATTGTCTTTGTGCTCTGTCAGGAGAGAAATCACTTTGGGTTGGCTTAAAACACAAACCATTTCCATTTGTGCCAATAACAGAAGAGTGCCAATTTGCAACAGTGGGTTACTATGCAAGCAAGCACCTTTAGAAGCCTGATGTTTCCAAAACAGATTGTACCTTCTCATAGAGGGGTGAGGATTGGGGTGGGGGAAGCTAAAATCCTGCTTGTTCAGGAATGGACCAGATTGGCATTTAAAACTATAATATGAAAAGAAGATTTACAGAGAAAAGGAATAATTTTTAACTATTAATATAATTATTAATATAATCCAAGGAGAGAAAGAAAATGTCCAGTCTTTCATCAAAAACCTTCACTTCTACATAATTTGTTAATTAGAAATTAAAAATTCAAATGATTCTCATCATTCTGGATGTTTGATCTCCTAACATATATCTCAACCCATCCATGGTCTGCCCATCCTACATAATCCTTTCTTATCTCTTCACATAAGTTTACAGTTATTGGTCAATTTAACCTCATCCATTATCATTTCCACATAGCAGAATTTTTCACATGTACCTATTTATATGTATATACATATCTATGTATGCATACACATATACACACTCAAAAGTAACAAATTGGGAAAATATTTCAAATACTCTATATTTTAGTTTCCCTTCTAATTCAGACTTTTCTTCCTCATCAATAAGTTTAAATCAATAAAACCTGTCTATTCTTGAAATTGAAAAGTAATAGAATAAAAACATTTCCTGCCAGGATTTATTATTTCACTGTTATTTAGATAGTCTTGAATAATATACTGATTTATTCACGCTATGAGATTCCTCGATATCTTTATAACTAGAATCCCTTCCTCCTTACCTAGAAAATCCCATCTTACACTGAGCTGCCTTTGCCTATGGAAAGCCTAATTCTTTTTTTTAAGGTTTTTTTGCAAGGCAAACGGGGTTAAGTGGCTTGCCCAAGGTCACACAGCTAGGTAATTATTAAGTGTCTGAGACTGGATTTGAACCCAGGTACTCCTGACTCTAGGGCTGGTGCTTTATCCACTATGCCACCTAGCCACCCCTAGAAAACCTAATTCTTTAGCAACATGAATTATGAAAAATTTTATGATATATCTCAGTTATATTTTCAATAAAATGACAGGAATATTATTGACACAAATAGAAATGGTTTGTCTTTTAATCCTACCTAATAACAGGAACTTGAAAAGAAATCTGGACCTGCCCTTCTACTAAAAGATATATACATGGCATGCTTAAGTGTTAATTCAATCAATAAGTTTTGAGTATTGATTGAGGTACAGCATTCATGGGACTCAAGCAGCAACTTGTCCAGGTTAACTAAATGGCACAATGGATAGAACTCCTGGTCTGAAGTCAGGAAGACCAGAGTTTCAAATCCAGCCTTGGATACCTGTTTCCTGTGTGATGCTGGACAAATTACGAATTTGTAAAATGAACTAGAAAAGAAAATGGAAAATGATTCCTGTATCTTTGCCAAGAAAACCCCAAACAGGCTCATAAAGATTCAGATAGGACAGAAAAAAACTGAACAATAGTAACAATTTGCCTGGCACACGGGAGTTCCCACTACCATGATTGGCAGGAATAGATGAATGCTATCACTAGCTGTTAACACTGGCTATACCAATCAAATTACCAAATGATTATTTTACCAAGCTAGAAACAAAGTTCATCTGGAGTAAGAAAAGGTCAAGAATAGCAAAGGGAACTGATGGGGGGGAAAATGTAAAGGAAGGTAGCCTAGTTCTACCAGATCTAAAAACTATATTTCAAAATGGCAGTCATCAAAACTGCCAGGTACTGATTAAGAAATAGAGTAATGGATCAGTGGATTAGGATAGGTTCAAAAGAAACCGCAGTAAATGACTACAACTTCTATAAGAAAGCATAAATGGTTGGACTCTAGAGAAGCATGGAATGACTTATAAGATCTGATGTTGAACTAAGGGAGTAGAACCAAGAGAACAATGTGCACATCAACAACAACAACAATGTGAGATAAACAACTTGATGAAAGCAGCTCCTCTCAGCAGTCCAGAGAGCTAGGACAACTGTTTTAGACTGGCTATGGACTACATTATTCCAATCAGAGGAAGAAAAAGAAAACAAAACAAAACACATACAGACATAAAACAGTCCTTCAGAATCTGTTGAATACTTTATAAAAATTATATCTTATATATTTCTTTCCCTTAATCCTAATTCCTCATATCAAAAATTACTCATATGTAAACATGTTTATCAAAATATGCATGTACAATTCTGATCTGACTGTCACTGAGGGGAGGAGAGGTGGGAAGGGAGGGTGGAAGGAAATTTTATAATTTAAAAATATATATGTGCATATGGATGAAAATAAATAACTTTTTTAAAAAGTAAATGACTACAGGGGCAGCTAAGTGGCACAGTGGATAGAGCATCGGCCCTGGAGTCAGGAGGACTTGAGTTCAAATCCAACCTCAGACACTTAATAATTACCTAGCTGTGTGCCTTGGGCAAGCCACTTAACCCCATTGCCTTGCAAAAACCAAAAAAAAAAAGTAAATGACTACATCATTCTTCTATTTGACCAACTCAAAGACATCAGCTTCTTGGAAAAGAACTCACTATTTGACAAAAACTGTTGGGGAAAACTGGAAAATAGTATGGCAAAAACTAGGCATAGACCTACATCTCACACCCTATTCCAAAATAAGGTCAAAATGGGTACAGGATTTAGACATAAAGGGTGACACCAGAAAATAAATTGATAGACCAAGAAATACTCTATCAGATATATGGAAAGGGGACAAATTTATGACCAAACAAGAATTAGAATATATTATAAACTGCAAAATGAATGATTTTATCTATTATTAAATTAAAAAGTTTTTGCACTAATAAAATCAATGTTGCCAAAATTAGAAGGAAAGCAGAAAGCTGGGAAACAATCTTCACAACTAGGAGTTCTGATAAAGGTCTCATTTCTAATATATACATATATATATATATATATATATATATATACATATATACAGAGAGAGAGAGAGAGAGAGAGAATTGTATCAAATTTATAAGGTTACAAGTCATTTCCCAACTGATAAATTGTCAAAAGATATGAATAGACAGCTTTCAAATGAAGAAATTAGTTATATATAATCATATGAAAAATGCTCCAAATCATTATTGATTTGAGAAATGCAAATTAAAACAACTATGAGATATTGCCTCACACCTATCAGATTGGCTAAGTTGAGAAAAAGGAAAATGATCAATGTTGGAGAGGTTGTGGGAGGATTGGGACATTGATGCATTGCTGGTGAAGTTGTGAATGGATGCAACCATTCTGGAGAGCATTCTGAAACTATGCCCAAAGAACAATAAAAATGTTCATTCCCTTTGACCCCAGCAGTTCCAACTCTAGGCCTATATGCAGAAGAAATCACAAAAATGAGAAAAAACCTACATGTTCCAAAATATTCATAGCAGCTCTTTTTGTAGTGGCAAAGAATTGGAAATTGAGGGGAGGTCCATCAATTGGGGAATGGTTGAATAAGTTATAGTACATGAATTCTATGGAATATTATTATTCTAAAAGAAACCATACATGGTTGGACTCTAGAGAAGCATGGGATGACTTACAGGATCTGATGCTGAACGTAGGGAGCAAAACCAAGAGAACAATGTATACATTAACAAAAACATTGTGGGATGATCAACCCTAAGGGAGGCAGCTCTTCTCAGCAGCTTATAGAGTTAAAAAACCTTTATTAGACAAGCTATTGGCAACGTTATTCCCATACAGGGGAAGAAAAACAAAACAAAACAAAAAAAGCCCTTCAAAATCTGATGAACACTTTATAAAAATGATCTCTTATGGATCTCTTTCCCTTAATCCTAATTCCTCATATAAAAAGGACTAATCTGTAAACATGTTTATCAAAAATATGTATGTACAGTGTTAAACTGACTGTTCATCACTGAAGGGAGGTGGGAAGGAAATTTTGTAACTTAAAAATATGCATTTTTTTTTAGTTTTTTTGCAAGGCAATGGGGATAAGTGGCTTGCCCAAAGCCACGCAGCTAGATAATTATTAAGTGTCTGAGGTCAGATTTGAACTAAGGTACTCCTGACTCCAGGGCTGGTGCTCTATCTACCGCACCACCTTAGCTGCCCCTAAAATATGCATATTTTTTATGGATGAATATTGAATATGGAAGAATGCTGACAAAAGTTTCATAACATGATTTGGAAAAATAAAATATCAATAAAAAACATTGGCATTGTGAACAGCCTATCAGATGGGATCATGAAGAGTCATAAAAGGCTGAAAATAACTGAGCAACAACAATAACAGCGAGAGTAAAAAAAGATGATGTATGTATATGGAGTTGAACTATCCTCTGAGTAGGAGGTCAGAAGGCAGTTATTTGAGTGTTGAAGGGGAAGGAGACCAGGAAAAATGTTGTAACTACATTACCCATATTGTTTTTTTGCTTTCAGCTCTTCTGACCTTGTAAGCAAATAATAATGAAAACTATGATCAGATACAGCTTAATCCTAATTGAATTGTACCAAGTAATAGTATTTAATTTCCTAGTATGTGGAGAGACACAAAGTATCAGTATTGGGAAAAACAATATTTATATAAAGCTTTAATATTTGCAAAGGACTTTACAAATATCTGATTTGATCTTCATAACAACCTTGGGAGGTACAATGTTCTAATTATCCCCATTTACAAAAGAGTAAACTGAGGAAGGCAGCAGATAAGTGATTTGTCCAAGGTCACAGAGTTAATAAATATCTGAGGCTGGATTTCAACTCAAATCTTCCTGATAACCAAACCTTTCTCCACTGTACTATCTCACTGCCTCTTGCAGTACAATATTAAGGACTGTGCAGTAGGCTTAGAAAAGAGATGTGAATTAGTCTCAGGAGGTTAGTCTAATTAAAGTCTATGTGTATTCATTCATCAACCAATAAGCATTTAATGAGCAACTATTATGTGTCAAAGTTAAACAGTATTTGTCCTCAGGGATCTTACTTTCTATCTGGAAAACCAACATGTATAAGGAAAAATACGTACAAAATAATGCTGTACTATTTTTTTTTCATTTGTGCCTGACTCTTGGTGACTCCATTTGTAATTTTCTTGGTGGAAATCCCAGAATGGTTTGCCATTTCCTTTTCCAGATTATTTTAAAGATGATAAAACTATGGTAATCAGCATTAGGTGATTTGCCCAGGGTCACACAGCTTGTAAGTCTCTTAGGTTGGATTTCAACTCAGGTACTCTATACCACCTGCTGCCTTTCCAAGATATATAAACAATTAATAAAAGGGTAGAGACCATTTGTTGAATGGGAGACTAGCAGTTGGAAGACAAGAAAAGGCATCACCTAGAAGATGGTATTGGGCTGAGTTTTGAAGGAAACTAAGAATTTTTAGAGATGAAGATGAGGAGACAGGAAATTCCAGGTAGAAGACAGAAGCTGCACAAGGCAGGAAAGAAATGAAGTGGAACATCCTGAAAGAGTAAGAAGGCTGGTTAGTCTGGACCAAGGAGGAACAGCAAGATCAATTAGGATACAAAGAGAACATGAGAGCAATATATAATAAGCTTGGAAAGTTAGATTGCAGCTAGGTTATAAAAGATAAATAGAAGAGGTTTTTATTTGATCCTAGACTTTAGAAATAGGAAAAGAGAGCCACTGGAGTTTACTGTGTCTCAGACTGACATGATCAGAACAGTACTCTAGGACTATATATCTTCCTGAAATGTCATATAAATCCTTTTGTCTTTTTGTAAGTGAGAATATATTTTATTTAGAATGAGATATATTGGTTAATTTCAATAGCTTTTTAAGATCTTGAAAACTATATGGAAAGCCAGCCCTAACATGAAAGCAACATTGAACCTCTTAAATCAGTGAATAAGGCAAATTTATCTTCTAGGGACTTTTGACTCAGTTGATCCTCAAGAAATCAGCTTTTGTCCCTTGCCTCAGCCCTTCCACATCTGAAACTTCCCTAGATTTTTGGACCTTGGTTTTGGGTTAGAAACTAAAATGTTTAATCTTAGCCTCACCTTCCTCCCCTAGCACTGTTTACAACATTTTAGCAGTACACTGCTCTCATTTAGATTTGTAGGCCCTATCTAGTTAGGGCATTTAAAGGGCATTCATTAATTAATGAAACTCCCTCAGTGAATCTTTTAGTTAACTTGAAGATTCTAACATTTCAATCTTTAGGGGCAGCTAGGTGTTGCAGGGGATAGAACACCAGTCCTGGAGTCAGGAGGACCTGAGTTCAAGTGTGGCCTCAACATACTTAATAATTTCCTAGCTGTATGACCTTGGTCAAGTCACTTAGCTCCATTGCCTTAAATAAATAAAACTACAATCTTTTTAAAAGAAACATAGAATTTTAGAGCAGGAAGAAGCCCAAACAGTCATATAATCCAGATATATATTATTGTTTGTTCTTCATTTCAAAGAGGTCCAGAGTTATCATGAGTGATAGCTTAACTTGTGACTGAATTGGATTTAAGTGAGACAGGGTTAGACAAAGTCATTGGCTTCGCTCTCACTTTCAGGATCATAAAAGTCCAGTGGCAGGACAAAAAATCATGACCCAGAATATAGTAGATGTCCTTGACATCTTTGATGTCTGATGAAGCTCGAAGTACCTTCTTTGAGTAGTGCCTGATTTAGCCATCTTTGATTCTGTTGTAACAAATTATTCCCATCTATTCATTCCACCAGGGGAAGTCTTCAGATGGTTGATGAAGCCTTCCCTTTAACTCACCAAAGAGTTTGAAGTTTGTGGGCCCCCTCAATCTGATTTAACCCATCTGTCAAGATAGTTTTACTAGGTGTATGGGGTGTTTAAGAAGGACTAGAACCTCTGGTGTGAGGGCTTTCCAAGCTCTTTCCAAGGTTGCTCTACCTTTTGCCTAAATAAAACTCACATAGCTGTCACAGCCTGGTAAAAACCATCTGGGCAGATGTTTAATACATATTGTTGAAAGAGAAGTTCCATGGATAACTGAGGACATCCACAAAAACACATGATTTAAAAATGTCAAATAAAGCCATGTACCAAACACCTTTCCTAGACTTCTTAAGGCACAAAGTCAATCTTTGATGATGAGATAAAATTTTAAGTGTTATGGAATCCTCTAAATGAATACAGATCACGAGAGACCATTTCTTAACCATCTCCCACTTATATAGTACAGATTTGAGGGCCGTCAAATTCCTAGCCTACAGAAGTTTGAAGATTTATTCCATTTCCTTTGAACGATTTTTGGAAAGGAATTGTCATTGAGCTAAATACCCATCACAAGTAAATGTTCAGTGTCCTGATAATCTCTTCTGCAGATGTTTATCCATATGACATGCACTGAGGGTTCAACCTCTTTCTTCAGCTGATGAGACACAAAATTTAGAAAATCAACACCCCTTAAGAAAGTTGAGTCAGAGCTGATGGAGCATTAGGCTTAATATAAGAGTTGATCCTTTTTAGGAGGAAATCGTCTCTGAGCAAATCAACTATCTATTCAGCTTTATAAAACAGTTCAGGGTGATAATGAAAACTGTATGAGAGAGTCTACTGGCAGAGCTGTCCCAAATGTTTTTATTATTTTTTTTCCACTAGATTGAACACATCCTGCAGATAATTTGAGCTTCCTCATGTCTAATCTTTCAAAGCAGGGCTCCCCAGCAGAGACAGCAATACAATAACACTTCACACACCTCCATCAGAAAATACATAAATGAACTGCACCATAGGATGCTAACCCTTGTTATTTTAAGATATATCACATGCTTAATCTCGCCAAATAAGAGTCATCAGGGTGGACCAAACTAGAAATTGCTAATCCCCAGTAGACTAGAAAGTCCAAGAGGGGAAAAAATAATCTGTTATCATCTATGAAAGACACTAGTGAATATCATTAACACCATCTTCTATTCCTTCCCCTTGGATATCACCTAAATTGGCCCCACTTTATTCTTCTATCCTTATCTTCCATAATTAAATGGGCATTCAATACTTTAGCCAACCTAAACTACTCGGCCCAAACATTTCCTATCTGTGTCTCTGAGCAATTTATTTAACCTCTGCAGATCTCTGCCTTTTCATCTGTAAAACGAAGGGTGAAGGCTAGAAGCAATGATGCAATGGAAGACCAATGGTTCTGACTCATGGCCTTGGACATATATCTTAGCCTCTCTAGTGATTGTTTTCCTCATCTATATAAAGATGGACTGGGACTAGATGGACTTTCAGTTTTAAATCGATGATTTTAAGATCATGTCCTTTTGGGTTCTAGGGTACCTCCCAGATCTTAATTACTATGTCTTCTGTCCTAAAGTCCTATGATCTTAATTCCCTACATTCTATTGCTATTACCTTCTACTTAGATCATCCTATTTCCTCCACTCAACATGTTCTTCCATTTAAATCTTACCTAGTCTTCAATTCTCAACTCAAATCTTTCCTTATCTCCTGAGGAAGTCTTCTCTGATGACTCCAGTGGGAAATTATTAATTTCTTTTAAACTCAAAAGATAGTTGGTTCACACCTTTTTTACACACTTTTGCTTTGGATTAACGTTTTTTTTTTTACAAGTATCTTATCTCCATCAGCTATTAAAGTGTATATACTTTGAGGATAGGGACATTGTCTTCATCTTGACATTAGTTTTCTCTATCTATTCCCCAGGGTTTAGGACAATCATTGGAGTTAGTAGGACTGAAATATTTGCAGAATTTGTCTCCTCTCAGACTCATTGCCTCCCTTCCATACAAAAACAAGCCTGCTTTATTCCATTTTTACCTACACATAGCAAAAACTAATTCCTAGTTGATGTACTTTTGAACACTCTGGCAATGACTTCTATTGACCAAAGGGACAGCAGACAACAGAATTCTGAAGTCTCTGTTTGGCTGAAGTTATCATCATCTAAAATTCTCTTCTTTTCTCTCTGGACTGTTGTTGGCCTACACTCCACTCTTCTGCCTGTCACACAAATCTCCCTTAATAAATCCAATTTTCTAGTCATCCAGGCGTGGATTAGGGGTTTTGGTCTCAGGTCATGGCATGACTGGCAAAACACCAAGAACTTTTCAAAAGTGGTAAAAACACTTTCTCCTCTTTCCTTGGAGTAGGGATTTTGAACTAGTATGGTGAACTCTTCTTTGATACAGATGAACAGCTTCTATGATTTACAGATCTTGAGAGTTAAATGATTTGCTCATTATTTTTAAAAAAAAAATTTAATTTTTAAAATTTTTTTAGTTTTTCTTTTTTAATATATATTTCTTTTTTATTTTTGTACAAATGATGTTTTTTTATACATTACTAACATATTCCCCCTCCTCCCCCCAAAAAAATCTATGAGCAATCTCATGAGCAATAAAGTAAAGAGAAAAATATAAAAAATAAAAAAAAATGTGTTTCATTCTGTGTTCCAACACTACCAGCTCTGCTGTGGGTGTATCACATTCTTTATGATAAGTCCATCACAAAATCTACTTCCATACCGTTGCCATTGCTGACCACAACTCCCTCTATTCATTCATCCCCACTACCATATACTATATTTTCTCTTTCTTTTCACTCTGTCCCTCTTCTTAAATGTGCTGTAGGGTAACTGAGTGGTACAGCAGACTGATCAATGGCCCTGGGGCCAAGAGGCCCCCTAGCCCACATACCACCCCTTAGACCCAGCAACCACCTGGCCCTGTGGTCCTGGACAGGTCATCCACTCCCAGCCCTTTGCAAGAAGCAAAAAAAGAAAATGTGTTATATCTGACCACTTTCCCCCATGGTCCACCTTCTCCATCACTCACCCCCCACTCCCCTGTCCCCCTTCTCTCCTTTTAACTCTAGATGTCTATACCCCATTGAGCATATATGCTGTTTCCTCTCTGAGCCACCTCTGATGAGAGCGAAGTTTCCTTCATTTCCCCTCACCTTCCCCCTTCCAATAGCTCATCACAATAATAAAAAAAAAAACTTATATGAAATATCTTAGCCTATTCCACCTCTCATTTCTCTTACTCCCATTACATTTCCCTTTTAGCCATTGACTCCGTTTTTATAATATATTATATCTTCAAATTCAGCTCTCCTCTGTGCTTCATCTATAAAAGCTCCTTCTACCTGCTCTATTAAATGAGAAGTTTCATATGAGTATTATCAGTATCATTTTTCTATGAAGCAATACATGGAGTTCATCATCATTAAGTCTCTCATATTTTACCCTTCTCCTCTACTCTGTATGCTTCACCTGATTCCTATATTTGAAGATCAAGCTTTCTGTTCAGCTCTGGTTGTTTCAACAGGAACAATTGAAATTCCCCTGGTTCATTGAAAGTCCATCTTTTCCCCTGGAAGAGGATGTTCAGTTTTGCTGGGTAGTTGATTCTTGGTTGCATTCAGAGCTCTTTTGCCTTCTGGAATATTATATTCCAAGCCTCATGAGCCGTTAATGTAGATGCTGCTAAGTCCTGTGTGATCCTGACTGCAGCTCCATGATATTTGAATTGTGTCATTCTGGCTGCTTGTAATATTTTCTCTTTGACTTGGGAGTTCTGGAACTTGGCTATAATATTCCTGTGGGGTTGTTTTTTTTGGATTTCTTTCCAGGGGAGATCAGTGGTTTCTCTCAATTTCTATTTTGCCCTCTGCTTCTTAGGTATCTGGGCAATTTTCCTGTAGGTATTCTTTAAAAATGGGGTCAAGGCTCTTTTCCTGATCATGACTTTCAAGTATCCCAATAATTTTTAAATTATCTTTCCTGAATCTGTTTTCCAGATCAGTTGTTTTATCAATGAGATGTTTCACATTTTCTTCTAATTTTTCATTCTGTTGGTTTTGAAGTATTGTGTCTTGGCTTCTCGTAAAGTCAACAGCTTCCTTTAGCTCCATTGCAGATCTGAAGGATTTGTTTTCCTCAGAGAGCTTTCTTATCTCTTTTTCCATCTGGCCAATTATGCTTTTTAAAGCATTCTTCTCCTCAATAACTTTTTGAACTGTTTTATCCATTTGACCTATGCTGGTTTTTAACATGTTATTTTCTTCAGTATTTTTTTTTTTTGCATCTCCTTGACTAAGCTGCTGACTTCTTTTTCATGTTTTTCCTGCATCTCTCTCATTTCTTTTCCCAATTTTTCTTCTATTTCCCTTACTTGATTTTCAAAATCTTTTTTGAGCTCTGTCATAGCCTGAATCCATTTTCTGTTTTTCTTGAAGTCTTTAGATGCAGAAGCTTGTACTTCTTCATTTTCAGATTGAGCATTTTGATCCTTCTTGGGATCATAGACAATGTATCTCTCAATGGTGTTCCTCTTTTTTCTCTGCTTACTCATTTCCCCTGCCTATGCCTGGTTTTGTGCTTCTTCCTGAGCTTTTGAGTACATTGGGACATCCCCCCACAAGGATCTTAGTGTGTGAAGCTCTGTCTTCCTTCCTGGTCCGTGAATGACCACAAATACACTCCTCTGCCATGGGGCTGAGATGGGGGGTGTCCTGCTGTTGTATGGGGGTCCTAGACTGTGATCAGGATCTTATCCTGTGATCAGGATGAATGTGGTCAGAGCCCCAGAGTCCTGTTCCAGGTACAGAGGACAGACCTCAGAAGTCTCGCTCCACTCCCTTACCTTTGGTAGGCTGAGCATTCAAGGCTCAGTTGCCTGGGGGCTCCTGCTTATGGGCTTCACCTGCTTCTTTTTCCTGGAAGTGGGCTGCCTCAGCCACTTCTGCTCACTGCATGCCCTGAGGGCTGGGCTTCATGTGCTAATTCTGGCAGAGGTCCCCCTGCTGATCTTAAGTTGTGCCCAGTGATCCCCCAGATGTAGGTCAAGAAACTGCCCCAGCTCATGGCTCCCAGGCACCCTGGGGCTGCCTCCAGAAGGCTGATGTTCATTCACTCTGATGGCCACCCCTCTAACCCCATGGAGTGGAGCCTTTTCACTATTTCCAAGGTTACCTTGGTCTGGAGAATTGCCTCACTGGGTCCCTCTGTGAGTTCTGACTCTCGCAAATTTATTTAGAGACATAATTTTATGATTTTTGAAATATTATGGTGAAAGCACCTAAGAGAGGCTCTTTTCCTGTTGCCATCTTCAGATTTGCTCATTATTACACAGAAATCAAATTTCACTGATAAAAGCAACTTCTTGGAGAGGAAATTCCCTCTACTTATGTATATAAGCAGCATTCTGGCTACAGCATATATTTGCAGAAAGTTATCTAGGCAATGGTGCCAAATTTGCTGTCCACTGACCAAAATTAACCCCTAAAAAATTCCCAAGTAAAGCATGAACCAGATTAAAAATCTAATTTGGAAATGTTTAACACAGTAAGCAAAAATACAATACAAATCATATAATAGTTTTCCAATGTGGTTTTCTAAGTCAAAATGTAGCAGGCAGATGTTTCATACCACTGGTCAAGTCTAGAGGACTGAAGTCACATAGTATGTGATAAAGGGAGGATTTGAACCCAGGTCTTCCTGACTCTAAGATCAGCTCTCTATCTATTATTTTATACTGTCTCTTTAAGATAACTTAAATTCAGAGAGATTCTCCACTGCCTGGATTTCTATACGGGTTGCCTTCTGACCCAAGATTAAGAGCTAAATTTTCCCTTATGCTCATCCTTAAGATTTGCTATTTTTTCCTCCATATATTTTCCAAAAGTTTGATTCCTACAGATTAGCTTAGGGTTTGACCACAAAGAGACCTAGAGAGAGACTGAATCAGACAAACCTCTGGTGTCATAATTATCAAGGTCTGATAACATACAAATGTCAGAGTAAGGATTCAAATCCAGATACCCTGACTCCAAATCCAAAGTTCTTTTCAATATAAAAAATTTATTTCAAAGTTTCAGAGTCTCTGAACATGTCTCAAATTATTTTTATTTTTTCTCCTGAAGGAAGCATCAGCAGAAAATTCTGTCATATTTTTTTAAACTCTGCGAAAAGCTTTCCTCACAACAACCCTTATAAGTTGGGTACTGGGGAAATTCAAATAAATATTTTTTTCCTTCTTTTTTCCAGTCCAAACCAATGATTTCATTGTTGGAAACTCTTACTATGGTGAACTTCCTTGAAGAAAATCAATAAGTCAACTATAACTTATAGTCTAAGTTAGCCATCTGGGGGAACAGAAGGATCAATTCACTTGCTCAAGGCCATACATATAGTATATGTGGGTCAGTATATGAACCTGAACCCAAGTCTTCCTGACTTTTAAGGTCAGTAGAGCTTTATCCACTATGTGTTAAAACCTCTGAGAATAAGTACAATTAGACTTTATTGATTGTGAGGGTTAGAGACCCTGCAATCTGGAAAATCTGCAGAATATATTTTTGACCCTCCTTACTTATTAGAGAAAATATTATACAATACTGTACATATATTTTATGCATTTATGAGATTTAAATTTTTTCATTGCCATCTTCTAGCCTTTGTGTGCTATCTGCAGTTTCTGCAAAAATCTTCAAAAATTCCCATTTAATTTCTTATTCTGACCTGTAATATATTGAAACCAAGATGGGGAAAATCATGTTGTGGAAGTGATAACTGTACTAGGATTCCTATTTCTTTTTTTGGTTTGTTTTCTTGATTTTCAAGACAATGGGATTATGTGACTTGCCCAGGGTCACATAGCTAGGTAAATAGTAGTTGTCTGAGGTTGGATTTGAACTCAGGTTCTCCTGACTCCAGGGCCAATGCTCTGCCATTTAGGGACCCTCGTATCCCTATTTCACAGTTGAGGAAACAGAATCTCAGTATGTGGAAGTGACTAGTCCTTGAATCAGAAAAATAATGTGAGAGACAGAATTTGAACTCAGATTTCTTTTGATCAGCAATTTTTGAGTCTAATATCTTTCCATTTTTCATTGCAGACAGCTGCAACGTGGGGACAGCCAGTAAGTTTTGAATCTACTTCTGGGCCTTAAGCAAGTTTGACTTTTGCAGTTTATTTGGAGGAATACAAGAAGTCAAGTCAACAGGGAGGATGTGTGTGGGGGGTCTGCATAGCATTTAATCCATATCCAGGACTGGCTGAAATTCAGCAAGGAAGTTCCTGTATACTAAGGTAAATGACATGCAAAGCTTTCTGACAGACATGGGAATACCACAAAGTAATTGCTGGCAATGAGAGGGCCATCAAGTTAAAGGTAATTAGTGCTCTTTGTACCTAGACTTTACCTGTCAATGGAAGTCTGGAGAATAGTGATTACCTTGAATAGACTAACTGGACAGGAGACCAGCTATTTCCCCATATGCCCATTCATTTCTATTCTCTCCCTACCAGTAGTTATCAGGCTGGGATTAACATCAATAATAGGGCTGTCTGCATATTTACACATGGTAATTAGGCTGGGGTAAAGAATAAAAAGCTCTTTAAGGATATTTATTAGAATGCAGAAACACCCCTATTTGGAAACTAATTTGGACAGTGGTTGTAAAATAAAATAAATATTCCCACCCACCCTATGACACTATAAATTCCCTCTAGGCCCCTTAACATTAATGAGCTAGATGCATTAGCAGTCATCAGAATCATAGATTTAGGCTGCTGAATAAACTGGTCTATAGCAAGTTGATTAGATATAAAAGGCTTTCAATAGATGAATGAATGAATGAATGAATGAATGGTTGAAAGAATGAATTGAAAGATAAATAAATGAGAAACTTTAGTTTGGTTATGTAAGTAGAGTAACTGACTGCATTTACTAGACAGGTTTTTAAATCACTGTAAGCCTCATTAATACACCCACTACAAAATACCACACCCACTTCCACTCATTTCAACTTAAGAGAATGGGGAGTGAGCAGGACTATAACTAAGTCAAGCCTCCCTCATGGTTTCAATGAGTCTTCCTTTTTCCCAAAGACAAGTCAGCAAGAGTTGCAAAATTTCCAATTCCCCAAGGTCAGGTGGTAACTAAGATTATACAGCATTGTGCTGATTGACCCTCATATATGGAAAGATACAGAATGATCTCTTTGAAAGGGCAAAAATGAATCTGAACAATTATGCAAAAAGGACTTGAAAATAATTTGTACTGTTGGCTAGATACTAGAGGAAAGATTGTGAGCCCAGCTATCTAGCCAAGAGGTGGTGGACCAGGGAATTTCGGGCTGCATTAGGGACTAGGATAAAAGGGTCTTGCACACCTTGGTACTTTGTACTCCTCATAGAGCTGTAACTCATGTTCGGAGGTTGTGCTCTCTTCTTGAGAAGAGCAATAAATTTTTTGCTCTTTGGTCAGGGTCTTCTGATTATTCTGTTTAAGGAGAATCAACACATGGTCCTGATCCCACACAGGAGTAAATGGTAGGCCCAGAAACAAATGTTGAGGGAGGGATAATGAATACAATTTTGGCAAGCAAAGTCAAAGTTTTAAAAAAAATAAAGCAAAGAACTCCAGATTTGCAAAAGAAGGTCCAGAATTAAAAAGATCAGGTTCCCTACTAACTACCTTGCTTGTTTTAAGTGCTACCAAGTAAAGCAAGGGCATGACTCTTTAATAATAATAATGAAAAAATTGCTAATATTAAATCTTCCAAGAATGAGCTTAGAATCTATGCGTATTCTTTGTGTATGTATTCATGCATATACACACGAATATTCATATGGTTATTTGGAATGGCTGGGTAGAATAGTTGGTAGAGTTCTCAGTTTGAAGTCCAGAAGATGTCAATTCAAATCTTGCCTCAGACAATTATTAACCATAGGACCCTGGGCAAGCCTTTTAACTGTGTGGTCCTTTGTTCCTCATCTATAAAATGAGAGAGAGAAGGAAATGGGAAACCACTGAAAAAATTTTTTCAGGAAAACCACAAATGGGATGAGGAAGTGTAGGACATAACTGAAGCAATTGAATAACAGTATATAGTTATTTACATAATTATGCATCCCTAGGTGCATAGTTGTAAGCACATACAAACATACATACACATAGCTGCCAACTGTTTTGCAGGTAATATGTTTTAGAAGACTGACTTGGACCCAATCTTACAAGTTACAAGGACCAAACTATCCTCTATATCATGCAACTTCTCAAAGCAATATGATTATCATTTTACAACTGGGGAAACTGAGGCTCAAAATGTGGAAGTGATTTGTCCATGATCACAGACATACATATGTGTTTACGGGAAATATCTGTAAAAATATGTATATATATATATATATATATATATATATATATATATATATAGAGAGAGAGAGAGAGAGAGAGAGAGAGGGTAGCTAGGTGGCACAATGGTTAGAGCACGGCCTTAGAGTCAGAAAGACATGAGTTCGAATCCCAGTTTCAGCAAGTCACATAACCCTGATTGCCTTACATCAGAGCCATCTCCAGTCATCCTGATTCATATCTGAGCACTGGACCCAGATGGTTCTGGAGGAGAAAGTGGGGCTGGGGACCTAGCACAGCACCTCCCTCACTCAAATCCAATTCATGTGCTTGTCATGGCATCACCACCTTGATGTAGTCTTCTTCAAAGAAGGACAACAGCAACAATGTATGTATGTGTAAATATCTAACACCATCTCTAGGACAAATCAATCAGTCAATTAATAAATATATTGAACACCTAGCATGCTCCATGCATTATACTAAGCTTAGATGATACAAAAAAACTATGCCTACCCTTAAGCTTACAATCTACAAGGAAGATAACATATAAACAAATATATATAAAGCAAGATGTAAACAGAATCAACAGGAGATAACCAGCACAGGGAAGGTACTAAAAATAAGGAGATGGAGAAAGCTTCTAGTAAAAGAGAGGATTTTAATTGGGTATTAAAGGGAGTCAGGGAGTTCAGTTGTCAGAGTGAGAAGGAATAGAATGTCTTGTTCATGGAACAGCCAGGAGGCCAATGTCACAGGTTGGAAGAGTACTTGTATAAGAGAAGAATGAGTAAGACAAGAAAGGTGGAAGGAGATTAGGTTATAAAGGGCTTCAAATGCCAAAAAATGCCATTTTGTGCTTGCTCCTGGAGACAAAAGGGAGCCATTGGGTGTGTGTTTATGTATGTGCTGGGGTGGGGGGAATTGAGGGAGGCAGGAAGATGTGATAGGACCTGCACTTTAGGAAAATTATTTTAGTGGATGGTTGAAAGATGGTTTTGAGTGGGGAAAGAAGAGGTAAACAGATTCACCACTAGACAGCTGCAATAGTTCAGACATCATATAAGATTAGTAATAATGTTAGGACAGAGAATGTTTGCATATACATATATATATATATATATATATATATATGTGTGTGTGTGTATGTGTGTGTATGCATGTAAATGTGTGTATTGGAATTTGTACAGTATGCATGCATATATGTATACACAATTGTTAATATTAGTTGAGAGAAGAAGCACACACATACATACACATGGATGGTGCAAAGGTAAAATTCACAGACACTGGGAAGAGGCTGGATGTGAGGGGTAAGAGACTGGAGCAGGGTGGGTAGATTTGAAAATTATAACCATAGAAATGGCAATGAAATATGTAGAAGCTGAAGAGATCATTAGGTAAATTAAAAGCCAGGGAGAAGTTTAATAAAAATAACTTCATAAGTAATGATTCCAATAGCTGTATGGCATAATAAATATAATGCCAAATTCGGAGTTAAGAAGTCCTGAATTCAAATTTGACCTCAGACAGTAGCTGTGTGATGCTGGTAAAACTAGATTAGTAATAATCTGTCCCTAAAACATACTGACTATGTTTTCCTGGGCAAGTCATTTAATTGTTTAGTAATCTAGGCAACAAATTTTGGGTTCTGACCTGAATTAGGAGAAAAAACTCAGACCACTGTTTTATATCATTAAAATTCCAGTTTTATATCATATCCCTATTTGGTAGAAAAATTAATAGAATAAAAGAATATTCTGGAGTGTAAAGATCCATTGACTTTATGTACAAGTTTACCTTTCTCTGATGCAGACATGACCAAAAGTGGAAAGAATGGGCTTATGAAGGTCAGAGCCTTGACAGTATCCATGACAAAGACTTCAGAAGATTCAGCCACATCATTCAATTCAAAGAATATACAGAGAACAACTATGCTGCCCTTTTATGGCACAATCACCGATTTGGAAAAGAACTTAAGATATCATATCTTACAGCATCCATCTGAGATATTGAGAGGTCAGTTCCAGACCCCTTCAATAAAGCAAATATTACAATAAAAAAGTCATACAAATTTTTTTTGCTTCCCAGTCCATTTAGAAATTATGTTTACACTGTACTATGATCCATTAAATGGTATTATGCTTTGAAATATTGATACCTTTATTTAAAAATACTCATTGCTAAAAATGCTAACCATCATTTGAGCCTTCACCAAGTTATAATCTTTTTGCCGATGGAGGGCCTTGTCTCAATGTTGAAAGTAGCTGACAGATTTAAGTGGTGGCTGCTAAAGGTTAGGGTGTCTGTGGCAATTTCTTAAAATAAGATTACAGTGAAGTTAGCTACACTGATTGACTTTTACTTTTACCTTAATGCTTAAAGGTCATTTTGGGGTTATTAATTGTTCTAATTTCAATATCATTATGTCTTAGGGAATGGGGGTGGCATTAGAAGAGGGAGAAAGACAGGGAACTTCTGGTTGTTATAGCAGTCAGAGCACATACATTTATCGATTAAGTTTGCCATCTTATTTAGTCACAGTTCATGACTCCCCCAAAACAATTCCAATAGTAACAACAAATAGCTCTGATCATAGATCACCATAATACATAATAATGAGAAACTCTGAAATATTACAAGAATTATCAAAATGTGACACAGAAACATGATGTGAGCACATGCTTTTGAAAAACTTGATACTACTAGCTTTCTCAACACAGGGTTACCACAAACCTTCAATTTGTAAAAAATAAATAAATGCAATATCTCTGAAACACAATAAAGTAAAGTACAATAACATAAGGTATACACGTATTTGAATCTATGCCTGATCAAGATTTCCCCTCTCCATTATCCTCCAGTGAGGCTGGGCTCAGGTTAGAGAGACAGTCTACTCCACAGTCTTCTGTCCTATTTCCTTCCTACCTTCTTAAACTACTATGGTGATTATTAATATTCACCACACCAGCATTATAAACCCTGATTCTTCTGGATTAAATGACAGTTCCAGAATGAGAGGTGAATCTACTCTTCAATGACATTAAGTACCACTGCCCTTATAGCTGACAATAACTTAATTGCACTGCCTTCCTTCCTAACATGAATTGAGCAGTCATAGAAGGCTTCATGGAGGATGCAGAATGCTATACCTTATTACTACTCAAGACATTACTTCTTAAAAACTGGGGAAGAAAGAACTAATCAGTTTTTGTAGAGGGAAAAAAATGACTTAATTTTGTGCCTACTAAGCTAAAAGGCATTTGAGCTGAGTGTTTTTTGGTTTAAATTAACCAAATCATTCTGCTTAAAGGAGACTAATTGAACTGAGACACAAAACTGAGACTCATGTTTCTATCTTTTATGATAAATGGACATAGGTTCACATCAGCTTCTAATTTTTCAGATTTCGCTAAATGGTGATTTCCTAAAATAATGAATTTTGCTAGATTACATACAGTAAATAGACTGGTATGTAATCAAAGCAAACATGAAATGATTTGGCCTTTTAGCATTTGTAGGGATTTTTTAACTTAGAAACCTAATTATGATGGAGATAGCTCTGTGTAAAGTGGGCTTTTTGTTAGAGGGGTATGTCTGTATATGTGTGTGTGTTTCTCCCATGATAAATATATATATATATATATACATATATATGTGTATATATATATATACATACATACATACATACATACACACAGATATATTTGCATATATATGTATATGGGTTTATATAGATTTAGATATGTTGTATGTGTGTGTATGTGTGTGTTTGTGTGTATGTGTGTGTGTGTGTGTGTGTGTGTGTGTGTGTCTTCAAAGGCAAGGCAAAAACACACATATTTAATTGGGAAGCTGACTTGAAGAAAGCTATTATAAAATTCTGAAGCCTATGTACATGAGGAGGGAAACTCTGGTCAGGGTAAGGGTTCTCAGACTTTTCTAGTTAGAAATGCCTTTTTTAAGCTATATAAATTTATAACTTTTTTATGCTATATAAATTATTCTTTGGTAGTTTGATTGATATGGCATCAAATAAGTAATTTACATAGTATTGTCATTTTATTATATTGACTTGGTCTACCCATGAGTAAATTAGCATTTCTCCCACTGGGGGAACATTGTTACTTATAGAGGACCTCATAGTAATCTTCCTGTAAGAGGGGGCATTTGATATGGAATAGTTAGAAAATGAGTAAGAATTCATTAGATAAAAAGAGAGGAGGGGGAAGTATTCAAGGCATAGGGAAAAGAGAGTATATAAGAGTATATAAGGCATATTCAGGTCACAGAATTAAGTTTGATTGGAACCTAGACTCTGAAAGAAGTAATGAGATAAATCTCAGAAAGCAGAGTGGCATCAAGTTGAGGAGTATTTTAAATGTCAGGTCAATGAGTTAGACTTTAATTAGTTGATTCAAGAAGTGTATTTGAGGGGTGGAGCCAAGATGGCTAAGTAAAGGCAGGTATTCCCATGAGCTCTCCCCCAAACCACTCCAAATACCTTTAAATAATGACTAATGAAATTCTAGAGTGGCAGAATCCACTAAAAGACTAAGTGAAGCAATTTTCTAGCCCAAGATAATTTGGAGTATCCATCGGAAGGGTCTATTGCAGTGGGCTTAGAAAGGGCCCACAGCACAGCCTTGGTCACCCCTCAGTAAACCAGCTCTAGCTATCCAGGAACAGACTAGGGGATGCCTGGATCCCCAGGATCACCCAGGTCCATGGCAGCAATGTCAGCTTCCAGACCTCACAGTCCAAGTATTGTCAAGGACAATTAAGGAGGTCAGCAGGAATACTCTGCAGCAACAGAAAACAGACCCCAGTCCAGCAAAGGCCTCAGAACAGATCCAGTCCCAGGGAACCAGGAGTTGGCCTAGGGAACCACCCACCCACTCTGGGGAGCCACCCAGCAGCTGATTCCAGAGTGCTCAGACCACAGATGGTAAATGAGTCAAGGGATACTGCAGAGGTTTCTTTGCTATTCCTGTGGCAAAACTTTGTGACTTTGTTCCTGCTCAGTTCCAGGTCACAGCCTAGGGCCCCAGTCTTAGGAAAAGCAAAATAAGCTCAACAGAACTTATTGTCTGTAGCAGAGCAGGGATCCAACTTACAGTTCAAGGACAGAGGGGAGTGCTTGTGTGGTCATCTACAGACCAGACCACAGGCCAGGAGAACAATCATAGACTCTCATGAAACTCTGCAGGAATTTAGAACTTGCAGGTCCTTGGAGGTTTTACTGAAAACAGCTGCATAAACCCTCAAAAGTTTGGGACAGTGGGTTCTCTGTCCTAGAAGCAGAATCCCACTTTAACAAAGAATTAAAATCAAGTCAATTCTGAAATGAGCAAACAACAGAAGGAAAAAAAATCCAACCATAGACAACTACCTTGGTCCTATGGAGAATCAAATACATACTCAGAAGATAACAAAGTCAAAGCTTCTATATCCAAAGCCTCCAAAAATGTGAATTGGTCTCAGGATATGGAAGGATTTTGAAAATCAAATAAGGAAGTAGAGGAAAAATTGGGAAAAGAAATGAGAATGATGTAGGAAAATCATGAAAACCAAGTCAGCAGCTTGGAGAATGAGAAAAAAAAAATAATGAAGAAGGTAACATCTTAAAAACCAGTTTGGGTCAAATGGAAAAAGAAAAACAAAAGGACAATGAGGAGAATGCCTTAAAAAGTAGAATTGGCCAGAAGGAAAAGGAAATACAAAAGTTCTCTGAAGAAAATAATTCCTTCAAATATAGAACAGAGCTAAAGGAAGCTGATGACTTTGTGAGAAATCAAGAAACAATAAAACAAAAACAAAAAATGAAGAACTGGAAGAAAATTTGAAATATCTCATTGGGAAAACAACTGATCTGGAAAACAAATCTAGAAGAGATAATTTTAAAGTTATTGGGCTACCTGAAAGCCATGATTAAAAAAAAAGAGAGCCTAGACTTCATTTTTCAATTAATTCTCCAGGAAAACTGCCCCTATATCCTAGAAGCAAGAGGCTAAAATAGAGATTGAAAGAAGCCACCAGTCATCTCCTGAAAGAGATTCCCCAAAATGAAAACTGTTAGGAATATTATAGTAAAATTTCAGAACTCCCAAGTCAAGGAGAAAATATTATAAGCAGTCAGAAAGAAACAATTCAAATGTCATGGAGCCACAGCCAGGATAACACAAGATTTAGCAGCTTCTTCATTAAGGGCTCATAGGGATTGGAATATAATATTCCAGAAGGCAACAGAGCTTGGATTGCAGCCAAGAATCAACTATTCAGAAAAACTGAACATCCTCTTTCAGAAGGAAAAATGGATATTCAATGAAATAGGGGACTTTCAAACTTTCCTGTTGAAATGACCAGAGTTGAACAGAAAGTTTGATCTTTAAGTACAGTCTCAGGTAAAGCATAGAAAGGGTAGATGGAGAGGGCAAATCATGAAGGACCTAATGATGCTTGTATTCCTGCATGAGATGATATGGATAACTTATATGTACCATCTCATTTATTAGGGCAGTTAGAAGGAGTATATAGACAAAACACAGGAAGGAGTTGAATTTGAAAGTATAATATATTAAAAAAGATGGAGTTAATTGTAGAGAAAGGAATGTACTAGGAGAAAGGTAAAGGATAGGTAGAATGGGATAAGTAATTTCACATAAAGGAGGCAAGAAAAAAACTTTTGCTGTGGAGTGGAAGGGGGGAAGGTGAAGGGGAGTGAGTATGTTTATTCTCATCAGAAGTGACTCAGAGAAAGAATGACATACACACTCAAGTGAATATAGAAATCTATCTTATTCTAAAAGAAAATAAGAGAGGAAAGGGATGGGAGCAAAGGCACAGTGGGAAGGGGGGGTGTAGGTTATAGAAGAATCATGGAAATGGGTAATCAGATGCAACACACTTTTGAGGAGGGACAGGGTGAAAGGAGAAACAGAATAGAATAAATGGGGTGAGGAAAAATAGAATAGAGAGCAATACAACTAGCATTAGCAACTGTGGGGGAAAATATTGATGAAATTTCTCTGACAGACTTATGATAAATAATGCTATCCATCCCAAAGACAGAACGGATAGTGTCTGAATACAAATTGAAGCATATTTTTTTCTTTCTTCATTTTTACTGAGGCTTCTCTTTCTTTTGGGGGTGTTATGTTTATGATTATATTTACAACATGACTATTGTAATAATGTTTTCATGGCTAAACATTTTTAATCTATATCAAGTAATTTGATTTCTCAATGAGGGGAATGGGGTAGAAGGAATGGTGAGAATTTAGAACTTGAGTTTTTAGAAGTGAATATCGAAACTTATTTTTTGTAGCTGGGAAAATATAAAATTAAGAATGTTTTTTAAAAATTGACTTTGACAAGTCATCAAAGGATTAGTATTTTTAAACTATATGCTTCACCAATTTGATGTGTGATTTTGGAGAAGTCATAGTTAACAACAACAACAATAATTCTCTTACTTAGCATGTAAGGAAACAAAAAATATCCTACTATTTTTAAAGCTTTGCAAGAAGCAAATTTCACAAAAATTAGGGTCAAATAAGCTTTAATCCTCTGGATTTCATTAATAGATTTTCTTTTCCTTTGGGATAAGGAAAATTATAAAGATGTTAACATCAGTTACTTGCTTTGATAAAGTTTCTAATTTACCAAGTTAAAGATAGAAAAAAATATCCAATTATAATTCAATAACTATACAATAACCATAAAGTTCTCTCTTATATGGATACGCTCTTCATTTTCAAATTTGTCTTGTGCTATTCTGTTCCAATTACATTAAGCTTCAGGCAAGCTAGACTACTTCTAATCCCTTTGTCCATTTTTAGTGTTTCCCCACCTCTGTTCCTTTCCTTATACCTAGAATTATCTCCTATCATCTGTAAACATTCAAAATTCTACCCATTCTTCAAGGGCCAGGAAAAATTTGATTTCCTTTATGAAGCTTTCCCTGTTACTCCCAATCAAAAAGGACTTTTCCTTTGTACTTTGAATATCATTCTGCTCCTTTCTTAAATTAATCATAGAGTGATAAGATAAAAGAAATTTAGAAAAAGAAGTGATCTCAGGTTATCTGGTGCAACATTGCTGACAGTTGGTCATCCATCTTCCAGGCAAAGACTTCCTTAAATGCCAATTCCAACTTACTAGCTACCTTGTCATCCAGTCTCCCCTCTTTGTGGTTGTAGATCCCAGTTATGAGTTGTCTTCTTCCATTATAAGGTAAACTTCTTGATATTAGATACTGTTCTGTTTGCTTTTTTTATCCCCAGTACTTAGTAAATAATAATGATAAATAATAAAAATATGATAAATTTTCTACCTACATATATATATATATATATATTTTATATCTATGTATCTCTCTCTCTCTCTCTCTCTCTCTCTCTCTCTCTCTCTCTATCTATCTATCTCTATCTCTCTCATCTATTTCCATTACAGCTTTCTACAACTCTAGTAGGAAATTTGTCCTTATACTGAATTGAAATTTGCCTTGTGTACTGAGTGTTCATTAATTTTAGCTTTACTTCCAAGGTACTTAGAAGTACAAATCTAATTTTTTTCTTTGTCACTGTTCTTCAGATATAAAAAGATAGCACTCCTGTCTCTATATAGCTTCTTTTTCTAAAAAAGCTAAATTTCTCACTTTCTTCCACTGGGATTCATATGGCAAGACTGCAACCCCACCCCCATCATCCTAGTCTCTCTCCATGGCACATGATCTGACTGCAGATACTATTTATAAAATGAAAATCATAGATTTAGTTAGTCAACAAGCATTTACTAAGTACTTACAATATACCAGGTATTGTACTGAGACATTGAGATGAAATATGAGGCAAAAGACAATTCTTGCCTTCATGGAACTCACAATCTAATGAGGAAAACAACAAACAAATATGTAGAAAAATGCTTTATACAGGGATAAATTTGGCAATAATTAAGAGGAAGAAGACACTAGAATTAAAAGAAGTTAGAAAATGATTCCAAAAGAAGATGGGATTTTCTTTGCACTTGAAGGAAACCATAGAAGTCAAAAGATACAGATGAGGATTCATGGGGGACAGTCAGGGAAAATGCCCAAAGGTAAGATATGGAACAACTTGTTCATGGAAGAGCAAGTGGCGAAGAGAATAGAGAAGATTATAAAGGGGTAAGAACATGTATATGTGTGATTATGTGTATGTGTATGCATGTGTGTGAATATTTGTGTGTGTGTGTATGTATGTGTATGGTAGGGGATGGGGGAATAGTTAGATTGTGAAGGATTTTGAAGAGCAAACTATTTTGTACTAGGAGTCATTGGAGTTTATTGAATAGGATGGAATGGTGACATGGTGAGACTTACACATTAGGACCTGGAACTTGAAAGGAACACAGCTATCATCTAACTCTAATTCTTTCATTTTATAGATACAAAAAACTAAGGCTCTCATAGATTTGAGTAACTTGTCCAAAGAAGGAAGGAAATAAAGATTTATTAAATATGTACTATGTGTTAGACATTGTGCTAAACATTTGACAGATTTTATCTTGTAATAATTTTTATATCAATCCTAGGAGATAAGTGCTAGAATTATTTCCATTTTATAATTGCAGAAACTTTATTAAACAGAGATTAAGGGTCATGCAGCTAGAAACTTTCTAAGTTTATATTTGAACTCAGATCTTCCTGAATTCAAGTTCAATCCTCTAATCACTGTGCTACCATAGATAGATGCCTAAGGTTATAAGGTAGTTAAATAGTAGATACAATACATTCCTCCTGGTACATCATTATGAAATCCAAGATAGCATGCAATGACCAAGGCAGAATAAAGTAGGACTTCATCTTCCCTCTGTAATATCATAATTCATTCTATTCTGTTTTATAGTTACCTAAAATTTAAATTACCTCAAAATTCTGTGATTAAATCACTCTAACTTCTCCCATAGTGAAAAAAAGAAATATCTTTTGAATAAGAGGACCTGAGTTGAAATTTCACCTCTGATGATCATGTGATCTTGGACAGCTTGTTTAGCCTCTCTGGGGTATCAGTTTCTTCTTCTATAAAGTGGAGCTATTGGTTTGGATGTCTTCTGCGGTCCCTGTCGGCTTTAGATCTATGCTTCCTCTGTGCTTTAGTAAATAGTCTTTATTAGTGGCTATGACTAAAAAATAAATATCACTTTGGTGATCTAACATCAAACATTTCCAAACTCTGCCAGTTTGGTGCTGTGATGAGAGATGTTCAATCTTTTTCAAGGTCTACAAAAAAGTTTTTCAATATCATTGGACTTGCAAAGGTTTGAGCTTCAGTGCCGAGAAGAGTCTTAGAGAGACCAGGGGCATCCCATAAGACCCCATTATCTCATTAGAGTAGTGTTTCAGTGAGGATGTACATTGTCACTGCATATTTATCTATGTCATATCTGCCTACTCGACTCTGAGCTCTCAGAGGGAATACCCAGGAAACTTGTATGTCTTTTGCATAGCAGTTATTTAATAAACAATTATTAAACAGATGCAATTCCACTAATTATCTATTACCCAATAAGAATTTTCTTTCTTCTTCACATTTAACTCTTCTTGCCTTCTTTTATGTTGATATAATTTCTTCTTTTCTACATAGATATTGTTTCAATCCTCCACATAATTTCCTGTAATTTACCTGAAGATCTTAGATTAGATCCAGTGAAATTTTTTAAAGAGGAATTTTTAAAAAAATCTTTAAATTTTCTCTATTAAAACACTGACAATTTCATTAAAGCTAAGAAAGTAAGAGGCTGCCAATTCCCTATATATCTATGAAAACCATGTGGATTTCCACTACTTTTCCATCATTCTCATAAATTATATTTTGTTGCCATTTTCAGTCTTTTCCTCCATTCTCATTTATTTACCAAAGAACATTATTTAGAGTAGTGAGTCATAGGATCAAGATTTAATGCTGGAAAAGACTTTAGAGATAAGTTATAGTCCATTAAGACCAACTCCCTCATTTTTTTAGATGTGAAACTGTGGTCTAGAGAAGTGACTTGCCCAAAGTCAGAGCTGGAGAATGACTTGGGTCTTCCTGATTCCAAATTCATTGCTTTATTTACTATATTACCTAGAAGATAGCTTATAGAACTTAGAATCAGAAGTCAGGTAGTGACTTGTTCATTTATTGGGTGATGGAGGCTGCCCAGGTATTCCTGTCTTCTTTTCTATGCTGCTACTACCTTCTTTTCGCAGAGCTTTTATGAACAACAGCTGAAGATATTCTAGATGATAAAATACTCTAATAGAATTCAGCCTGTAAAGGTTGAGAGTGTACTGTCCTTTGTACTCAATAAACAACATGGATTTGATTTGACTTTCCATCTAGCCAGAGGCAAAAAGCTAAGCTTTATTATTAGGACACAAACAATGTCTCTCTGAACCAGATCATTAGTTCCTCCAGTCCAGGACTCTAGACTTAATACTAGACTGATGGATAGGTTTTGGAATATAAAATGCAATAAGCATTTTTAAATACTTTCTATATTTCAGGCACTGTACTAATTGCTAAGGATACAACTTTCAAAAACGACAGTCCTTGCCTTCAAGAAACCTACAATCTAATAGGGTAAGACAATACTATAAGACAGCTGAAAAATGGTGGGGGTGGTGCAGAGGGAACCTGGCATAGGAGCAAAATGATAGAATTAAAGTCAGGTAGAGCAGCTGATAGGATATTGAACAGGATTGTAGGCCCTCTGTAAAAGGAGGATTTAGGAGAAATCTTTTGCTCTGCCCTCTAGCCCTCTAAGCAGAGGGTCAAAGGTACTTTAGGGTTCTGCAAATGTTTAAATATAAAAGCTGAAGTAAACTACATTTCCTGGTAATAAGTTTATGGGGCAGAGGGACCTCAAGGGAAGGAATGGTGGAGACTAAACTAAGTAGAACAGCTAGTGGGAGACAGGAATACCAGAGTTTTCATTATTCCTTAAATGATCAAGGATGTTCCATTTCTCAAGACTCAAATTAAGTACTAAATAATATCTGATGTTTATATAAAGTTTTTAAGCATTTCACAATGCTTTGCAAAGTTTTTGTTATTTGAGTCTCATAACAACGTTTCAAACACACAGCACTCCTATAGTGATCAGGTCTATAAAAAGTCATAAAATTTCAAAGTGCTTTACCAAATTTTAAGTTCTAGAAGGACAAGAAACTTTTCTTATCCTTCATGTCTATCCAAGGACCTTGCAAAAAGTTGGCACTAAATAGTTCTTGAACAAACTTGTTGAATAAAGGAGGAAAAATTCAGTTTGAGCTCTGAGTCATTTTCTCTATTACAAATGAGGGTAGTACTTTTTAAAATAATGCTCCCCAAATTTTATTGTTATTGGGACACTCAAAGAGCAAGATAAGAAGAAGGGAACTAAATGGTGCCAAAAGTTACAGATAATTTCACTATTATAGACAGACTACAGAAGTCAGAAGAATGTTAAAGAAATCCGAAGAATATCAACAGTGTCCTAGAGAATGGGTAGCATTTGGATTAGAAAAAAGAAGTGGGAAGGGAATGAGAAATCCTTTCCTGAGACTTGAAGGGAAATTGAGCATGGCATTTTGGTAGGGCCAATGAAGAGATTAAATTAGCAGAGGAAAAGGGTAGATATAGCAGCAACTGCTTAATGAAGTTTTTTGATCTGGCAGGCAGAGCAGTTTAGGCTTAATTCTATAGACATTGAGAGAACATTGAAATATTTGAAATTTAAGGTGATTCAATGACCTGATGCCAGCAGAATTTTAGCAAAATTAGTTCATCAAAGGAATACAGGAAAGGTAGGATATAAAAGAGAATAGAGGCAAGGGGAGAGAGAGGAGATTGCTGCAATAGTGCAAGCATGAAATAATTAGCTTGACAAGTGTAATGCCAATGATAGTGGAAAGAGTTGAATAGAAAAGATATTTCAAGAAAAGAGTAAATATTACTTCAAATGTATGGAATGGAGGAATAAGAAGAATGAAAAATTATGGAGGATTCTTGTCTGAAGCCTAAAAGAACAGTTATTACCAGTATAATTGGGGAAAACAGTAGAAGTAGGACTTGCTTGATTGTGACAGAGGTGAAGGAAATATGATATATTAAATTCCAGACAAGTTCAACTAACAGTGGTGAAAGGCTATCTAAGCAGAGGCATGTGGCAGTCATCTGGGTATTTTACAGACTGGTGTTATCTTCTCAGTTTTCCTTTTTCTAGGGCAAAGAGTCCTCTGTTTTCAGGTAGGATAGAGGCACCATCAAAATATTTGGCAGTTTCAAGCTATCTCTCCTCCCCACCCCCAGCTCCCTAAGAGTATAGAAAAAACACACCCATATGTGAAATGATATTATTATCCAGTTGAGATTCTTACTAAACTTAGAATTGAGAAAAATATCTCAAAGAGAACTGGCTAAAATTTGGATGATCATCTTTCCTTTTCTATTAACCTCTTTCTACTTATTCACAAAAGAAGGTGGGAGAAGCTCTTCTTTACTGAATTAGAAGAACAAACACATCTTTACTTAGTTTATTGATTTTCCCCTGCCATCTCTTTACCTTCCTGCTGTCTTCACTTTCTGGTCTTTTGACTCCTTGTTAGCAAATTCTTACAAGGATCAGCAAAACCATGAGAGGTGGAGGTGACACTCAGAATTAGTCAATACATTTCATCTTAATAAAGATGAAATTGAAAGGTAATTGGAATTAGAAATTAAAATCAGACTTCTAGACAATCTAGGTCTTGAATGTCTTCATACTTGGTGTTCAAATGATCAGTTTATTAAATAGCTTAACTAAATTCAACTTACTTTCAAAATACTTTAGAACCTTTAAAAAGATATTTTCCTCTGAACTCCATGTGTTTTGGAGAAAATTCTCTCATCACAGAGGGTCATGGAATGTATTGGTTTAAAATGGCAGAAAGAAGTTAGTTAAGAAGACTCCAGAATTGTGGAAGAGTAAATATTATTCCAAAAATAAAGGACACAGCTGATTATCTTCTGGTTGCTTGGGAAACAATTAAGAAATAAATGAGCAGAATTTAAGACATTGGGGGATTTAATAATTTAGTAAGCACTGATATTCTATCACCCTGCCAGTTGCTTAAAATAGATAAAAAGCAGGCAAATAGAAAGGTAAAATAAAAGTTCTCACAATCTAGGAAATAAGAGACCCGTGCTGCACTTTTTGATACTGACTTTGTTTCTCTTTCCCCCACCCCAGTTTTGTTTGATGTATCTATTTATGCTTATCCATGAATTAACTAATTTGTTTTTAGTTGGAATTTAGTTGCTTTTATATGAACACCATTGTGTATTTTCCTGTGGTGATGTCTTAATTTCTTTTTTCTTTGGATCTAAAATTGTCCAGTCCTTTACTGTTCTGTTAGCTGTGCTGTCTAAACAAGTGATGTCACATATCAATTCATGAAATACACTAGAAGCAAAATTTCACAGAACAGAATTATTCAGGAAATAATTTTATTTTCAGCTTTTATTTCCATGGAAGACTCCATTACTAACTAGCTCTCTTTTACTTGATTACACAATAAAAACAAACATATTGGACTAGAGGACATTAGCTATATGGAAAAGATAAAAAGTCATATTTGATATATGTAAATAGACATGCTGCCATTCAATTAACTTCTATATTTCTACAACTTAAGAAGTCTCAATGAATTGTATTGAATATCTTCTGCTTAGTGGATGATATAGCTAAACTTGGGGGAAAAATTCAGAACTTTGGACAGTGCTAGATGCCCTCAAATCATATTAGCTGCTATTTCAATCCAGGTTTATTTCAAAAACAATGATAAAAATAACAGTGCTTTAAAGTGTGCAAAAACAATATGCAAATATTATAACTTTTTCCCCTTATGATGACTACATTAGCTTTAATGCTATAGTTAGCCTGAATTTACAGATGGGAAAACTGAGGCAGGTGATTATTAAATAATTTGCCCAGGGGCATATAGATATTATTTAAGGTCATATATGAACTTACCACTTTCTAACTCTTGGTCCAGAGATCTATCCATTGTGTCAGCTAGCTACTTCAGTTGACACTTTGTATAACTGTTCCTGAAAAGCTGAAGAGTAATCATACTCCTGTCAACTTCATATTTTAATTGCTTTCAGGGAGCTTGTTATCTCAAGGAACTGTGCTGTGAGTTCCATTTTGAAATGCAAATGTTCACTGTCCTAATTTACTATTTCTTAGGTTCCTTTTATTTTTCTCCCATAGAGAGACACAGGGTGTATAGAAAAAATATTGAACTTAGAATCAGAAGATCTGAGTTCCAGTCCTGATTGCTAAACTCTAAATTTAGAAAAATCACTTAGCCCATTTGACCTAAATTTTCTCATCTGATACCTGTTAGGGGCAGAGTGAGAAACTTATAGCATATTATATGATAAAGGAATTTCAGTATAAATAAATATTTAATAGGCAAAGGAATTTGTAATTTATTATGCCTTAGAGAAACTCCATCTATAAAGCTAGACAACCCATCAGTCAGTTAGTAAGCCAACAAAACAATGGATAAGTATTTATGAAACCTAATGTATTTTAAATACTTTTCTTGGCCCCAAAGATACAAAAAAAAGCCCCAACCCTCGAAGAGTTTATATTCTATCAGGTAAGTCCTAGAATGATGCCTAAATCACAGAGATTTATATCATCAGGAAACATTTCTTAAATATCCACTGTGCTTATTTAGAGTTATAAAGGCAAAAATGATCCTCATTCTCAAGGGTCCAAATTTAGTGGTCCAAGCATGCAGACAATTTTATACAAACAAGATATATATATATATGGAAATGGAAGACTGACTGGAAAGACTCCTTGAAGAAAATGGAACTTTTGCTGAGACTTGAAGTAAACCAGGAAGTCCAAGAAGCATAGATGAGGAGGGAAAGAATTTGAGGCAGTGAAAATGCATGGAATAAAGAGATGGAATGTCAACAAAAATTCAATATCATTAGATCCTAATTTTGTAGAACAGGGTAAAATATAAGAAAAAATGGAAAGATAGGAAAGGTTCAGGTTTCAGAGTTGTAAAGGGTTAAATGTCTTGCCCACATTGTGAAAGAGATCAGATCTCAAGTTTTCCTGACTTCAAGTCCAGCACTGCATTTTATTGTAATTTAGCTATCTCTAATAAGTAACTGTTATTATTATTAAAGTGGTAGTTCTAGGGAAAGTTTTAGGAGACAGTGTGCCTGCCACAATGATGAAACTTATTTTAGGTGCCATTTCCCTCACCACACAGTGTTCAATATTAAATGTGGCAGATGGACAAGGGGTTGAGGAAGCGGTAGGGGAAGGACTTGAAAAAAACTTCTCATAAGCAATAGGTCTTGTCTCCCATACCCATAATGATGCTGTCAGCTGCTAAGAGAGGAATGAGCTGAGATGGTTGTGGTCCTTCATTCCACACTAATGTCCCTATGAGTCCATCCATTTTCTTATTTACCATATTCTTGGCACCAACTACATTTACAATGAGCTGGGATTAATCAGTGAGGAGTTTTTCAGCCTCTGGAATCAGGCAATCCATGTAACTCAGCATGGCAGCATGACATTATCACCAGCTAAGCAATATTAGTTTTGTATGATCATCATCTCCAGGGAACTTGCTGTACGATGGGGCTTCAGGTGCTGAAGTCATAAACCATTATCCTCATTCCTAAGTATCTGCGTGACACCCGTCTTCAAGGACAGCATCGGAAACTTGCACAGTGGAGCTAACCTGATTTATTGGCAGGAACCACAAGGGCACAGGAGTGTGTAAATTGCCCACCACTGCAAGAAAAGGTACATATGCTTAACTTCTGTGACAAACAGTTTAGTGCTCACCTAGAGGATTATTTCAGACTCCAGATACAGGCTTTCCTGTCTCTTCATCAACTTGATGTCTATGATAATAATCATTTTCCTCCCTGCTCCTCCTTTATATTTCATACTGCTCTTACACCTATTATCTCATTTGATCCTCAGAACATTTCAGAGAAGTTGGTATAATAATGTATACTTTCATTTCACAAGTAAGGAAACTGAGACTCAGAGAGTTTAAGTAACTGAAGGGAATGCAGTGCTGAGATTTCACCTATGTACAAAATTCCTGGTGTGAAAACACTTAATTGATACTGGATACTATTCTTCTGCAGAGATGCCTGAGTCACTGTGGGGTTAACTGATTTTGCCCTAGGTAACATATTGTATATCAAAGACAAGATGGGAAACTAAATTATCATCATTCCAAAACTGGTCCTACATCCATTGTGCCATGATGCATCTCTAAGTGCCTTTCTCTAACAAACAGCTTGGGTAAAATTATATATACCTATGCATATGCACACACAAAAATAGACATGTTTGTACATGCATACATGCATACACACACGGACACAAGTAACACAAATATATTTGAATATTCATACAAACATATGCATATGTACACATATTTCTACAGCTACATATATGTATATAAACTTTTTTATATTTCAGTTATGAGTTTAGATGGTTGAAGAAATGGTTTCTTAACCAAACAAGCCAGGTAGTTAAAGTTGAATTGTCAAACTGTTTCCCTCCTAACTCCAAGTTTTGCCCTTCATGGACAAAACTAAATAAATGACTGGTATACCTTTGAACTGATGCAGAGGAAAAAGTTATGAATGAAAATGATACGTACTTAGCACTAGTCCAATGGGCCTTGCAACAGTACTTAGCACTGTTCATGGTACAAAATAGTCAAGCAATAAATAATTATTGATTGATTCATTATTGATGGATCTGTCCCACTCATGACCCTTATGAGGAAATGCAGAGGAGAGTAAATAATAAAGTATAATAAATTATGATCAACAATAAAAACCAATTATTAACAACAATCATAATTATGTATTGATGATAATATCAATTAAGTATAATATTATATATAATAGTAGTAGCCTAAGGATGCTTGGTATGCTCTCCCTATGAGTTGTTGACTTAGGTGCGTCTATGTGTCTAGTAATAAGCACCTCATTTCAAGTTGCCATTTCATCTCATTAAAATCTATTCAATGTCATTTATCAAGTATGAGTGTCACTCTCATTAGTTATGTTAGCTAAAATTGGGAAAATAAAATCAGAGACATATGCATAAGGAAAAGACCAAAGGTTGAATGAGACCCCTACAAAGCTGGATGACCACTTGTCAATTAACTTGTAGAAAGGATTCTTGCCCTGGACTATCACCACTAGGTTCCTCCACTGAGACAGTTTCCCAGTCTGAAATGCTAAGATTCTGTGATCTGTTCATTTTTGGACCTGGCTATTCCTGAAAATAAAATTTTCCCACCCTCCCTTCTACTGCTTGACAGTCTAATTACATTAGACATAAAAAAGAATCAGTCATCAGCCCAAACCATGGCTCTAAGAGAGTGAGGAGCTGATTGTTGATGAATGCTTAGTGTTCTTGAAAGGTCTTGGTGTGCTGGTTAGCTCTTCCTTGTCCCTGGGAGGGAGTATTCAGCACTAGCTGAGTGAACATCACCCTCAGAAACAGGAATGTTCATCCAGGCATACATTTCCAAGTAATTAGAGGTGACCTTACACTGATCACATGTCAGATATGCTAGTAAGCCTCTGTGCCTTCTTTCTTGCAAGCTTTACACAGTCACCTCTAAATGGCCTTCCATTCCCTAAGGCAAAAAAAAGATCACAAATTGTACTGCAAACAAAGACTAATAGACAGAACAATATTCAAGGAAGTGTTTGTGTGAACTTAGGTAATTCACTGTCCCTGCCAGCCTCATAGTCCTTTATAGATAGGAGTGATAACACTAGTACTATCTACCTCATGTCCTTATTATGATGAGATTCAGATAAGTATTGAACAAATTTTAAGCTAGTTAATGTTAGGCTTCTGGTTTCCTTCCTTTCTAATGTCTATTAATGACAACATATTGGGTCAAGCATGCATTGCAGGGAACCCCTAAGATCAATCAGGGTGGACCACAATAGGCAGTTCTGTCTTTTTCCCCTCCTTGGTATCTCTGGATCTTTTTTTCTTCCATGAACCTCAGGAATAGGCTGAGGCTGGATATCAGCATCATGGACTCATCTAAGCAGCCACTCTGCTTTTCCTTTCTTTCCCCATGATTTCAGTGTCTTCCACATGGAGATACATATCCCCTGTATACAGGAGATTTTGGCATTGCAAGTGTTTCCCAGTTAGTTATTGCTCTCCAGGCTCAAATAGAAAATGTACTCCAATGGGCCTTGCAATACATTTTCTCTAACTTGCCAATATTATATGTGAAAGGGGTGGGCTGGATGACCTCTAGGGTGTCTCCCAGTTCTAAATTTTTTTTTTAAGTTTTATTGATTCCTTTTGTTTGTCATACCACTGTCATTTCCTGAAATACCCTTTCCCGAAGAACTCTTCCTTGGAACAAAGAAAAACAGTTAAGCAAAATCAACCAACAGTGACTAGGTCTGACAGCATATGAAACTTTCTATTTCTGGAATCCCCCAACTCTCTGCCAAGAGCAGAAAAGAGTTTTATCACCTGTCCTCAGAAACCCTGATTGGTCATTGCATTTAATCTGAGTTCACTTGGCTTTAAATCTATGATCCATAGTGACTTCGATTAGTTTTGTGTCTATGTTCAATGTCTTTGAGCTCATAAGACATTTCATCAGCAAGCAGAATCAGATTTGATATTATCAACAGTTACAAAATCTTTCGCTTTCTCTCACTATAACAAAATATTTCTCTTAAAAATAAGGAAGTGGGATGTGGGTTGAGGACTCAGCTATGGCTTCCTAGGAACATACAAACATACAAAGTTTACCGATCAGCACCTTCACCATTATATATCCATGACCTAATTTGCTTTATGGATTTACTATTTCCTAATTTTTATGGTTACCAGCTTATTTTGTATAATCTGAAAATGACTGTCATTTTATTGAATCCTTTTAAATTCATTGTGTTAATAGAGTAATGATTTGCTCCACAGTGCTTTGGAAAGATATGATGACCCATTTTTACCAAGATAGTTCTTAGATTCAGTTATTAAAGAAGTGGTTCTGTGATATTAGTTTAATTATTTTAATCTCTATGAGACTCTATTTCTTATCTGTATAAACCTAGTGTCTACTCTCTTAGGATGAAATGAAATACACATGCACACACAAACACACAGAAAAAGAAATGCATTTCTGGCTATCACATCAGATTATTGTTTGGAGAAATGGAATAATAAGGAAATCAAAAGGAATTCATAAGTCTACATTTTCTGCTTTACTCATCACTTCCTAATCAATCAACATGTCTTGTTAAGCACCTACTATATGTCAGGCAATGTGCTCAAAGCCGGCAATACACAGGAAAGCAACAGTAGTCCCAACTCTGAAAGGTCTCAAAGTCTAATAGGCAAGACAGCATGAAAAGAATTTTGTATATATAAGATATATATAAAGGATTGGTTGAACAAAATCAACATAGGGAAGGCACAAGCATTATAGGGGACGGAAAAGGTTTTTTTTATTTTTTAAAATAAGGTAGGATTTTAACTTGCTCTTGAAAGAAGCTGGGGAAGCCAAGAGGAGAGATGATGAGTGAGAAAATTCCAGTCTTGAGGGACAGTCAGTGAAAATGCCCTGAGTCAGAATATGGAGTGAAATGTACAAATAAGAACATCAAAAAAGTCAGTATCACTGGATCAAAGAGCATGTTGGTAGAGTCACAACATGGAAGAATGGTTAAGAATACTGAAAATGTAAGATGATGTTATTTTATAGGAATTTTGAAATCCAGAGGACTTTATATATATGGAAGAACTACTATGCAATTATGAACTATCCTCTTCCTCCTTTTTCTTTACCTCTTCCCTCCCCCTTATCATCATCACAATCATTATCAGGAATATTTCAAAACTGAATAACAGGTATTTAATTTGATGGTATAAAACCCATGAATTAGAGAAAAAGTCAATCATGGGCTTAAAATAAAATGATGAGACAAAAGGAATTTAAAATGATTTAAAAAATTTTAAAGAGCAATTATAAATTCATATAATATATGTAATAAATAATGAGTGCCTTCAATTCCAAATAATAACAAGACACAGGGTAGAGAAAGGAAGACAAAAGTAAAATGAAAAGATTAAAAGATAAAAAAATTAGAGAAGATTCTGATGTGTAATCATCTATTTTAATCATATCCTATTGCTCCTTTTGGGTTGTAGGTTTAAGGTGGTTATCATCTCTTAACATTCACCTTTTGAATGCTAATTATTATTTGACATCTACTGTTCAGAGCTCTTTCTTTGTTCTTTATCTAAACTTTTCAAAGAAACTTCTTTGACTGGGATAATGACAAGAAGTTCAGGTGAGTGGGGATCAAAATTATTTTCTGGGCTACAGCAATAATGACAGAGGCAAAAAGGCAATGAATAATATAACCCAAGAGTCAGATGTTACTGACCTTGCATCTAAGGTATTAATGGCTCTTAAGAAACCATTTCTTTTTCTTACTTATGAAGTGGTTAGAGGAAATTAGAACAATTTGAGCAGGTTTTTCTTGCTCCCATTGATGTTCAAACTACTCCAATTGATTTCGTTGATGACTAATTTATTTCCAGGGCTCTTATCCAGCCCTTGCCAGATTTCGCTTCCCCCCATTTTTAATATGTTCTTTCCAACTGTGATCCATAATACTCCTCAGATTAGCAATCCTTAAGCTCTTGATTAGAACCATTGCCTTCTTAGTAGTTAAGTCGATATCTAAGGTACATACGTTTATAATAACATCATTTGGCAAACTATCTGAGTGATCTTATTTCCTTTCTTATAAGTCAGAATGGGCTCGTCCTAAATTATTTTGTATCAAGAATATTGGCAGTGATGGTTTCTGCATCATTACTTGTTGAATATAGACAATTCTCAAAAGTCATTGCAAATTTCCAGTCCTGAGCTCTGATCTAACCTTTAGTCCAACAAAATATTTACAAAGAATATCCTGCTAACACTGAAAAGCATGAGATACCCAACCTTATCACTTCAAAATAATTCTTTCCAAGTATCTCATATCCAATAGCTACCTCAATGTTCCTTAGTTTTCCAGACCTCAAATATTGGGGTCATTTATGAAAAATCTATAGTTTTTCTTTTTCTTTTCTTCTTCCTTTCTTTCCCAGTTACTCTATGTCTAATCTATGTTTTTTTTTTCCTTTGAATTATATTTTATCTTTTTCTTTCCTTTTCTTTTACCTTGCTAACATCCTAGTATGGACTCATCACCCCCAAGCCTGGTTTCCTACAACAGTTTAACTAATCCCCAATGAAAATAAACTTTTTTTTAGCTCATTTTATGTACCATGTCTGGTTCATCTTATCCCACTGTGGTTGTGTGTCCATTTTTTTTTTTTTTTTGTAGTGGATTGCCATTTACTTTGCTGGCTTATTTTTACAGATAAGGCAAACAGGGTTAAAATGACTTCCCAAGGGTCACAGAGCTAGTAAGTATCTGATGAAATTACCTTCCTGATGTCATGGTCCTCTTCAAGAACAAAGGACAAACAACAATCTGTGAATAGCAGTACTAGTCAACTCACTGGAAACCCAGATGAACTGGTCAGTTGGAGGACACAGTTCCTTTCTTTGTTCTTTCCCATCTTCCTTCCTCTTCCCAAATCACTCTGGCTTTCATGTATTGCTCCAAAATAGGTCCCAGTCCAACCTCATGGGCTCATTGTCTGGACACTGATTATTCAGGGTCCTCAAACTCCCTGATTGATATTTTTTAATTTGGTAAAGTAAATCATTCTGTCCCTCATTTCTTACCTAGGCTTAATCACTGAATGGCTATTGCCTCAGTCAAACAGAGATTTGAGAAAGACCTTATCTTAAAAAGACCAAGGTCTTACTTCCAAATCTGCTACAACAAGATCACAATATAACCATTGAAACAATTCACAGAAGCCCTTCAGAAAGAGACCCCCAGGATAAAAACTCCAAGGCCTGTAATAGCCAAATTCCAGAGTCCTCAAATAAAGGAGAGAATATTGCAAGCAACAAAAAGAAAACAATTCAAATATAAAAGAAATAATCAGACTCACACAGGACCTATCAGCCTCAACACTGAAGGATCAGAAGACCTGGAATAGCATATTTTGGAGAGTAAAGGATATGGGATAACAAACCAGAATGTACTACCCTGCAAAATTCAGCATATAATGTCAGGAAAAAAGATGGATGTTCAACGAAATAGAGGACTTTTAGAATTTCCTGACACAAAGACCAGAACTGAAGAGAGAATTCAATCCCCAAATACACCACTCAAGAGTTGCATAAAAAAAATGAAAAGGGAAGGATAAACAAAACAAAATAAAACAAATCAAATGTTGGTCAAGACCATCAAACTGTATACAAACCTAAAAGGGAAGCTATAATATTTCTAATTCTTTAGAACTTTACTTCTCTTAGCATAATTAAAGATTAGAATATAATTGAAGAGAATGAACCTAAAGGATATGGGTATAATTGGGTTTTTTCTCCATCAAAGGCATCCAAGATGACATCACTCTATTTGAGACAAAAAGTCCTGAAGAAAAGCAGTGGTTTTAATTTTATTTATTTATTTTTTTAAGGTTTTTTTTTTTTTTTTTTGGCAAGGCAAATGGGGTTAAGTGGCTTGCCCAAGGCCACACAGCTAGGTAATTATTAAGTGTCTGAGACTGGATTTGAACCCAGGTACTCCTGACTCCAGGGCCGGTGCTTTATCCATTGCACCACCTAGCTGCCCCTGGGGTTTTAATTTTAAACTTAAGTGTTTCATTATCCTTTGACCCACTTTAATTCTACTATGCTTAGTACCTTGTCTAATTGAGGGCATCATAAACTGGAGGGTCCTGAGTCAGAGTCTCTGTAACTTACAGCCATTTACAGAGTTCTCAGGTGAGACCTCCAGTCTCATGGACTTAGAGACCTTTAAGATTCTTTCAGTTAATTAGATCATGGTTTGATTTAACCCCTGCTTCTCTTAACAAGGGGTTAAGTACCCTAGATGAGTAGGGGGGTAAAGTGGGAGAGAGAATAGTCCTTGCTTCACTTAGGGGTTAAGTACCCTGACCCTGGGTGGGAGGGAATGTGTGAGAGAAAATAGGCCTGGGGGCAGGGGCACAAATAGTTCAAGAAATGATATGACTTTCAATGATAATTTGGTTCATGAGGAGGATTAGGCATACTTGAAAGATAATTGAAAAGGGGGTAAGGTAAAAAATGATTATAATTATAATTTGATGTAATTTGAGTCAATGCTGCTTATTAAGCAATAAAGCAAACAATCTGAGATGATACTTTGATAATAACATGAACTTATCAAGTAATCAAATAGTCAGACTGTGATTGATGATATTAGTATTAGAGAGATAAAGAACACCAAGGGAAAAGGCACAAAGATTTATAATTTTAGAGGGAAAGAAGGGAAAAGTAAATGCTGAGTAAATTCTATTCAATAAATTTAGTCCAAAGAGGGAATAAGATACATTCCCACTTGGGTTTAAAAATCTACCCTAATCTACAGGGAAGGGGGGGATTGAGAAAAGGAAAGATAAGGGAAGAAGGGACTGATAAAATGGAAGGAGAAGGTACAAGTGAAAATAAAGTGAAAGTTAAATTTTAAAAGAAAAGTCAAAGGGGTAAGGTAGGAGAAATAAGAAAAAAGGAAAGAGAAAAATATAAATAGAGAAAGATAGCACGGAAGGAAATGCAGAATTAGTGATCTTAACTGTAAATGTGAATGGGATGCACTGTCCCAGAAAACAGAAGCAGTTAGCAGAATGGATTGAAAACCAGAATTGTACAATGTCTTGTTTACAAGAAATACATTTGAAGCAGAGAGACTTAAATAGGGTAAAGGTAAAAGATTGGATTAAAATATATTATGCCTCAGATGAAGTAAAATAATCTGGAGTAGTGAGATTAGCTCAGATAATTTAAAGCAAAAACAAACCAATCTCATTAAAATGGATAAGGAAGGAAACTACAACTTTTTAAAAGGCACAATTGGTAATGAAGCTATATCATTACTAAACGTGTATGCAGCCAGTGGTGTAGCATCTAAATTCCTAGAGGAAAAGCTGAGTGAATTACAAGGAGACATAACAAAATTTTAATAATGGGAGACCTCAATCTCCTTCTCTCAGAACTAGAAGAATTTAACAATTTAATAAACAAGAATGAAGTTAAGAAGGTGAATGAAATCTTAGAAAACTTAGATATGATAGATGTCTGGAGAAAACTTAATGGAGATAGAAAAGAATATACCTTTTTCTTGGCAGTACATGGTACCTATACCAAAATTGACCATTTATTAAGTGTAAAAACCTTATAATCAAATGCAGAAAGGCAGAATTATAAATATACACTTCTGAGACCATGATACAAAAAAGATTACATGTAATAAAGGGTCATGGAAAGATAAACCAAGAACTAATTGGAAAATAAATAACTTAATCTTAAATAATGGGTGGACCAAACAGCAAATAATAGAAATAATCACTAATTATATCCAAGAAAATGATAATAATGAGACATCATACCAAAATTTATGGGATGCAGTCAAAACAGTTTATAATCTCTAAATGCCTATATGAATAAAATAGAGAAAGAAGAGATTAATGAATTGGGTATGAAACTAAAAAAGCTAGAGAAATGACAAATTAAAGAATTCCAATTAAATATCAAATTAGAAATTCTGAAAACCAAGAGAGAGATTAATAAAATAGAAAGCAAGAAAACCATCAATCTCATAAATAAAACAACAGAGTTTGGTTTTATGAAAAAGACAATTATAAAGCACTTCTCACCCAAATAAAGTCAGGTCTAAATAATTAGAAAGATGTCAAAGGCTCATGGTTAGGTCGAGCTAATATGATAAAAATGACAATTCTACCCAAATTAAATTACTTATTAAATGCTATACCAATCAAACTACCAAATAACTACTATACTGAGCTAGAAAATATAGTAACAAAATTCATCTGGAACAACTAAAGGCCAAGAATAACAAGGAACTGATGAAGAAAAATATAAAGGAAGGTGGCCTAGTTCTACTAGATCTAAAACTATACTATAAAGTGGTAATCATCAAAACTGCCTGGGACAGGTTAAGAAATAGAGTAATGGATCAATGGATTAGGAAAGGTTCAAAATAAGTTACAGTAAATGAATACAACAACCTACTATGTGACAAACCCAAAAGCATCAGCTTCTGGGATAAGAACTCATTATTTGACAAAAATTGTTGGGAAAATTGGAAAATAATATCACAAAAAACCTGGCATAGATTCACACCTCACATTGTCTACCGAAATAAGGTCAAAATGGGTACAGGATTTAGATATAAGAGGTGACACCATGGTTAAATTAATAGATCAAGAAATTATCTATTAGATCTATGGAAAGGGAATAAATTTCTGATCAACCAAGAATTAGAGCATATTATAAACTACAGAATGAATGTTTTTGAATATATTAAATTAGAAAAAGGTTTTGCACTAATAATATCAATGCTGCCAAAATTAGAAGGAAAACAGAAAGCTGGGAAACAATCTGCATAACTAGGAATTCTGATAAAGGACTCATTTCTAAAATATATAGGGAATTGCATCAAATTTATAAGGTCACAAGTCATTCCCCAATTGATATTTATTCAAAGGATATGGAACAGATAGTTTTTAAATGAAGAAATTAAAGCTATATACAATTATATGAAGAAATGCTCCAAATCATTATTTAATGGAGAAATGCAAACTAAAACAACAGTGAAGTATGGTTTCACACTATTAGACTGGCCAAGATGAGAAAAAGGGAAAATAATCATTGTCAGAGAGGTTGTGGGAGGATTGGTATATTGATGCATTGCTTGGTGGAGTTGTGAATGCATCCAACCTTTCTGGAGAGCAATATAGAACTGTTCATACCCTTATAACGAGAAATTCCAGTTCTAGATCTATATCAAGAAGGAATTATGAAAAAAGGGAAAAGTCCTATATGTTCCAAAATATTCATAGCTGCTCTTTTTGTGGTGTCAAAGAATTGGAAATTGAGGGGATGCCCATCAATGGGGGAATGGCTAGACAAGTTATGGTACATGAATACTATGGGATACTATTGCTATATAAGAAAGTCTAGAGAAGCGTGGGAGCTGGTGCTGAGGAGCTAAGGGAAAACAATGTACACATCAACAACATTGTGAGATGAACAACCTTGATGGACACAGCTCCTCTCAGCAGTCCAGAGAGCTAGGACAACTGTATTAGACTGGCTATGGATTCCATTATACCCACCCAGAAGAAGAAAAAGAAAACAAACAAAAGACACACACACACACACACACACACACAGACCCCTTCAGAATCTGATGAACATGTTATAAAAATTATTTCGTATGTATCTTTTCCCTTTAATCCTAATTCCTCATGCTGAAAATTACTAATCTCTAAACATGTTTATCAAATATGTATGTACAATGCTAACCTGACTGTTTGCTGATGAAGAGTGGGGGGTGGAAGTAAATTTTGTAACTTAAAAATCTACTTGTTCATAGTGATGAAAATAAATAAATAAATTTTTAAAAAGACCAAAGTCCTTCACTGCATTCAGGACTATCTCCTGTCATCCTGATCTATATCTTGCCACTGTTTACAATTGACTTCAGAGGAGAAAGTAAGGTTGGTGACTTGGCATAGTCCTCCCTCACTTAAATTCAATTCATTTGCAAGTCATAACATCACCTTCCTGATATCACAGTCTTCTTCAAGAAGGATAAACAATAACAACCATTTTAAAGAGAACAAAAGACATCATAGGGTGATGCCCTGACTTACACATGAGTTGGTTTTGTGAGGCAGAGTTTTATAAATTCATAAGCCTTACTCTCTCTTCCAGAGTCATTGAAGCCCACTGGCAAAACAAAAGTCAGGAAGAATGATGACAGCCAAGGATGCAGTGGGGATGACTTTAGTGTCTAATGTCTGACCAAGCTCTAAGCACTTCAGAGAGCCTGCTTCAGTCACCTTAATGGTCATTGGAACAAATTGTTCTTATCTGCCCATTTCACCAGGGGAAACTTTATATGCTTGGATAGATAACCTCTTGTCTCACCAATGAATTTGAGGCCTCTTGTTTACTGACAACCTGGTTTAGTCTATCTGCTAATATGGCTTGCCAAGGCGAGACTACTGCACATGCTTTAACTTCTTGGAGCAACAGGTGAGACTTGAGTTCCTGGTAGATAGCAAAAGTGGATAAGCAGCATCGAAAGGGACTCTGAAAACTTTCACATCAATGATGCTAGTCTTCCTTGGACTCTCCACACATCTTATTATTCATCTGATCAAAATCTTAAATACAATAGCTCTCTCCTGCAAAAGTATGCTCCTCTAGGGGCAGCTAGGTGGCACAGTGGATAAAGCACTGGCCCTGGAGTCAGGAGGACCTGAGTTCAAATCTGGTCTCAGACACTTAATAATTACCTAGTTGTGTGGCCTTGGCAAGCCACTTAACCCCATTTGCCTTGCAAAAAAACTAAAAAAAAAATAAAGTATACTCCTGTGCCTAACTTTGAAGATAGCTATCATCATGTCCCATCCTACTAATTCAACCTCACTTTCAAGAGCAAAAATCTCCAAAACATACTCTCTTCACCAACCAAGAGCATTGAATCATATGATTGTGATGGAATACTATTGTGCTATAAAAATGATGAGCAGAATGGTTTCAGAAAAAAAAAAAAATCTTGAAATACTTTATTTTATTTTTCCCAGTTTCATGAACAAACAAATTTTAACATGTTTTTAAAATGTTGAGTTCTGAATTCTCTTCCTTCTTCCCAACCCACTCTCCCTCATTGAGAAGGCAAGTTATTTGATATGGGTTATAAATGTGTAGTCATGTACCAGAATAGTCATGTTGAAAAGGTAAACTTAGCCCTTCCCCCCAAAAAAGATGAGAAACCTCAACAAAAATAAAGTAAAAAGATACAAAAGTATGCTTTGTTCTGTATTCAGACGCAATCAACTCTGTCTTTGGGGATGGATTAGTATTTTTTAAATTTAAATTTAAATTTATTTATTTATTTTCATCCATATGTCCATATATTTTTTTAATTAAAAAATTCCTTCCACCCTCCATCCCTACCCCCCCTCCCCTCAGCAGAGGTCAGGTTAGCATTGTACACACATATTTTGGATAAATATGGGAAAGAGATACACGAGACATAATTTTTATAAAGTGTTCATCAGATTCTGGAGGGTTGGATTTTCTTTTTTCTTTTTTTTGTTTGTTTTTTTTTTTCCTCTGGATGGGTATAACATTGTCCATAGCCAGTCTAAAACTGTTGTCCAAGCTCTCTGAACTGCTGAGAGACCTGGATAGTATTTTCATAAGTCCTTCAAAGTTACAGCATTGCTGAGAAAAGGAAAGTCATTCATAACTGATCATTGTACAATAGTGCTGGTACTTTGTATATGGTATATTTCCCATTGCATCTGCTCATGTAAGTCTTTCCAGGTTTTACTGAGAGTATCTTGATTATCATTTCTTAGAGCAGAATAACATTCCATCATAATCACATGCCAAAATTTGTTCAGCTATTCCCTGACTGATGGGCATCCTCTCCCCATTTTTATTTTCTTGCCACCAGAAAATTGCTATTATAAATATCCTTATACATATAGTTCCTTTTACTTCCTGTTTTTCATGTCTTCTGGGACATGGACCTGGTCATGGCATTGCTAGATCATTACTCTACTGGATTACTCTACAGAATTGTTGAATCATTTCCAAACTCCTACAACAGTGTACTAATGTCTCATTTCCCCTACATCTTCTCTAATATTTGTCATTTCTGTACTATTATACAATCCCATAGGTATGAGTTATGACCCTAGAATTTTTCACATTCCATTTCTCCAATTAATAATAAGTTAGGACATTTAAAAAATTATGACATATATATATATATATATATATATATATTGATAAGCTCATCTGAAAACTGCTCATTTTTTGGTCATTTATTAATTAGAGAATGGTTCATATTGGTTTATAAATTTGACTCAGCACTCTATGTTTGAGGAATGAGACCTTTATCAGAGAAACTTGTTTCAATATTTTTCTCACAGTTACTATTGCTAATGATATTTTTCTTTATCATATTCCTGCACCCATTTATTCCATTTTCTCTCTCCTTTCCCTCCTCAAAAGTGTTTGGCATCTTAATACTACTCCATATCTTCCCTCTTTTCTATCTCCTCACCTCCTTTGTTCCTCTCCCCTTTCCTTCCTTCCTTCTTTCCTCTACGACAAAATAGATTTCTATACCCAGTTGAGTGTGTGTATTATTCTCTCTCTGAGTCAATTCCAATGAAAGCAAGGCTCACTCATCCTCCCTTATATCCCCCCTTTTTTTCACTCCACTTCAATGCATCTTTTATGTGAAATAACTTGCCCCATTCTACTTCATCCTTTCCCTTCCTCCAAGTACATTCCTCTCCTTAACATCATCTTTCTTTAAATATATTATACTTTCATATTCATGTCTTGTCTGTATATACTCCTTCTAACTGCCTTCATAAATGAAAAAATTCATAGTTATCAGTTTCCTCTTCCCATATAGGAATACAATCAGTTCAACATCATTAATTCCTTTTTGATTTGCCTTTCCTGTTTACCTTTTAAGTCTTCACTTGAGTCTCATATTTGAAGATTGAATTTTCTATTCAGCCCACAAAGACATCAGCTTCCCTTTGCTTAATTCTTAATTTTAAAGAATTACTTTTTTCAGTGAACTTTTGTGTCACCTTTTCCATTTGGACAATTTTGCTTTTTAAGTCATTCTCCTTATTGGCTCTGCTTACATGTTGAAATCACACAGTTCTAAAGCATTGGGGATTTTTGAAACTGGACCTGCAAGTTTTCAATTCTTTCAAGGTCTTATGATTTAAGGAAAGGTTTTTGACTACTTTCCTGGTCTGTGCTTTGATCTAGATGACCACAAACACTCATTTCTGCTCAGGAACTGTGAAGAGAGTCCTTGCTGTACTGCAGCAGAAAGCTCTGTTGTGCTTCTGCTTTTCTTCCTGAGACTGGGATCCAAGACTGTGACCCAGATCTGAGTATGGACAAAGCAACAGAGTCCTGCTCTAATGAGATCAGTGATAGCACTGTAAACTTCTTCCTACCCCCCTTACCTTCAATGTATTATAAGCTCTGGAAACACCTGACTCTGTTGATTCAGTGGCTCCCTAGGACTGCTCCTGATCAGCTGTGGCCAGATTTGCACTGTTGAAGTCTATGTTGGACTGTGCTCTATTCTCACCCTAGTGTGACAGATTTTTCCTACTGACCTTCCAAATTGTCCTTAGCACTCTCTGGGCTAAGAAATCTAGAAATTGTCACCAGCACCCATTGACCCAGTTGTACTGTCTGTTCCTGGATTTCTGGGTCTGGTTCACTCCAGCCCAGACTATACTACACTGTGCCCCGGTACAACAGACTCTTTCCATTGAACTTCCAAGTTGTGTTGGACTGAAAAACTGAGTCCCTCAGTCTTTTTGTGGGTTCTGACACTGCAGAATTTGATTATAGCCATTATTTAAAGGTATTTGGAGTGGTTTGGGAGGAGAGCTTGGGGAGCCCCTGCCTTTACTCCATTTTAGCTCCAACCTGGGAAGACTTAAATGGACCAATAAAAAATTTAAATGACCAGAACCATGAGAACATTGCTCATGATAATAACAATACTGTATGTATTATCATCTCTGAAAGCTACACTGATCAACACAGCTATCCAAAATAACTCCAATGTGCCCATGAGGAAAATTTCTCCATCTCCAGAGAGGACTGATGAACTCTATATATAAAGAGGAATATTTTTAAGAATTTTAATTATTTCATTGTTTTATTTTATTGCCTTTTCTTTTGCAGCATGTAAAATAAGAAATATTTTTTCATGATTCCACCTGTATAATCAATATCAAATTGCTTGCCTTCTCAAATTGGAGAGAGGGGAAGGAAGGAGGTAGATAATTTGAAACTCAAAAATTTTTAAAGCTTATTGGCAAAATATTTTATAGATAATTGGGTTATATTTAAATAAATAAGAATGTATTTCTAAAAATAGAAATGTGAATTATCATTATTCAGAGGCAGTGCAGTATAGCAGAAAGTCTGATGGAATTAAATGTTCAAGTTATCCCATTCCTTATCATCTTCTCCAAAATACTGACACCTCCCCAATAGATCACTGATTTTTCAGGCTTTTCTTGTCTACTAGCCCATTCTCTACTGCCCACAAACATGCCCAATCTTCTCCATTATGAAAAATCCCTCCCTTAATCTTTTAGTTCCCACTATCATTCTTTATCAATTTTTTTCTTCATGACTAAACTCCTTGAAAAAAAATGGTATAGAATAGGTGCCTTTACTTTTTCTCTTTTCCCTCTCTTCTTCATCCTCCCAACCTTTTCATTCCATTGAAACAGCTCTCTTCAAAGTTACCAGTGATTTTTTCGATTGCCTAATGAAATGTACTTTTCAGAGTCCTCATTCTCTTTGACCTCTCTGCAACCCTGGATGCTGTTAATCACCCTCTCCTCCTTGCTATTCTCTTCTCTAGGTGTTTGGAACATTACTTATCAGATGTTCATTCTCAGTGTCCTGTGCTGGTTCCCATCAAAATCATACAATCTAATGATAGGTTTCCCTGAGTGTTCTTTCCTGGGCACTGTACTCCATCTATATAACTTTACCTGATTAAATAATTCATCTTTATATTGACAATTCTCAAATCTACCTATTTCTACTCAAGCTCTATAAGGATCTCTAATCTCACATCTCTAGTTGTGTTCCAGACATCTAGAACTGTATGTTCAGGAGCCATCTTGAACTCAAAATTTCTAAAACTGAACTCAGTATCTTTTTCTTTTACTCCTCTCTACTCCTCCTATTTTTTTCTGTTACTATAGAGGGCATCACCATTCTCTCAGTTTCTCAGACTTAAAACCATCCTTGATTTTTGACTACTTTTCACCTTTCATATCAAATCTGTTGCCAAGGTCTGTCAACTTTGCCTTTCCAGCATCTCACAAATATGCCCCCTTTACTCTGACACTGACACAATTCTGTTGCAGACTGTTCACCTCACACTCTAAGATTATTGTCTAATAGTCTTCTGGTGGGCATACCTTTTTCAAGATTCACCCCATTCCAATCTATCCTCCAACCAGACACTATATTGATTTTTCTAACGTGCAAGTCTGATTAAGTCAATTTCTCTATTAAAGTCCAGTGACTCCATGATCAAATATAAAAATGCTTTGTTCGACCTTCAAAATCTAACCCCTTCCATTCTTCATCTTATACTTGGCTACCTGTCATGGACTCTTCAATCCAATGATTCTGGTATCCTTGTTATTTTAGGAATAAGACACAAGTTTTCAAGTATCCTCTCTGGTTGATTCCCATGTCTAGTGTCTTCCCTCTGTTAACTATTTCCTATTTACCACGTATATAAATTGTTTGTACAATTTTTTTATTTGTTGCCTCACCAAACAGATTTTGAACTCCTTGAGGGTTGTGACCATCTTTGCCTCTTTTTTTTCAATTCATATGATTTAGCAGAGTGCATGGAAGATACTAGATGTTTAATAATTTTTTTATTAATTGATTGAAAGTTTGTCCTGCAGTGATTTTTAGAGAAGCAATTACATGTATACAAACATACACATCATTGAATCAGGAAACATACCATCAATTTTCAGGTGTTATTATATTGGAAAGAGCAATGGACTGACTGGAAGTACAGAGTTTTCATCTGTAAAAATGAGAAAGATGAATCACATGATTTCAATTATCCCTTTGAGTTTGACTGTTCTACAATCCCTATTATTAAGCAGTTAAAGCCAAAAAAGGCTGAACTAATCATAAATATTTATTTTCATTCAAGATTTTTTTTAAATTTTCTGAGCTGACTCTATATAAATTAAAATCATGCAATAAAAAAAATCTCATTTTCTACCTCCAAACACTATCTATGACCATAACAGAGCCACACACAAACAGGGTCATAATCTGTACTGCTGGATTTAAGAGCTCAAAGATCTAAAATCCCACTTTAAGTCCTGCCTCATTAAATCTTAGTTTCTCTAACTGTAGCATGTTAACAATACTATTTTTACTCTCCAGTGATATTATTGTCTCATAAACAATTTAGGAGCTTTCAACCATTATTTTTTCCCAGATTAAGATTAAAGTTTCTAATTTTAGGGCCTTCCTCCTTCTCTCCCCACTGGCCCAAGATTGATGCTTTTTAAATTCATGATTTTCCCTTTTCCCATCTTATTTTTAGGATAATCATTCTTAAGATATTATATTACTTTCTCCTACCAGGAGAACTTCATGATATTAGAACTGGTGAGCATATTCGAGTCATGATTTAAAGACTAGAGCCAGCCAGCTGAATATAATACATTAATCACCACTGATGCCTTTGGAGATTACACAATACAATTATAAGTGAGTTAACTTCCTCTTTCATTGGTAGAATGGGTAGGGAGCACATAATCAACATATTTTATACTTTCTGGGAGAGATTTCTTTTTTCCCACGTAATAATATTTTATTTTTTCTAATTATTTGTAACGAAAGTTTACAACATTTATTTTTATAGGATTTTGAGTTCCAAATTTTTTCCCTCCCTCTCCCTTATTCACTCCCCAAGACACTAAAAAATCTGGTTTCCACATTAATCATGTTGTGGAAGAAGAATTAAAATAAAATGGAAAATTCACAAGAAAAAAACAAGTGAAAATACTATATACCTTGATCTACATTCAGATTCCATAGTTCTTTCTCTGAATGTGGATAGCATTTTCCTCAAGAGTCTTTTATAACTGTCTTGAATAATTGTACAATGTTGCTGGTGCTATGTACAATGTTCTCTTGGTTCTGCTCACTTCATTCATTATCATTACAAAATTTTGGAAGGAATTTCTGAAGGACAACTTGAGAATGGGGATCACTTGAATGACTAATTGTAACGTCTCTTTTGTCACATCTGGAAGCATGAGTTTTAGTCTTAATTAGATTGTGTCATTAAAAAGTTCTCATGAAAAGAAAAGACAGTAGGGAGGTTGAAGATTTTAAGGTAAAAAGTTCTTTCTTTAGTACTAGAGATGCTCTATTTATTAGGTAACAGACTGAGAGACAAAAATGCAAAGGGTATTAGAGGAATCCTATGAAACTATAATAAAGTGACAGAGCAATTAACCTGGAACATTTTTCTCTAATAAATTTCACTTTGAAAACACATTTATATTTTTGGGACTTTTAATAATGCTAATCAATCAATCATTAGCTCTATTAGAAAATTTAAGGAAAAGATGTGTATTCCTCTAAAATAATTGATCTTGGGATTCATTAATTTGTTTTGTATGAGATATGCTCATATGTGGGTTTGTATGTGTGTATAAATGTAAGTATGTGTTTGTAAAATTGTATTTAAATATAATTGGTTTTCTTTGTATTATTTTATTTCTTTTTAAAAATATTATTTTAAGAAGAGACTTTAGGATACTGTCAAACATATCCATGACTCTCAAAAGATTCAGGACTTGTATTATGATATTTGTGCTGCACTATAGATAGGTAGATAGCATAAAAGACTTATCCTCCCAGCTCTTTGCTTCATTGAAAGCATTTAAACAGTTCTTCATTCTTCTAGGCAATGCTGACCAATCTCAGTGGGAAGATTATCAGATTAGGTTTTTGGAAATTTGACTTCACAGATTTCATCATTTCCCTTCTTCTAGATCTCATTTGTTAAATAAGAAAGTTAAACTAGATGATTACTAACATTACATTCAGCTTCAAATTTCTATGATTCAAGGATCCAAGAGAGGCAAAATAAGTTTCTGGATGCCAAAAAGTCTGAAAGTGTCAATGCTGGTTCACATACCTAGATCTTTAGAGTTAAGTAGTATCATATTCATGCCTTTTCCCCTTCTTGAAATTTGTAGGAAAATCAGGGAAATATTTGTAAGGGTAAAAATATTATTTCTCACTAGTTTTCACCCCTGATGAATTTTGCAACAGATTCATCACCCATCTGGTCACCTGGGTTAACTGAGCTAACAAGGAGTTTTGTGGAGGTGCATTGAACACTTGAATTTTTTCATTAACACCAGAAAGAGTTAATCAGTATACAGTATAGTGGTCCTCCAGGAAACTGTTTAATCATCAAGGGCTCCACTTCCATGTTTCTTTTTTTTTAATTTTTAAAAAATTTATTTAAGGCGATGGGGTTAAGTGACTTGCCCTAGGTCATACAGCCAGGTAATTATTAAGTGTCTGTGGCTGGATTTGAAATCAGGTCCTCCTGACTCCAGGGCCAGTTCTCTATCCATTGTGTCATCTAGTGCCCTCCACTTCCATGTTTCAATGAGATTTTGTATAGCTGAGATAGAGGTGATAGTCATTGATTGCAAACATCATCTATAATTTGGGAACTTTTGTGTGTGTTGTGTGCACGTATGTGCATGCATGTATTTGTTTATGTGTGTGCATGTGTGCATGCAAAATAAGGTTCAATGCTCGTGAAATAGCTATTGCATCATTTGACTTTATCAAAACTCTAATATGCTATAAAGCAAACTAATTGCAGGGTGACATTAATATTCCAGCCTCAATGGATTTCTGTTGAATTGATCCAGTTCACAGGGGGAAGATTTCAATGCAGGTGCTTTATAGTTCAATAACCAGAGTTGCAGAGGGACCAACTCCTTCATTTGCAATGGCAATTAGATGGTGATTTCCATGGGGAGAAAATGAGACACGAACTGTTGTATTTTTTTTTTTTTGCTCGGAAATTGGAAGAGTGGCGGTGGAGGGATCCATAATGCCTGCTGCAGATGAATTTAAACCCCTCAAATCAGATGCACTTTCAGAGCCTTTGGTTTGCTTTAGCATAGAGAAATTGACTTTCTACTGGTTGGCTACTGAAATTGCACAACCTCCTCAGTTCTCTCTTTGGTAGAAGAGAAGTGAGAATGGATGGAATCTATCATAATCATTAGTAATAAAGCATGGACTAAAATTTGAGTGAAGATCCGCATCTAAGCATGTCTCCCCTTCCCTAAGGGTGTACTAAAAATTGCCTATGAAGTGCTTGAGATAATATAGATATGAAATAACATCTTCTACTCTGAATAAGACAAAAAGATTCACTGGATATAATTTGGTTTTTTTAAGTGTATATCCTCATGGAATTCACTTCACAGAGTAGAACTTTCTCTGAAGATGGTAAATGCTCAGTAACCACTGTCTTTTTGATTTAAAAAAAATCAAATAAAAGCAATGCAAAACTAACTTTAAGTGGGAAAGATTATCCATATGAGTAGTGCTGCATTTTTGTATTTACATAATTTATTTAACTGCAATGGTTCAAGATTATAAGGAGTGGGCAAGGATAGTATCATTTGTGTACTTTATTCTGAGCTAATGATTTGTATGTATTCCTATCTAGCTTCAGGACTCAAGAAGTCTTGAATAAATATTGACATATTTTATAAATGAGTTATAGGAGAGAAGAATTTAGTGCCCTTTAGAGATGAATTCAGATAAGGCAAAACTCAAGGAAATGATAACCTTCTCAGAGCATATAGTGCTCAAATTTCCTTTTTCCTGCTAATGCCCTGAGGGTAAGTATCAGTTTAAAGCTCATGGGTTCCATTAAAAAAAGAGGGAAGTAAACTAAAAAAAAAAGTTGTATGACAAGACTAGAGCTCCATTTTGAAAATGACTGCTACCAATGACTGATATTCTTATAAGTAAAACTGGGATGGCACTGGGACAGAGACAAGTGTATTTATTTGTATGCTTGTTTGTTTTCCAGAGAGGACAATATTGGAATCTCTTAGGACACTAGGTTTGAAAAAGAAAAGAAATAACTTTTTCCTGACACTGTCATGGACAGAAACTCATCAAAGTTCTAGTCCTATGTTAATGTATCCATCTTTGGTCTACTAGTGTTTCTTTTTGGGGGGTATAATATCAGATATCTGTGGTTTGCATAGGTTGCTTTAGCTCTATAAATCCACAGCCTCAAAGAAATAAAGCTGAAGACACTTGAGTGTGTATGTAAAAAGATGAATATTTTACAATGACAAGAAATTAACTGAGTTACTGATCAACTAAAAAAGAAACCAAGAAATGCCTAGGAGGATAGAGAACAATTTTATTTTAAGTATCTAAGTTTGAAAGGGTACACCTCTGGAACTAAATTCTTTTCACTCTGTCTCTCTTTTATGCAAAATCTCACTATTAGAGAAAATAATATTGCTACTTGTCCACTCTCTAGAAAAATAACTTTGTCTGGATCTTATCAAGTGTCTTCCTTCGTTCTCAGAAAATTTTGTCTCGTGAAATATATCTTTTCTTTCCTTCTTCGAGCAATCTAATTCTACAATTCTCTGACTCTTGTGTAATTTCTATAGGATAATAAGACCATAGATTTAAAGTAGAAAAGGACCTTAAAGATCTCTTCTCCTCATGGAGATGTTTATCACTTTGTCACAACTGTTTCCAAATAACTAACCTCTTGGTGATCTATGATGCTGAAAATACAACAATATAGGTTAAACCATTATATAAAGTATTTACAAATTATAATACACAGAGTTCTTTAGAAGGTCAGAGAGAAGATTCTATTCTTCAAAACTGAACTTAGAAACCTAAACATGATCCACTTAATGATATATTTGAAATCCGTAAGCAACTTTGAAAGGCCATAAAGTTACAGTTTCTACTATATTAAACAATGATTACTGACTTTGAGAAATATTTCTTGACTTAAGAAATCCATATATTTTAAATAAATTATCATCTTTTTGTTTTGCTTTGTTTTGAGGATTGCCCTTGCCACATTAATTTTCTCTGGAAGCTTATGTTTAGATCAGTAAAGTCCTCAGCAGCAATTTTCTTTTATTGACTTCCTGTTATATTCCACATTTAATTATCCTAGATAATAAGTAGAGAAGTACCTCATAGAATCCCAATCTTCTATGGCAAGCACACAAGGCAAAAAATTTCTTTTGTTAGCAGACCCTGGCCCCAAACCTTGAGGTTTCAGAGGGGCTGTATTTTATCCCTTGGAAGCTGGCATGAAATACATTCATTCTCACCCTCAGTTTAGAGAAAAGGTCAAAGGTTTTCTATTTCTGTGCAAGAGACCACTTTTTGTTCTCTTGGGCTTATATCAAGGTATATAATACAGTTTGAGTGGGAATAATAATAAAATAGTGAGACATTTGGGGTGGCTAGGTGGTGTAGTGGATAGAGCACAGGCCCTGGAGTCAGGAGTACCTGAGTTCAAATCCACCTCAGACACTTAATAATTACCTAGCTGTGTGGCCTTGGGCAAGCCACTTAACCCCATTGCCTTCCAAAAGCTAAATAGTGAGACATCCTATTAACATCACAGGAACACAAAGACTGAGGACTTAAAAAAGAATCTAAAATAATGAATAGTGTTTAGAGTATCAACTAGAAACTGGGAAGACAGAGATTTTGAAGTCAATGCTTCTTGTTTCTCTGTGTCAAACAAAGTGAGCAAAAATAGAAAAAATTAGTCCCTCTCATCAATGACTTTATAAATGACTACAGGAAAAAAAGACTCACACATATGCAAAATTAAATAATAACAACATTGCAATAAGTTATATAAATAGCATATATATAGCAGAGTAAATAACATTTATTGCTTAGAAAGTTTTTTCCCATCACAATTTGTTCATCTATAAAATGAGATAAAGAAAAAAAAAATGACAAACCACTCCATTAACTTTGCCAAAATAAAACCTCAAATGAGGTCATGAAGAGTTAGATATTATGGAAATGACCAAACACAAACATTTCTCACAGTAGCTTAATGAGGGTAGGTAGTAAATATATTATTATTCCCATTTTTCATATGAGGCAATTGAGGCATAAAAAGTTTACATAACTCACAATCACATGGCTAGAAATTAACAGAGCTAGGCACTGACATATTCCTTCTTACATAATCTAGAGATCCAATCACTACTCTATGTTGGAACATCAAGTTATTTTTTATTCTTTATAAATCTAATGTTTGCTAAACAATTAGTATTTAATCATACTGTAATGTCTTTTTGTCTATTATTTGATGGGTAAATCTAGCACCAACTAGGTGATATAGGGAATCGAGTGTTGAGCATGAAGTCAGAAAAAGCTGAGTTTACGTCTAGTCTCAGGTACTTACTAGCTATGTGACCCTAGGCAAGTCACTTATCTTCCATCTATCTCAGTTACCTCAACTATAAAATGAGGATAATAATTGCACCCACTTCTGTGAGAATCAAATGGTATAATATTTGCAGAAAGTTTAGCACAGGGTCTGCTACACAATAAGTATTAAATAAATGCATGTTTCCTTCCTTCATTTCCCCTTCTTTCCTTCCTTCCTTTGTTCCTTTGTTCTTTCCTTCTTTTGTCCTTTCTTTATTTCTTCCTTCTTCCTTCCTTTCTTTTTCCTTTCTTTCTTTGTTTCTTTTTCCTTTCTTCTACCCTTCTCTCTGTTCGTCCTTCTTTCATTCCTTTTTTTCCTTCACCGTCTTTCCTAACCAAGTTAGAACATCTGGCACTTCCTTAAATGTTCTCGAGCAGCAGGTCAATAACATGTTGTTTGACAATTAATTAAAAGCATCAGAGATAATGTTATTAGGGGAATTAAGAGGAATGAGAAGTCAAATCAATGTTCTCCTTTCTCCATTGAATTCAATACCTATTTTGACAATCAAATTTGATTACGTGGGAAGGAAAAGAGTTAAGTTTTAGAAGACATGATCTCTTATTCAATCAATTAATAAATACTTATTAAAAAGCTACTTTTGTCCATAAACTGCTAATCACTGATAATGTTAATAAAAAATTTCCTGTGTCTATGTTATAAATGTACATTAAAACATGCATGCATATGAACATATATATGAGTAAACATAAGAAGTAAACATAAGAAAGTAAACACAATGGAATTTGGGGATGTCAGGGAGATGTTGATGGCTAGAGAAATCAGGAAGGGCCTCATGGAAGAAGCAGCACTTAAAATGGTTTCATATGGAGCTAGGGATTCCAAGGGTCAGAGGCAAGAAGGGAGTGCAATTCAATCATGGGGAACTGACTGGGACAAGGCAGACAAAAGAGAGAAACTGTAAGTAGGTCAATAAGTACATTGTATCACAGAGTATTTGTTGTTGTTTAATCATTTTCAGCCCTGTCCAACTCTCATGATCCCATTTCTTGGCAGATATTTGCCATTTACTTCTCCAGCTCATTTTATACATGAGGAACTGAGACAAAATTGTGACTTTTCCAGGCTTCCACAGGGAGTATCTTTAGCTGAATTTGAACTCAGGAAGAGAAGTATTCCTGACTCCAGGCCTAGTAGTCTATCCATTGGGCCACCTAGATAGTCACACAAAATTTATACAGAATATGTAAAAGATAGTGACTATTTAGGAGATGGAGGACTAGCAACTGAAGAGATAAGGAAAGACATGATCTGTAAGGTGACATTGGAATAAACTTTGTCAGCCACTAGGGAAGATGAGTTCCTGACATAGGTCCTACACTCTATCCACTGTACTACCTATATGCCCATAAAGTATAGAAAGTGGAATAAAATGTAATAAAGTTGGAAATATAGAATGGAGACAGATGTTGAAAGGGTTTAAATGCTAGAGAAGGAAGAGGGAATTCAGTTGCACTTTGTGAGCAGGGAAATGACCTAGTAAGATTCATTTGACAGTTGTGTAAAGAGTGGATTAGAAAGGGGAGAGATGAGGAAAGGAGATCAATTAAGAGACCACAGTGCAGTAAAAGTCCAGGCAATAAGGAATAAGGGTTTAAACCAGGGCAATGAACATGTGAGTGGAAAGGAAAGAGATGTTAGACATGTTGTGGAGGCAGATTCTTATTTATCTGTGTAACAACTGATTGGATATGGAGTATGAGAAATAGCAAATTCTTGAGATGTCTCTGATGTCATAGATTTATGAAAATGTAAGGATGATAGTAGCTATGACAAAAATGGAGAAGTCAGAGAGTAGAGTGGACTTAGGAAAAGTTATGCTTATAAATATGTTTTTTTAGGGGTTTTTTTTGTAAGGCAAATGGAGTTAAGTGGCTTGCCCAAGGCCACACAGCTAGGTAATTATTAAGTGTGTGAGACCGGATTTGAACCCAGGTATTCCTGACTCCAGGGCCGGTGCTTTATCCACTGCGCCACCTAGCCACCCCATAAATAGTTGAATGAGAGATGCCTAAAGAACATTAGATCAAAATGTACAATAGAAAATCGATGATGTAAGAGTTCAAGAGAGTAAGGCTGGATACTGAAATAGAGGAGACATTAGAGAAGACAATTGAAATGAAATTTTGGGAACTAATGAAATAAATCATTAAGATCTTAGAGAGATAGATGAAGATAACATTGGCTGTCCTCTGTAGTCAGATGTCCTGCATTCTAATTTCACCTTTAATACTTAATAACTATATGACCTTAGGTTAACTTCTCCATTAACCCTGGATCTCAGGTTCCTCATATATAAAATGAGGTAAGATCCTCTTGCCTTTGAAACCTCTTCTATCTCTATTTCTATGATTTAAGGCTACAGTCTTATGTCCAGGTTTCCCCTCTCACATGTGAAGATTCTTACCTGAGTGACATTGGGTAAGACATTTATTCTCTTTGGGCCTCAAATTTCTCATTTGTAAAAATGAAAGGATTGGATCAGATTATTCTGAGAATTCTTCCCACTCTAATCTATGATGCTATAATCTTTCAAAAATATGTCCAAATATGAAATTTAGAGACAAAGTAATGACAACTTATTTCTATGTAGGAATACATTTTAAATAATTCTAGACTACTATTAAAATTTCCTTGAAAATATGTCATTCTTATGGATTAGTCTGTGGAATTTTCAGTGACTATTTCCCCAAAATAGACAATTCATATCTAGCTCATGGGTTGAAAATCAATAATCCCTTTTATCAGGTTGTCCTCCATCTTTGTGCTACTATATGGAAATGACTTATAATCATTTGTCAGGATCCTTGAATCTATCCCTGCCACTCGCTGCCTTTTTAACTTTAAGTCCCACAATTAACAGCTCTGTTCCTCAGTCATATAGTTATGCTATTATTTGCTGCCTCTTTCTTCATAGAAAGAGGTAAGATTAAACATGAGTGACCAATCATGCAAAATAAGAAGTACTATACAGATCTGAGTATAAATCAATACTCCAGCAGAATAGAACTTTGATGAGCCAAAGTCTATTTCATTTGTGTTGTTTTATTCTCAGAATTCAGCACAGTGCCTACCTAATATTTAATGAATATGTATTGAATCGAATGCATCTTCACTTGTGATTTCAATGATATGAAAAACTTACTGCTTAGGGAAATCTGTTCATCAATGGAGGTCATCACCATCTATGCTACTTGTAGACTAGAACATTGAGAGCTTATGTAACTTGAACAAAGTGTCAGCCAGTATGTCAGTCAAAACTTGTAACCAGCTTTTTTGTCTCCAAAGCCAACTCTCTATCCACTATGGCACAATGCCTTTCTAAGAAAGATTAAATTAAGAATAAAAGGTTGCAGTTAACCTCCCATTCCCTGATATAATTCATAAAAACACTCAATGCAAAAAAGTAAAATTATCTTACCTAGATCCAATCATAGAATCCAACAAAAATCACTGTAAGTAATAAGGCACAGCAAATAAGAGCCTGGTAAATTTCCATTGTGGCTTAGAGACAAGGGTGTGCTGAATACGATTCCCATTGATTTAGTAGAGCTGATTTTTAAACTTTCAGTATGAACATTTTTATTTGAGAAATCACAAAATGCTATGAATCATTCTTTTGTTGATTCCCTAGGCTTAGAAAAGTAAAGGTGAACATGTCAATGATGCAGAATTTCTTTTAAAGGTCATTATGTATACCTTTTTTTTTGAGGTCCTGAGAATTCAACTGTTAAACATTTACCAGCATGCCTATGCTTAAGTGCTGTAATACCCATTCTCTCCTTGAATTTCCCTTATAAACAAATCTGAGCATCCAACACATTAATGGATCACTCTGATAATAGAAGATAAAGAAGAGTTCTAGTTCTTAAGAGACATTGTCCTTTCTCAAAGAGACACCCCTCACTTGCCAGGACCATGATATGATGACTCTTAGTGCCAAACTGTAGCGCTATCAAATCAGAAAACTATACTTACTAATGAAGCAGCTTTTCTGAGTCAAAAACTATTTGTTAAAATGACTGGATTGAATTTTGCAGCTCACTGTCCACACCTATTGGTATCTTTGACTTTTTAAATATAGTCTTCTTCAGCTCTTCTCACCCTGCAAATGTAAAATTAAATTAAGCAAAAAAACCTTTGGCTGATGGGGGAAAATGTCTGTGAGTCAAGCCTATTAGATAGTGAAAACATATCCCCAGGGAAGCATTGGGGCTTGGAGTACTTCAGTCATTAAAAATAGGCCAGACAAAGTACTATAAAGCAGCCACGAAGAAGGAGAATCCTGCTTTATATCCCAAGGGAGCGGGATTGCATGGCCTAATCGGTCGTTCCTGTCACAGATTTCTCATGTGTGACTGCATTTTAAAATGTTGAACTTGACTTTCTAATACTTCTCTGCTTCAGTTCGTGAGACTACCTCACATCCTCTTGGTGGAGAAGAGAAGGAAACAACCCCCCCAAATGCTACTTTGAGCTTTTAAGATGAAAGGTACTTCACTCATAAAAAAACACTAGAAAACCTCAGAATTACTTTTAGCATTCTGAAGAGTGGGTGATCCATTTGTGATATTGGATGTGTTCTGTTTTGCCTTCTTTCTCAACTCTAAAAACATGTCTTTCTTGCCTCAAATACACAACGTTCTCTGCTTCTTACTGAATGGTACTTCATTCCTCTCTTGTTCATTTTTCCTATATCTGTGAAAGATTTTCACTTTCTTTTATACATTACCCTCAACATGCATTCTACATCAATTTGTAACCCTACTTGTGATGTGTTCAGTGTTCTTAAAGTACTGGTTCCTCATTTTATTTTCATTTTTATTTAAGGCATCTTGACTTATTGAAAAAGGTCTTGTGGACCTCTAAAATTCATTTTAACATTTTAATTCAATTCAGTTAGGGAATCTGAAAGAAACATGGAATAGTGTGGGGGGAATAACCAAGATTTGGCATGAGGAGGTCTTTGTTTCAATCCATCATTCCCATCTATGGGGTTTAGCTTTTCTATCTCTAAAATGAAGGGGGTTAGACTCGATGATTTCTAGTGTTATTTCCAATTCTAAATTCCTATGATTCTAATCATTATTATCATAACAGTCTTTTTTAGGATAGAAAAAATTAGAGAAAAACCAAATAATGGATGTTTCTGAATTCAGGTGAAGTACATTTAAATAGAATACAGGAAAAGGAAAAATATCACATATATCAAAATATTCAGTCAACAAGAATTTATTAAATGTCTACCACTTAACACAGGAACTGTTCTAAGAGATGAGAATACAAAGAAAGTCAAAAGATCACACAATTTATCTGAGGGAGACAACTATAGGAAAATGTTATAAAAAGATAACTTGTGATGAAAACTATATGGTTTCTCAAAGATTGAGGAATGACTGAACAAATTAGAGGATATTTGTGTCATGGAACATTACTGTATCAAAAAATTGCATATATGAAAAATTTGTAGCAAAATGTATTTACCTGTATGAACAGATGAAAAATGAAGTAGAACCTGGAGAACAATTAATTATTATAAGTCAATTTTGTAAAAAAGCTATCTAAATTCAGATGACTAATCTTGATCTTGGAGAAGAGCAAGTAAAAACACTTCCTTCCTCTCAGGAGAGACATAGAGAATTATGAGAGCAGAATGTTACATAGGCTTTAAGATGGTTTTTGTTAATGGTCTGTATCAAGGGAGGGTTTGGTTTTAGCGGAGAATATTGGGTGATGGCTATAATAAAAGAAGAAAAAAACATTAATAAAACATTTAAGTGATATGAAGAATGTGTGATGTTGATTTCATATTTTCTTTTTCCAGTGGAAAACTTTCTCAATTTGGCAAGATAGCATGATCTGACTCAGGTCATTCTGAAATCCTCAAATTTCCAGGGATTGCTTACAGATAACATTATGGTAAGAGATTAGGACTTTTCACAAAACTGTTTGTCCTCCCTACAATAACCTTGATCCCATCTGCATGAGTACACTTCCTTCATATAATTGACATAGGATTACAATTACCACTTTCTATCAGATTGGAAAAGGTCAGAGAAATGGATCTGACCTTTTCCCAGGATTCTGTTGTTCAAACAGGAGGTGTTTTAAAGTTTGAAAATAAATAGAAATCTCAAAATTATCTAAAGAAACTCAAGGGACCATCCACATGACAAATATTGGGAACCTTGGTAGTTTTCAGTCCAGTTTTCTATTCTATGAAAAACAGGCATTTAAATGACATGTCAAGGTTAATAAAGTATTTTACATATATTATCCCAGTTGATCCTCACAGAATAGGTATTCTTATTCCCATTTTGTGGTTGAGCAAGCTGAAGTGTGGCAAAATTAAGTACTTTGTCCATGGTGACAGGGTTAATAAATATCAGGGATTGAAAACCAAGTCTCTTTTGATTCCAAGTCCAATGGTCTTTATACAAATTTCATCCATCCTAAGAGAGGAAACAATGATATAGCTCTAACTAAATTCAATTCAATAAGTATTTATTAAAAGCCCACTGGGTCCCAGGCATCATGCTAAGTACTCATAATTCCCAACTTTTATACTGAAATATTTTTGTACTTGCATGTATATGCAGATATTTCTAATATTCTGGAAGTTCATTTTAAAACAAAATGAAGCTACATATTCAAGAGGATATGAAGAGGCTGTCCATTCAATAATTAGTAGAAGCCTGGTACAAAAGTCCAGGAATTCAAGATGTATGATGAGAACTATGAATACCTGATTCTGAATGTAACCTCTGCTTCTTTAATAGTGAATGAGAAAGTATCAGGATGCTTAAAGTAGAGGCAGAGAGAAATCTAAGTCTTCTGAAAAGTTTTTTTATTTGGGCTTTTTTTGGCAAGCAATGGGTTAAGTGAGTTGCCCAAGGCCACACAGCTAGGTAATTATTAAGTGTCTGAGGCCGGATTTGAACTCAGGTACTCCTAACTCCAGGGCTAGTGCTCTATCCACTGTGCAACCTAGCTGCCCCCTTCTGAAAAATTTTAATACTCACTTGTGCTCATATACTGGGAAAAAAATTAACCCAAAACATACATATCTTTGCTCACATTTTTTCCTGGAAAAAATCATGGTAACACAAGAAGAACTGGGATCATCGATTATAGGAGAAACTAGAAATCTCACAGTGTGATGAGATCAAAATTGGTAAATGATTTAGATATAAAGGGTGACACCAAAAGCAATTTAAGGGAACTAGAATAATTTGCCTGTCAAATCTACAGATAAGGAAGAATTAATGACCAAGCAATAGATAGAGAGTATTACAGGATGTAAAATGGATAATCCTCATTACTGTAAATCAAAAAGTGTTTGCACAAACAAAACCAATGCAGCCAAGGTTAGTGGGAATGAAGTAAACTGGAGGGAAAAAAATTTATAGCAAGGCTCTGTACTAAAGGTCTCATTGTTCATATATAAAGAGAATAAAGCTAAATTTGTAAGAATACAAGTCATCTCCCAATTTATATGCAAAGAATATAAACAGACAGTTTTCAGTTGAAGAAGTTAAACCTATCTATACTTACATGAAAAATGTTTTAAATTACTATACATTAGAGAAATGCAAATTAAAACAACGCTAAAGTACTATCTCATATGTATTAAGTTGGCTAACATGACAGAAAAGCAAAATGACAAATATATAAAGAGATATAGGAAAATTGGGACACCAATGCTCTCTTAGTTGAGTTGTGAACTGATCCAACCATTCTGAAGAGCAATTTAGAATTGTGCCCAAAGTCCACAAAACTGTGTATAGCCTTAGCTCAGCAATAACACTACAAGGTCTATATCCCAAAAAGATCAAAGAAAAAAGGAAAACAACCTCTATGTAAATAAATAAATAGATAAATATATATGTATATTTGTGTGAATAGTATATACTAGTATGTATGTATGTACATAGCATCACAGCTCTTTTTGGCAAAGAATTGGAAATTGATGAGATACTTCAGTTAAAGCATATGATTATGGTGTAAAATTATTGAGGTATAAGAAATGATGACTTGAGAAGGCACATATGAAGTGAGTACAAATAGTATGATTATCAACTGTGAATAACTTAGTTATCCTAAACAATACAATAATCTAAGATAATTCCAAAGTACTCATGAAGAAAAATATCCACTTCAGAATGTTTCACATTGGTGCACATGTCTAGCATTTTCAATGAGAATGAAGGGGAGGGAAAGGTAGAGAATTTGGAACTCCAAATTTCCTTTTCCATGAATTGGCATTTATTATTTAAGTTCAAGAACATTTTATGAAAGGGGATAGATGGCACATTCAGAACAGAAAGTCAAAGATGGGGTCCTAAGAGAGTAGCCTCTCATCTATGCCTGCTTTAAATAGGGTTGATCTGGATTTCTGAAATTTGGTCCAGGAACACACAATGAAACATAGTTTAGATGAAAATCCAGGTGGTACTTTTAGGAAAACATCAAGGGGTAACCAAAGTTATACATTCAACCAAAGGTGGGGACTGGGACTCTTATTGGAATAGCAGCACTGCTTCTTTTTATGGAACTGAATCATTGAAGTTTGAGAAGTTCCATTCTATGCATTTGAACTCTTAAGAAACATTCTTATAGTTAGTCTTTTTCTTAAAGAATTCTTTCATAGCCTCTCTAACTTCTTGTACTTTACTACTAATTTCTTTGAATATGTATCCAACTTGCAGGTCAAGAGCTATTACTTGCCCCTCAGTTAAAGTGATCTAATCCAGATAAGACTAAAATACAGCATATTTTTGGTTAAATAAAACATATTTTTGGATAAATTATTTAAATTTACAATTATGTCTACTGTGACATATTTCATTTGTAGATACTTCAAGGTAGTCAGTTTGTTCATATTTTCCAGAAGTTTATAGTCTTCATTGGTGACTATCAGCTCATTTGACAGGTACATGGCTATTTTGGAGAATATATCTTGGCACAACCCATTATTACCTGCTTCAGCTGGCTCTATGTCCTCCTTAGGATTTCCACAATTCCTTGTCTAGGCTGGGGAAGGGAGGAAAGAGAAAGGACAGAGGGAAAGATGGAATTAGGAGAAAAGAGGGAGAGGAGAAGGAAGGGAAGGCAAAAGAGGAAAGGAGAGGTGAGGGAAGGATAGAGGAGGGGGAAAGGAGAGTATAGAAAAAGGGAAGGATCAAAAGTCTGGGAAGAAGATAAGAAAGGTCTAAAATTCCATATTTAAAAAATATATTTTTACATGTATTTGGAAAATATGAAATAGTATTAAAGTAAACAAAAAATAATTATGACCCATAAAATACCTTAGAATCAAGGCATATTTATGATTCTAATTTCAAAGCACTCTTCACAGATGTTATGGTATGATTAAATAAGTTAGGGAGTATTAATTGTCAATGTTAAGGTTGTACCAATATAATAACAATGAAAAAAATTACAAATCAATTATTTAGATTTAGTCTTACATCAATCAAACTGGCAAGGGAATTACATCACAGAATTATGCAAAATAATCATGGAATTCATTTGGAATAACAAATCATTTTTAATCACAGACTAATATTTTGTAACTGAGACTGATGGAGGAATACTTCTCCTATATTTTTAAACTATATTATAAAGCAAATACCATTAAAAATACTTGTTAATATTCTTTAAAAATAGAAAAGTAGATCATTAAGCAGACTAGATCTACCTTTCTATATTAATCTGAATACTTCCCTATCTCCTTGAGATTAAAGTTCTATTAAAAAACTGTTTCTCCCTCTGACCTCTCAGTTCCTTTGAATTCAATTATCATTTCAATATGTATAGATATAATTTATTACCATTTCTAGATTACTTCTAGATTTACATATGCAGTCATACGTCTTTCTCTGAGCTCTGTTCCAGCATCATCAAATGCCTATAGTAAATTTCCAACTGAATATCCTACAGACATTTGAAACTCTACATAATCCACACCAGAATGCATTATTCTTTCTCACAACCTACTATTCCATTCCTATCAACTTTATTTATGCTACACACATCCCCTTTCTTCGAGTTTATCTGAGGTTTCTCAGTATCATACTATAATTCAGGCAAATTGACCTTCTTGATAACCTTTTTAAAAAATGTTTATATAGTATTTTATTTTTCCAATTACATGAAAAGACAATGCTTAACATTTATTTTTAAAAACATGGGTCCCAAAATTTTTTCCCTTCCTTTCACACTTCCTTAAGAAAGTAAACAATTTAATGCAGGTCACTTGATATAGGTGCAATCATATAAAACATATTTTCATAGTGGTCATGTTGTGAAAGAAGAAATAGACCAAAAGAAACAAAATCATCAATAATAATATGAAAAATATTATGCTTCAATCTGCATTCAGACTTTATCTGTTCTTTTTTCTGGATGTGGATAGTATTTTTCATCATTTGATGAAACTGTCTTAGATCATTGTATTGGTGAGAATAGCTAAGTCATTTACAGTTGATTATTGTACAATATCACTGTTACTAAATGCAATGCTCTCCTGGTTCTGTTCTCTTCATTTTGCATCAGTTCTGATTCCAGGAAATCCACCTGTTCATCATTTCTTATAGTAAAATAGTATTTCATTCTATTCCATTCCCTTGATAATTCTCTAGTAGATCAGCATCCTCTCAATTTCCAATTCTTTACCACCACCAAAAGAGCTTCTATAAATATTATAGTAAATGTAAGTTCTTCCCTCCACCTTTTTTTTTAAATCTCTTTGAGATACATAGCACCGGTATTGCTGGATCCAAGGTTATGCCAGGTTTTTAATAGCCTTTTGTGCATAATTCTAAATAGTTCTCCAAAATAGTTGTATCATTTTACAACTCCACCAAGAATGCCTTAGTGTCCCAATTTTCCCACATCCACTCCACAAATTATCATTTCCCTGTAGATAATTATGATATGTATGAGGTGGTACCTCAGAATTGTTTTAATTTGCATTTATTTAGTCAATAGTTATTTATAGCTTTTTTGCATGACTGTGTATAGCTTTAATTTCTTCATCTGAAAACTGTTCATAGCTTTTGACCATTTAACAATTGAGGAATAACTTACATTCTTATAAATTTAACTCAGTTCTCTATATATTTAAGAAATGAGACCTTTGTCAGAGATACTTGCTCTAAAATTTGTTTCCCAACTTTCTGCTTTTCTTCTAAGCTTGGTTGTATTGGTTTTGCTTGTGCAAAACTTGGTCTTTCTTCATATAGATTATTCCATTTTCCCATACTGAAAGAAGTAATCAGAACTAGAAAAAACAGTGAACACAATGACTTTCAGGATGTAAAAGAAAAGTGTATTAATATGTAGCTGAATGTTGTGTAGCTCTAATGACTAATCTTAGTCCCCTAAAGAAATGAGGAACTTATCTTTCCTTTTGTCATAGCAGTTGCAGATGATGGGTACATGATGTTTCATATTTTGACAGCCTTGGTGATCATATAAATTGGTTTGATAAAGTCTTTTTTCTTTGTTACAGTCCATGAAAGAAAGCAGGGAAATATTCAGGAATAATTGTGATATAAAATCAAAAGATATACATATTTTTTAAAAGAGTAAATCAAGAAAACCCAAATGTAAATTAAGTAAGTTGTCAAAAAAAGAGGGGGTTGTGCAAGCTACACCAAGTATACCATTATTTGCCAATAAGCCTTTTCCTATGGTGGGGCTTCCGTGTCTGAGTTATGGGCTTTCCCAGTTTCTGGGGGACTCTTGACTAAATGACTGCCTCCATTATTTTTGTTTTCTCCCTTTACTTCTTGTTTGCTTCCTTTCCCCTCCTTTTGGTAGGCTTTGAAGGAAAGAGATGCATCCAGTGACTCAATGTAGTAGTACAGGGTTCCTCTATAACCCTCTTCTGATTCTCTTCATAATACTCTTCATTGTTTCAGTAGCACATCTGCTTCACAAAACCCAATTCCTTTTGGAATCTGCCTTCCTCCTTTCTGCCTTCAGAGTCACCTGTGCCTAACCTGGAGACTCTAGTAAACTCTAGTCCTGGTTAGGGATAAACCAATCAAAAATTTATTTTATCCTTCATTTGATTCTTTTTGACACCTTTCCAATGTCAGAGATTAGAAAGGCCAAAAAAAATCAAATTTTACATTTTAAAAGGATTTGCCTTTGTTTAACCATCCTTAACTTCTACTATTAAGTCCTCTTGTCAGTACTAGAGGATTAGGATACAGTTGGAAAGATGATATTTTTTTAGCCCAGAAGAAAAAGACTAAAAAGATCTTGCTGAATTTAGGGGGTAAAAAAGAATGTTTTGACATAAAATACTCCTTCACAAAGTTAGGATTTTAAATAAATTTTAACTGTTAATTTAAAAAGTTTGATTAATTTTTTTGAATAAAAAATGATATCCTTCAACACTGAATAATTGCTAAAATTATGTTCCTTAAAATTTGCAGAACTCTTTACATATATTATTTCATTTGACCTCATTTAAAGATATTATCTTTATTGATTAATAAATGTTTCTCTTAAAAAATAAAATTCCCACATTTCCTAATGAAATATGTGATTAAGAAAAACAGTAACTTTCCTTATAACTAACTTTTGAGGATGACCCACAATCTCTGCAGTTAGGAACTGAGTGTAAATATTGCATTTATTCTTTTATGGTCTATATTATTTGTCTGTGTGTATGCATATTTTAAAGTACACACACTTAAGATTTATTTTGCTTTCTCCAAATAATCCCAGCTGGTGACTAATCCCTCTCTTATCCATTAAGCATGAATAGTATTACTCACTCAACAGCACTTATTATTTTCAAGGCATTGTGCTCCCCTGTTAGAAGATGGGGAGATGACAAAAATTAAACAATCCCTGTCTTCAAGGGTCTTATATTCTATAGGAATGTGAATACTTTGATTGGAAGGCCTCAAAAAAGTTAAGAAGGCCTCAAAAAAGTTAAGCCCTAAGGACCTGTTATGGAGTTAATCAGGTTTCACAGGTAAAAAAAGTCATATATAATGGCAAAAGTCTTTTATATTTTAATGCTAATGATAGATGATTCATGGTATATGTTGCTTTAAAAACAAGCATCATATACATTTTGGCCCCCTTGTTTTTGTCATTGTTGTTCAGTCATTTTTATTTATTTATTTATTTATATTAAAGATATTATTTGAGTTTTACAATTTTCCCCCAATCTTGCTTCTCTCCCCCACCCCCACCCCACAGATAGCACTCTGTCAGTCTTTACTTTGTTTCCATGTTGTACCTTGATCCAAATTGGGTGTGATGAGAGAGAAATCATATCCTTAAAGAGAACAGAATTCTCAGAGGTAACCAGATCAGACAATAAGATATCTGTTTTTTTCCCCCAAATTAAAGGGAATAGTACTTGTACTTTGTTCAAACTCCACAGCTCCTTATCTGGGTACGGATGGTACTCTCCTTTGCAGACAGCCCTAACTTGTTCCCAATTGTTGCACTGATGGAATGAGCAAGTCCTTCAAGGTTGAACATCACTCCCATGTTGCTGTTAGGGTCTACAGTGTTTTTCTGGTTCTGCTCATCTTACTCAGCATCAGTTCATGCAAATCCCTCCAGGTTTCCCTGAAATCCCGTCCCTCCTGGTTTCTAATAGAACAATAGTGTTCCATGACATAGATATACCAGTTTGCTAAGCCATTCCCCAATTGAAGGACATTTACTGGATTTCCAATTCTTTGCCACTACAAACAGGGCTGCTATAAATATTTTTGTACAAGTAATGTTTTTACCCTTCTCCCTCATCTCTTCAGGGTATAGACCCAGTAGTGGTATTGCTGGGTCAAGGGTATGCACATTTTTGTTGCCCTTTGGGCATAGTTCCAAATAGCTCTCCAGAAGGGTTGGATGAGTTCACAGCTCCACCAACAGTGTAATAGTGTCCCAGATTTCCCACATCCCTTCCAACAATGATCATTATCCTTCCTGGTCATACTGGCCAATCTGAGAGGTGTGAGATGGTACCTCAGAGAAGCTTTAATTTGCATTTCTCTAATAATTAATGATTTAGTGCATTTTTTCATATGGCTATGGATTGCTTTGATCTCCTCATCTGTAAATTGCCTTTGCATATCCTTTGACCATTTGTCAATTGGGGAATGGCTTTTTGTTTCAAAAATATGACTCAGTTCTCTGTATATTTTAAAAATTAGTCCTTTGTCAGAATCATTAATTGTAAAGATTGTTTCCCAATTTACTACTTTTCTTTTGATCTTGATTACATTGATTTTATCTGTGCAAAAGCTTTTTAATTTAATGTAATTGAAATCATCTAATTGGTTTTTAGTGATGTTCTCCAACTCTTCCTTAGTCATAAACTGTTCCCCTTTCCATAGATCTGACAGGTAGACTAGTGCTTGATCTTCTAATTTGCTTATAGTATTGTTTTTTATGTCTATGTCCTGTAACCATTTGGATCTTATCTTGGTAAAGGGTGTGCGGTGTTCGTCTAATCTAAGTTTCTTCCATACTGACTTCCAATTATCCCAGCAGTTTTTATCAAAGAGGGAGTTTTTATCCCAGTGGCTGGACTCTTTGGGTTTATCAAACAGCAGATTACTATAATCCTCTCCTGCTTTTACACCTAGTCTATTCCACTGGTCCACCTCTCTGTTTCTTAGCCAACACCAAACAGTTTTGATGACTGATGCTTTATAATATAATTTTAGATCGGGTAGTGCTAAGCCACCTTCGTTTGCATTTTTTCATTAAGCTCCTGGCAATTCTTGACTTTTTATTTCTCCATATGAATTTACTTACAATTTTTCTAACTCATTAAAGTAATTTTTTGGAATTTTGATTGGTAGGGCACTAAACAGATAGTTTAGTTTTGGTAGAATTGTCATTTTTATTATATTAGCTCTCCCTATCCATGAGCAGTTGATATTTGCCCAGTTATTTAAATCTGATTTAATTTGTGTGAGAAGTGTCTTATAATTGTTTTCAAAAAGATTCTGAGTCTGTCTTGGCAAATAGACTCCCAAATATTTTACACTGTCTGAGGTTACTTTGAATGGGATTTCTCTTTCTAGCTCTTCCTGCTGTTTCTTGCTAGATATATATAGAAAAGTTGAGGATTTATGGGGGTTTATTTTATAACCTGCAACTTTGCTAAAATTACTAATTGTTTCCAGTAGTTTTTTTAGATGATTTCTTGGGATTCTCTAGGTAGACCATCATGTCATCTGTGAAGAGTGAGAGTTTTGTCTCTTCCTTCCCAATTCTAATTCCTTCAATTTCTTTTTCTTCTCTAATTGCTGATGCTAACATTTCTAATACAATATTGAATAGTAGTGGTGATAATGGGCACCCTTGTTTGACCTCTGATCTTATTGGGAATGCCTCTAGCCTCTCCCCATTGAATATAATGCTTGTTGATGGTTTCAGATAGATACTGCTGATTATTTTAAGGAACAGTCCATTTATTCCTACACTCTCTAGTGTTTTTAATAGGAATTGATGCTGTATTTTGTCAAAAGCTTTTTCAGCATCTATTGATATGATCATATGATTTCTGATAGGTTTGTTGTTGATATAATTGAGTATACTAACAGTTTTCCTAATATTGAACCAACCCTGCATTCCTGGAATAAATCCTACTTGATCATAATGTATTATCCTAGTGATGACTTGTTGTAGTCATTTTGCTAAGATTTTATTTAGGATTTTTGCATCTATATTCATCAGGGAAATAGGTCTATAATTTTCTTTCTCTGTTTTAACTCTTCCTGGTTTAGGTAACAGTACCATATTGGTTTCATAGAAAGAGTTAGGCAGAGTTCCATCTTTCCCTATTTTTCCAAAGAGTTTATATAGGATTGGAACTAATTGTTCCTTAAATGTTTGGTAGAATTCACTTGTGAATCCATCAGGCCCTGGAGGTTTTTTTTTAGGGAGTTCAAAAATGGCTTGTTGAATTTCTTTTTCTGAGATAGGGTTGTTTAGGTATTTAATCTCTTCTTCATTTAACCTGGGCAACTTATATTTTTGTAAATATTCATCCATTTCACTTAGATTATCAAATTTATTGGCATAAAGTTGGGCAAAACAATTTTGAATTATTACTTTAATTTCCTCCTCATTGGTGGTGAGTTCACCTTTTTCATTTATAATACTAGCAATTTGGTTTTCTTCTTTTTTTAAATCAAATTTGTTCAGTCATTTTTGCAGTTGTCTAACTCTCTGTGACCTCATTTGGGGTTTTCTTGGCAGAGATAATAAAGTGCTTTGCCATTTTTTTCTCCAGCTCATTTTACAGATGAGGAAACTAAGGCAAACAATGTTAAATGACTTGCCCAGGATCACACAACTAATAAGTGTCTGAGGTCATCTTTGAACTCTGGAAGATGTTCCTGACTCTAGGCCTATTACTCTATTGTGTCATCAAGATGCCCTTGTTTACTCTTGATAGCATTTACAAACCTTAACTGGATGTAAGAATTATTCTGCCCATCTATAGATCATGAAGACTCTCTCAAAGAATGTAAGCATACACAAAAGCATATCTATGGATTAAATGCTAGATAATATTATCTTTATTATGTCATGGACATCTTTGACATTCTGATGAAACTCATGGATCCCTTCTTAGAATGATTTGTGTAAAAACAAAACATTACCCAGAAAACTAATATAAATATATATATATATATAATATTACTATATATAATATATATATATATAAACAATTTTATATAATATATTAAATGTTGTGATATAATTATTACAACATTAAAAAACAACCTTATTTCAAGCAAGGTAAAGAGAACTCCTAGCTTGTAGCTGGTTGGTTGTTGTCCTTCATTCTTGAAGGAGACCAAAATGACATCTCTATGTAAGTCAAGTTACAGTGTATCCAGCTAAGGCTGATCAGACCTCTACCACAGGTAAGGCACAAATAGATCATGCTATGTGAACATTTGGGGTGGATTCTCTAAATCTGTGCAATTTGCATTTCTTTTGAATTAACACAGTTCCACTCTGCTCATGGAGCACAACACATTCTCTGATAATTATATGGAAGAACGAATGGTCCTGTGTCAATGTCTCCCATGTCGCACAATCAATTCCAGAGTTCTTTGAGAGTAGTTTTGTATTGCTTTTTCTTCCAACATGTGAGCACTTGCCCTGTGTGAGTTCTCCATAAAATAGTATTTTTGGCAAGTGTGTGTTTGACTTTAGAACACCATGGCCAGTCCAACAAAGCCACACTTTCTGTAATAGAGTTTGATGCTTCTCAGTTAAGCTTGACAAAGGACCTCAGTGTCTGCCAGGGATCTTCAGAATCTTCCTAAAACAACTCAAAAGGGAGAAATTCATTTTCTTAGTATGGCACTGGTAGACTGTCACAGGTAAACAACAATGAAGTCAGCACAACAGTTCTGCAAATTTTCAGGTTGTTAAGCAGTCTAATACTGCTTCTCTCCCACACTTTCTTTTGGAGTCTCTCTGAGCTAGTTCTGATAATGTGTGTGTCAACCTCATTATCAATGTATACATCCCTAGAAAATATATTGCCAAGATATATGAAATCATCCACAGTATTCACAAACTTCTCCATTTGCTGTAACTTAAGACTTCTTGTGTGGATGATGTGATGCTCATTGATGGAGCACCTGTGTTTTCTTGGTGTTAATTGTTAAGTCAAAATTAGTACAAGAAGCAAAGAATCAATCCATACTTTATTGCAGCTCAGTTTCAGAGGCTGCATAGAGTGCAAAATCATCCACAAATTAAAAAAAAATCAGGCACCAACACTCCCTCTACTTTGGTCTTGGCCTATGGCCTTTTCAAGTTGAAGAATTCACCATCAGTGCAGTAGTTGACAAGAGCTTTATGGAATTAGAGAACATCATTTTCATGATGAAAGAAAAAGATATGATGTGAAATTTTTAGACAGGTTTGTAAGAACTAAATGAAAGTTAAGAGGTTTGACCTGGACTATCTTTTACTGTCTGATATAATTTTAGAGGACACTAGGAAACAATATTTGGAATATCCCAACAATCCAGCACCTATCCAAGTGAAATTAGTACCTGGGTCTCTGGTGAGTTCTGGCAACTCAATATAGGAGAGGGAGTATGTAGAAATTGGTAATTTTTACTATTTAGTCATTTGAAAATCTCACTTTCGTGACTAAAAATACAGTTTTTTCTTTTGGTTTATTTTTAATGCATAAAGTTTATCTTTAATGAATTATTCAGACAGAAGCAATGTTTAATTAATCAAAATGTTCTTTTACTGAGAGAAAAGAACTGGACTTTGCTAAGCAAATCCAGATGCTCTAAATTAGAGATACTCAACAGGGAAATTGAGTCAGTCACTATTGCTAATTATATAGTAAAAATGATATAATTTCAGAGAGGTCTGGAATTTTAAGGGTGCATTTTCCCATTACTTTCCTGCTCTGATATTACTACATAAAACCTAAAGATGGAACTCTGGTAATGTCTGATGAGGAGTGAGCAATTATTAAATTAATGCATTGCACTTCAACTTTAGTTTTCTATGTTCAAAGCTGCTTATGCAAGGCACTTACCTTGATTGGGACTATTAGCACATGAAAATAAATTCACATTTTCAAAAAGTGTGTGTGCATTTCCTAAGTCTTACATTTCATATCAGGTATCTTGGCTCAGGAAAGGCAATTTTTTTATATGACTAAATCAGTTACAAAAGCCCTTACTACTTAGGGTAGAATATTATATCCAGAGGAAATGGTTCCTTTTAAACTCTTAACAATGAAAGTCAAAGATAGGAAATAAATCAATTAAATGAGAGTACAAGTCCAGGCTCGAGATATCAGGATCATTCTTAAACTACACTCAGATGGATTTGTGTTTTCTAAGGAGAGGTACTGAGGTTGAAGTACATATATTTTTCTAATTATCAAGAGTTCTTTTTAGTGACTCAGGGACTTGATAGAAATAAAAATATCCCCTCCAGTCCTAGGATTTATACCTGAAAGATGCTGAAAATTTTCAAAGCCTTCAGGAGGAACCATCTTTATGCTATTGTTTTATATAAAGGAAAATTCACTAAATGCACATCCATCTTAATCAAATTTATGAAATTTCAGTGTACATCCCTGAGACTTACTCATTCATAACTAATTGTATGTTTTCATAGTATAGAGCAATTTTAAAGGCAATTTTTCTCTTTTTAGTACAAAGGAACTATTAAGAAGAGAACATTTAAAGCACTTTAAAACTTTAAAAATGATACAAAAAAGCTATCTATTTTTATTACTGGAAGCAAAAGGGAAAATGCTTCCAGTTTGGGGCAGAAAAAGGGCATCTTCTGTCTATCATTGCTACAGATCAATTACCTTCCTCCCCAAGTTTGCAACAGAGTATCTCATAGTTTTCTCATTTATAAAATGAGACGGTTGGACTGGATTACCTCTGAGGTCATTTTCCAGCTCTAAATTCATGCTCCTAGGCTCTACCCTTGAGAAAAATGAATAGCTAGCCAGAGTTTGTTTTATCTTCAATGCTATTGTTGTTCTTCAGATTTCCTTTTCTACTTGAACATTTTACTTCATAGACTGAATCAAGAAAAAAAAAACTAGTTCATTCTATCAGTGTCAGAGTTTATAATTTCTATGGATCCTTCTTTTATTAAAACTTCAATTCTTGCTTTGAATGCTAACCAATGGTATCTCATCCTCAGGTTCCATTCATAATTTCTTTACCCTAGTATTTTAGTTCATTAATCAAAATGTTAAGTAAACCTATGGTCCAGACCCACATCTGGAGTATCTAACTGGTTATCCTTCCCAATCTTGAATAAACTTCATTTATCATGTCTCTGCATATGTGGGTCTAAGAATAAATCTTAGACTGAGATGAGGATTTGATTCAAACCAAAATCCTCTCCTAAGATTTTAGGAGTAGCTTGGCATGAAGACCCAAGTGAAAACTCATGGAAGCCCAAATCCTTCTGACTGAGCCAACTTGACTAGGAAATGGGGACTTGGGTTTCATTCCAGCCTCAGAAACTGTGGAAAATGCTTTAGAATGAAAGCCAGTTTTAGCAAACACAGTTGGACATGCTCCTAAACTCTAGCTGATTTGTTCTCCTTTTCTCACTTATCCTGATGATTTCTCATTCAATGGCCTGTCAAATTCTATCCAGAAAAGGGATTTTTTTTTCCATCATCAAAGCGAGAGCATAACATTCTACTTCAGAATCATCCTGTTAGCACATTAGTGATAGGGAAAGGCATTGAAATCAATAGGCACAGAAAATGAAACGCTCTGTTTCTCAGCCATACCAACAGAGACGGTGCTTGTAGCAGCCAGTGGACTTGTCCTTGCTTGACAAGTTGTACGCAAGGCTATCATGTTAGAGACATATTCCATTTAGAAGAATACTCACATCCCCTTAAGCGTTTAGAAAAAGAAAAGAAAAATAAATGGATGGTTATATATTTGGTTTAGCAGCACATATTCCCAGATACAATCTAAAAAACAAATCCTTCTTCCTTCACCTCTCAATATTGTTCTCTTTCTTGATCATTCATTAACTCCAATCAACCTCTTAAGGATCTCTACAATCTGGGGTTCATTTCTCCTAGTTTTTAAATCCTGAATTGTTTTCTGCTGGCAGAGTTGAAATGCATTATTCTTTCCAATGCTTGCTCCCCCTTGAATTTTAAAATGCAAACTGCCAGGGAAATTCACTTTATACTTTTATGATTTATTACAGTGAAATAACCGCAGCTTTTAGTGGGCTACTTACCATTACCAGAAGCATTTTAAACTTTTATTTCTTCAAAAATCACAGGTCATATTTTGCCATGAGTAAATGAATTTGCACAGCCAAAGGTTAAGTGTTTTAGTACTACAACCTGATTCAAGGTGAGTTGCAAAGAGCACAACCACAGCATCCATAAACCATTTTGGCATATTTTTTTTTCATTCAAAAAAGAAGATTTTTTTTCAAAAAAGGACAGTTTTAGAAAATTCCAACATGGAAAGATGTATAGTTAATTTAGAATTTTTAAAAGTCATGATGTTTAGATATGTTGACTAAAATGTGTAGAATAATTATAATAGTGATAATAATAAAAATACTAATAATACAAGGAACTAGGTGGTATAGTTGGATCTAATCTTAAGAAGATATATGTTCAAATTCAGCTCATACATTTACTGTCTCTATAACCTTGGGCAAGTCATTTCATATCTGTTGGCCTCAGCTTCCCATTTATAAGATAAATATAATAATAGCATCTACCTTCATCAATGGTTGTAAGGAAAAATAATGAGATAAAATTTGTACAGAATTTTGCAAACCCTAAAGTCCTTTATATACTAATTTTTATTATGATGATTAGGTTAATAATAAAAAACTAAAAAAAATTAACTAAGCAACCTAAATACTAACACTATTATTTATTATCAATAACAGCAAGAATTTAAATTTTGCTTTAAGGTTGCAAAACACTTTATATGAGTTGTCTCCTTTGATCTTAGAGATAAAAAGAAGCCATAAGAGTCAGATATTTTTTGTTAAAGGAAATTAGATTTTTTTTGGCAAGGCAATGGGGTTAAGTGGCTTGACCAAGGGCACACAATTAGGTAATTATTAAGTGTCTGAGGCCAGATTTGTACTCAGGTATTCCTGACTCCAGGGTCAGTGATCTATCCACTGCGATACCTAGCCACCCTGGAAATTAGATTTTTTTTTAAGTCAGTTTATTGCTGACATCTCTTAGGATTTGCAAAATTCTACCTACCATCTTATCCAGATTCTGACATTAGATTTACTCCCTCTAGAGTGACACATTGGACATTTCTTGTTTGTAGAGATGTACCATGATTGTTTGGCATTAAGTTTCCTTTTGCTGAACTGAGAAGTGCAAACTAATATAATTAATTTAAATAGTAAGTATTATGAACTGTACAAATAGGAAGGAATAATAAATACCAGGGAAGTGGCAGAAAAAGGAAAAAAAATTAAGAACAGGCAGGTTATACTTCCTAAGGAAGATGTAGACATCAGTAACAGGCAAGGCCTTCAATATGACTGAACTTCATTACTGCAGAGCTATTCTGGAAATCACTGTAGCATGAGCTACAGAAACTCAAACAGAAGAAAATGTTAAGAAACCCAAAGGGAATAATATCCCATTACACCACAGAAAACCCTTGCATACCTATCTAAAAAGATGCAATTGGGAAAGTGAGTAATGGCAACTTCAAATAGTCAGAGAACATAATATAATAAGTTTTATCTTGAGAAACTTTTTAAGATATATGATAAGAGACTTGGCTTGCTATTTTAGGTCTGGATGATAGAAATTCTTTCTCTCAGGCCAGGGCAATGGTCCACAGTTCCAAGACAGATTCTGGCTTCTAAAATGTTGATTTACATGATTTTCATTGCTAACTGAACTCATTATCTTTCTCTCTAGATCCTCCCTTCTTGCTAACTTCCATATTACTGTTGAAGTCACCACCATCCTCCCAATCATCTAGGCTCAAAACCTAGATGTCATTCTCAACTCCTCATTCTCATCCTCCTTATCCGATTAGTTTCCATAGCATGTGGATTTTAATTTCCTAAAATCTCTCATATACTCCCCTATCTCTCTCTGATACTACTATCACTGGTGCAGGACCCCATAATCTCACACCTGGACATTGCAATAGCTTGCTAGTTGATCTGCCCATCTTTCCCACTTATCTCTCCTCAGCTGCCAAACTGATATTCCTAAAAATTCAGGTCTGACAATGTCACTATTTGATTCAATAAATTTCAGTTGCTCCTCTCAGTTCAAATATAAAATCATGTTTGCTGTTCAAAGCCCTTCATGATCTGTCCCCCTTCCCATCTCACCTAGAGACATTTAGATTCCTCTTACACTTTGGCTCCTTATTTCTCTCCCACATATTCTACAATTCAGTGACAAGAGTTTCCTTTCTTTTCCTTGCAGAAAACAGTTCATCTCCCAACTCAGGACATTTTCCCATGCCCTGGAGTTCAATTCTTTCCTTGGCTGCCTTCAGGTTCTAGCTAAAATTTCACCTGAGAAAACCTTTCCTGATTTTCCCTTAATTCTAGTATCTTCTCTTTGCTGATTATCTCTATTATCTTGAATACAGTTACTGTATACACAGTTGGGGTTTTTGCATTTATTTTCCCTGTTAAATTGTGAATTCCTAAAGAACAGGGACCATCTTTTGCCTTTCTCTGAATCCTCAGCACTTAGCATAGAGATACATTTAATAAATGTTTAACAACTGGCTTTAATCACCCTCTTGTCCTGTACAATTCCTGATCTCCAAATTCCCTGAACCAAGGTCAGAGGCTTAAAAGAAACATAGAATCATAGACTTTTTAACCTATTAGTAATTGATACAGCATTAACTAGTTTTCAAAGTGTTTTACATATTTGATCTGCCTCACAGAAACCCTTTTTTTTTCCCTTCAAGATGCAGCTTGACCATAAACTCCTACATGAATTTTTTCCCTAATTTCCTTAATGGCTCATGAGACCCTTTTCAAACTAGTTGCATTTAACTACTTATATATTTGCTTTTATTCTCTTCATATTTATTCTGCACACACACACACACACACACAGATATATATGTATACACACATAAACACTTGCTATCTTCTTCATTAATATATATTATAAAATATAATCTCCTTAAACTTTGGGGTTGTTTCATTCTTTGCATTTCTATTTCCAGTACCTGTAACAGTTGACACTTTATACATGCTTACTGATTGGTTAGGTCACATAGCACCTGTGTGAAAAAGGTACCACACATAACACTTTCCCTGATTCTAAGTCCAAAACTCTTCCACATTATTTCTTAGAACAAGCTTTAAAGATCACTTATTTCAAGTAACTAGGTGATAGCTGGGTAGAGTTAGCCATGTTAATTAGCTTGCTCATGGCCACAAAGGGAATTTAAAACAAAATTGAGATTAAAATCTAGTAGTTCTCCTGGTTCATGATGTCCACTTGCCTCCTTGTTGTATTTACCACAGTACTAAAGCCATTCCCACAGTATAGGTGAATTCTAGGAATGGATCATTGAATGAAAAAAGAGAATGTAGTAAATATGATCATCACCTAGTAGGTTTAAGAAAGGAATTTAATGAATACAACATTACTATCCAATATTTATAGAAAGCCTAGGAAGGGGGCCGCTAGGTGGTGCAGTGCTCTGCACTGATCCTAGATTCAGGAGGACCTGAGTTCAAATACAGCCTCAGACACTTAATAATTACCTAGCTGTGTGACCTTGGGCAAGTCACTTAATCCTATTGCCTTGTAAAACAAAACAAACAAAAAGACATTTAAAAAAAAAGAAAGCCTAGGAAGGTGTTATTATTCCTGCCATTTTTATAAGTAAGGAACATAGGGTTCCCAGTATTAGGTGGCAAGCCCAGAGAGGCAGGATTCAAACCCAAATATTCCTCATTCCATGTCTAGCATGTTTCCCATGGCACTAAGATAAGGTATAGCATAAAATCTCTTGAAAAACTCTAAAAGTAGTTCAGTGTCACAGTGAATAGAGCATCAATCCTGGAGTACAGAGGACCTGAATTCAAATATGACTCCAAACATTGCTAGCTATGTGAACCTGGGCTAGTCAAATAACTCAAAGTTCTAAACAATAACAAGCCAAATAAAAAAACAACAAAACAAAACAAAACCCTATAGAAGTTTTGATTCCATTACTTCCCAAATAATCATTCTCTCCTTAGCCCAATGCAACCTCACTTTTATCCCAACCATTCTATTGAAATTACTTTTTCATGATCATCAATAACTTACTTATCATCAAAAACAATGATTTTTTGGTTGCTGTTGTTCATAACCTCTTTTAATGTTGTTTCAGTATTTGACTATATTGACCACTCTTCCCCCCCCCCCCCCCGCTTTTTAAAAACTTATTTAAGGCAATGGGGTTAATAACTTGCCCAAGGTAATACAGCTAGGCAATTATTAAGTGTCTGAGATCAGATTTGAACTCAGGTACCCCTGACTTCAGGGCCAGTGCTCTATCTACTGCTCCACCCAGCTGCCCAGACCACTCTTTCTTAACAAATACTTCTTCCTCCTTTACTTCAGAGACACTTTAAAAATTTCTGCTCTAAGAACCAGAAGAACATTATACACCCTAACAGCATGGGGTTGATGAGCAACCTTAATGGACCTTGCTCATTCCATCAGTGCAATAATCAGGGACACTTTTAGGGGATTTGAGATGGAGAATACTATCTGTATCTAGAGAAAGAACTGTGGAGTTTAAACAAAGACCAAAGTCTATTACCTTCAATTTTTTAAGAAAAAGGTTGTCTTATGTACTACATAATTTTGCTATCTCTAATATTTTATTTTTTCCTCAAGGATATGTTTTTTTCTCTCAACACATTCAATTTTGATCAATGCAAAGCATGGAAATAATGTAAAGACTATCAGATTGCCTTCTTTGGGGGGAAGGGGGGAAGGAAGGGAGGATGGGGGAGTATAAAATTCAAGGTAGAAACTCATATTTTATATAATCAGAAAACAAATAAAATATATAATTATAAACAAGAATTTTTGCTCTGGAGTCTGTTACTACTACTACTGTTACTACTACTACTCTGGAGTCTGTTACTACTATTTCCTTCATTACTCTAATACAACTGGAATTTTTTTTGATATATAAATAAGTTGTTTTCCTATTTTTTCTTCATGTTTTGGTTCATCCACTTCTATATGAACTCTCCTCCCTTTCCATTTTTAGCTTTTAAAATTCAATGCATATTTGAAATCCTAATTGAAGTGTTATTTTTTCTAGGAAGTCTTTCATGATCTGTGATGTTGGCACTGAAGTTCCTCATGCAACCTCACAGACCATTATGGTTTGTATCTTGCTGATATACCTATCACATAATATTGTATATTATAGTTACCTGTGTTTTTGCCTTACTGTATCTCCCTATTGGACTAAGGTTAGGGTAGAGACCATCTATTATTTAAACTCTGTATCTTGCACATCTGGCAGTGTTCAACACATAGAATAGGTCCTATAAATTTTTGTTGAACAAAGAAAGAATGAATGAAATTTTAATAGAGTGTGCATTTTCCATATAAAAAGTATACTCTAAGTTAAATCAGGTATATTTATATATATAAATTACATAAATATAATTTTAAAATATCCTATTTAAGTTGTGTGCATATATTCTTTAATAAAGGACCTGGCAATATAGAATTATCCTAGATTTTAGCTAAAGATAGCACATATTGCTGAGTCTATCAGTAATTTTTGAGTATGTTTCTTCATGTCTGAATAGGTAGCAGAGATCTCTCTAATTAATGCCCACCATAATATACCTCCAATTCTTTCAACAAACAGTTCTGCCAGTTCCACTTAGAATGGAACCCCACTAAGGTATTATAACACTGGGAAAATATTACAGCTGGACACTTCTAATTAGCCACTGGAACTGTCTTGTGGCTATACTAGAAATAGAACAGAGATTGAGAATGTTGGCATCCAAGCTGATGGGAGCACAGTGTGGATCATGTCAGAACAGAGTGGAATGGAGAAAATCCCATCTGCAGGAGCCATCAGGGGCTAATCTGTTTCTGCTTTTTTTTCACCTAAAAGCAAAAAGTCACATTTTTGGGGAAACTGAGAGATTATTCTCTTATACACCTCCCCAAATTCCTTTCCCTATTTGAGATCCACTAATGGAGAAACAAAGCTATTTAATTTGAGAATCTAGTAATTTCTTTATAACATTTGGCAGAGAAGAATATTAGAAGTCATGGAATGTGCTTTGCATATTGACTCTGTAGCAATGAGCACAGCTGTCTGGGGGCTTTAATCAAGATATATATCAAGTCAACCAGTGTGAAAATTGTCCTCAGGAATGAGGAAGTATCTCATAAAGGGACCTGGATGATATGATTTCCTTGTGAGGTTCAGTGGGCAAAGCAATTGACTGAGGCTCCAGTGATGAGCATTCAAAACCCACTACCACAAATTGGAAGGTTGAGTCTCCTCATCTCCCTGTGGCTCACTTGTTCCTTATCTAAAATGTGTAGGCTGTGAAAACCATCACGTCTCACAGGGTCATGAAAAGAAAGGGCTAATTAAATCAGCTGCAAGCAACTGTAGGAAAAAGTTTCATGGCACAAAGTAGACTCCCTTCTGGCTCTTTCTCATGTGCTTTTCTTTTTTTTATTTTAATTTCAGGAACCCACTGTTCAAAAAGAGTATAAATCTTCACCCCATGCTCCCCTCACCCTTTCCATTACATGCTGTGGAGGTGGCAAGAAACCTTCCTCATTGAGAGTCAGAACTCAGAGGAGAAAGTAACCTTGAAAAAGTCTATAATTAGGGAATAATGTACTGAAAGACACAAGTTGCTTTTTTGTCAAAAAACTGTCATAGAAACAAAACCAAGATTTCTTATTTTTTCTATTCACAATTCAGTTATTGCTTCCTTTTAAAAAAACTGAGAATAGGGTGTATTGTGTGTGTATGCACATGTGAGTGGGTGTAGGTGTGTGTTTTGTGTATATGTGTATACTTGTCCACCAAAATATTATATGTGATAAATCTGACAAGTGAAAGAAGATGTAACAAACAACAATGTAAAGAGTCCTTCAGGGAAAAAGTGATCAGAAAATACTTTTTGCTCTAATCAAAGTGATGACTGGTACCCACCAAAGGACTTCTGCTGCTATCTTTGTATTCCCCTCAGCAGAAAATGTGATGAGTTACTAACTGAAATGACTCACAGCATGAAGTCACTACTGTGACATCACATCACCATGAAAGAGAGTTTTCAGATGGCATTCATTTTCAAATTTGTTTTTTTTCTCTTACATTCATTGTCATGATGACCAGTTAGTTTTTCTTATCTACTTAAGTATACTTGCTTCTTATGCCCAAAGCCACTGTTGCTTGACCATTACCCTTCTCTGCTACAATTAATCATTTAAAACTCAAAGAATATTGCTCAAGAACAGAGGAATGAAACAAAAAAGCAAACAACCTTACAACATCAGCACAGATGTCAAGCTACCAATCTCCATTTGATTTTATGGATTTGAAGAAATAGAAACACTTCTAATAGAAAGTGTTAGAATTACAGTCAAGAAACCTGGGTTTGAATACTGGCAATCTTTTACTGACTTTATGAATGTGGACCAATCATATCATGTCTTGAGGACAAATTTTCTTCATTTGTAAAGTGGGAATAAAAATGTTTGGAACTCTTCAATTCAAATGTCTTTATCTTTCAACTGTTCTCTATCCTGGTGCTGCTGCTGCTGCAACTCCTCAAACCAGACCTCCAGAGACCATTCCCATCAGTACCTAAAGCATTTAGCTCTGAATATTTTGAGGTCATGCACCATTTTCTTTTTTGTTTATTTTATTTTATTTTTTCAATTGCATACAAAGATAGTTTTCAACATTTATCTCTTTGTAAACTTTTGAGTTCCACATTTTTACCTACTTCCTTTCCCTTGTGACAGCAAATAATTAATATAGTTATACATGTACAATCATTTTTAACATATCTCCATATTAGTCACATTGTAAAAAGAAGAATCAGAATAAAGGGAGAAACCATGAGAAATAGAACAAAACATAAAATAATTTTAAAGATTGAAAATATACATTGGTCTGAATTAAGACTCCATAGATTTTTCTTCTGGATGTGGATGATATTTTCCATCACAAGCCTTTTAGAATTGTTCTTGGACAATGGATTGCTCAAAGGAACTAATCCATCAGAACTGATCATCATACAATGTTGCTGTTATTGTGTACATTGTTCTCCTTGTTTTGCTCACTTCGCTCAGTATCAATTCATGCAAGACTTTCATGGCTTTTCTGAATTCTGCCTGCTCATGATTTCTTACAGAACGATAGTATTCCATCACATTCATATACCATAATTTATTCAGAAATTCCCCAATTGATGAGCATACCTTCATTTCCAACTCTTTGCCATTATAAAAATATTTGCTATAAATATTTTTGTGCATGTGAAACTTTTTCCCTTTATTATGATCTTTTTGGGATTTAGACTTAGTAGTGCTATTGCTTGTTTAAAGGGTCATGCATCCTTATCTTAATCCCAGTCATTTTCCATTGTACCTTATACATGCTACTTTATTCTTCTATTCCCACAATTTCCACATCTTGCTTTAAGAACTGTAGCTAAATAAATATTACCATTACTTTATTTTATCTTTTTTTTTAGATTTTTGCAAGGCAGTGGGATTAAGTGGCTTTCCCAAGGCCACACAGCTAGGTAATTATTAAGTGTCTGAGGTCAGATTTGAACTCAGGTCCTCCTGACTCCAGGGCCCGTGCTCTATCCACTGTGCCACCTGGCTGCTGCTCCATTACTTTTTGAAATAGCAAATTATGGGGCTACCATCCACCATCCCTGGAACATTCCAAATCAAACACTCTTCCCCTGGGGCTCCACTTCTCTAAATATGATGTTGTCCTCTATTAGAATATATTCTCCTTTAGGATTAGGATCTTGCTGCTCTTGTATTAATATTTCCAATGTTTACCAGAGTTTGCCACATAGTAATCACTTAATAAATGCTTTTTTAAAATTTATTCATTCATTCATCTTCCTTGGATTTATATATATTCTGTATATATTTTTATACGTACTTGTTGTGTACCATATGTGTATTGTTTCATTCTTCATCTCTTTCACCTGAATGTCTATCACATAATCAGGTTTTAATAAATGCATATTGATTGAGTTATATGAGAAAAAATTAAATAAGGTATTTGGTTACCATAAAAGTTTATAAAGAAGTAAATAATGATGCTAACAATGTTTGCTATAAAAACAATTTCTTTAAGTAAAATGTTTTCCAGTTTATTTCCATCATGTAATCAGATAATATGATCTCAAACAAAATAATATATCAGAATCTAAGTCGAAGAATAGTAATGAAGTTAAAATAGTGGTCAAAATTTCTATGTGGCAGGCATCAATATGAATTATTATTGTGACAGTGAACAAGCAAACTCTAGATTTTATGATCCAAGAATTATTCATCAACCATTATCCAAATCCAACCAATGGAACCAAAGAAACATACTGTAAAACTCTTTGAATTTTGAAGTTTTAATTTTGTAGAATATAAATGTATATTTAATAAAAGGTTAACTCAACCACATAGAGTCATGGTGTGATGTAATAAAACAGAATATAGAATTAGAGAAGTATGTTTTTTTTTCAAGAGGAACACAGATAAAAAAGGGTAGGGGAGGAAATATATCAAGAAAATAAAGTAGTGTAGAAATTCATGAATCATAGGAGTAGAAGTATAGTCAAAAGCACTTTGTGGGACTCAATAGAATAAATTGAAAGGATAGTAGAAAATCATGTTTAGTCACAAAATGGAGAGTTTTTGAAAGAAAACCACAAAATAGCATGAAGTCATGGCATAGCAGTCATCATGAACTTTATCTCACTTGATGTCAGCTTAACTTTACTCTTTTATACAGAATAGCTAAAAAAATTTGACTTGCCTTACTGTTGACTTTTCAAAATATAGAAGAAGTAATAGCCTAAATCTGAAAAAAAGGAAAGGTGAAAAAGGAAATGAATTGCAGGACTAGAAATGATGGAAAGTTAGGAATAAATGACCATTCCATCTTCAAGCGTGACATGTATAAGGAATACATAGTATTCTGAGTATCCTCAGGTTTGAAAGAAAAAATTCTTCAGGGAAAACAGAGACAGAATCTTATGAATTATGATTCTACAGGGAAAGTTGGTCCAAGAACTGGTAGCATCCTTTTAACATTACAATTTTGATAATATAACTGCAAATTCTTCTACTAAGGAAGAAAAGGAGTAATCTAAAGAGATCAGTATGACTATACTGTGAATTCACTGATTAACTGGATTTTAAAATAGTTATAAAAGAGTGAAGCAAAAGAGAGGTAACCAATGATGAATCCCAAAGAACAGTATTGTCCCATAATAATTTTATCAAATGCAGAAAAGCCCCAAAGGAGCAGGCAATGAATGTTAAAAACAATTCACAGGACTTGCTTTTTTTTAAAAAAAAAAAAACCTACTATATTGGAATAACAAAGAACCATAAACTACTTGGGGCACATTAGTTAAAAGTCACATATATATGATAGAGGAAAAAAAAGGCATAATTACTCAAATTCGATTTTTTTTCCTCTCTTTTCTCTTCAAAGAAACAAGGCACTTTGTTGAGCAGGAAAGATAGAAGAAAAAATGGGGATAAGAAAATTGAAATCTTGGATATATGAAATTTAAAAATGAGAATCTAATTGTCTTCATTGAATTTAAATCATCATGCTCAAATTTTTCCCTACACCAGTGAAAGAATAGCAAAAATAAATTATAATAGGTGTAACATTGAAATTATCATGAGAATGTCCATTTTTGCCTTTTATCCATCATTATGTGATGTTAAGTTCCAACTTCACAAAAGTTACCAGGTTTTGATGTTATTGCAAGAGTTCTGCCCCAGACCTATAGTCACCTAATTTAAGTAATGTCATGCAATTATTTCTCATTCTTTTCATCGCAATATCCCTTGACCTGCCCCCCCAAATACCACAGAGAAACCAGATGTCTCAGTTCCCATAATCCTGCTTTTTTTCTTTTTCACTCCCTCCAAATTGTATATTAGATGTTATTTTTTGCAACTACATGCATAAATTGTTGTCTAAATGTAATTATTGATTTCTTTTTCCCACTACACAACAAGGCACTATGAAATAGGGGATCTGTCCTTCAAGTATACACAACCTACTCTGTCTTATGCCAACCCACATGGAGCCTTCTGAAAATGTGTAATGGAGGGATTTTGTCCCCAGTTCAAAGATTGAAGAGATATTGTTTCCTTTTCAGTTATTATGTGTTTGAGAAAATCCCTTTAATTAGTGACTAAACTAAAGTGAGTAGGGATACCAAAAAAGTGGAAGAATCTACTCTTTCCCTTATCCAGAGGTAAAGAATAATTGCTATAAGCCTCTGGGTGGTGTCAGGTGAGGAATGGACATTTTGGTAGACATATCTTTTCACCCTAGCTATATTGATTTATTCTATCCAGATATGTTTATTCTTTTCTAATGTTTGATGAAAGAATATTGCAAATAGAACAACTTCTTGAGTTGTAAATAGTCAGAAGAGTTACCAGACCTATAGACCAAAGGTCATATCAGATTTCCATAGCTTCTTTAAAGGATCCAAAGAAGAACAGCATAGCCCTAAAAAGAATTATGTAGGACCCAGGCTAGGAGTAAATTAGCACAGCAGAAGGACACACCATGTCCTACAAGTATTGGTGTCACAATAGAGAGTCAGGAAGAATTGAGTTCAAATCCATCCTCATTTTCATCTGTACAAACCTGAGAAATCACTTAACTTCTCTTCCTCAGTTTCTTCAATTGTAAAATAGGGCCAAGAGAAGCATCTTCATCCCTTATTGTATAGATGGAATGAAATATTTGGAAAGCACATAGCACAGAGAATTGGTACACAATAGGTGTGAAATTAATTTTTTATCTGCCACCTCCTCCACTCCCTCTTCTCTTTAATTCAACAGCTATGTTTACTTCAGGAATAACTTTGTTGTGAAGGAATGCTTGTAGCAGTCACTTTAAGTCCACTTTCCCTAGTTACCAAGGGAATGGAGGAATCTGAACTCAGAGTTCTGGAGGTCTTTGTATTTTAGTTTTTGCTATACTTCTCAGTAAACATCCCTTCAAAATATTCATATTGAAGGAAGATCAGATGAAATAAAAATAAAGAAAAACTAAGTAGCATTGTAAACTGTTATAGTGTTAATAATTATTAATGATTGTTACTGAAGGGAAGACACTGGAGGGTGTCAAGCCAATAGTATTTAAAACAACTCCAGAGAAACAGTGGAGAGAGAGAGAGAGAGAGAGAGAGAGAGAGAGAGAGAGAGAGAGAGAGAGAATGAATTTGTAAAGTAAGAAAAGGAGTATCAATATCAGAAATTGGCAAATGTTTCCATTTTCAAAATGCTTTGGCTAACATAGTATCTGACAGATCCAAAATTCAAAAATATTTCAGTAGGCTAGAATGTTGAGTGAAATCTAATAAACTGACATAGATTAGGGAAAATGGAAAGTTTTACATTTGGGTTTAAAAAATTAACCTCACAAGTAAAAATAAAGGGAGGAATGAATATAGAGAATTTTGTCTGAAAAAGATTTTAGGGGTCTCAGTGAAATGTAGACTCAATATGTATATATAATTTGGCAGTCAAAAACACTCATTGGATCATTAGCTAAATGAAAAAGTCTTACTCCACTCTTCTCTTGTCAGATCACATCTGGAGTATTTTCTTCAATTCAAGAACCCAGGTTTTAGGAAAGAAACTGATAAACTTTAAATTGAGCAAGTAGATGAAGGACTTTAAGATCACATCATATAAGGATTAGTTGGGGGAACTGTACATATTTAGTCTGAAAAAAAGAGTTAAAAAGTGTAAAATGGGGCAGCCAGGTGGTGCAGTGGAGAGAACACTGGCCCTGGTGTCAGGAGGATCGGAGTTCAAATCTAGCCTCAGACACTTAATAAGTACCTAGCTGTGTGATCTTGGACAAATCACTTAACCCCACTGTCTTGCCAAAAAAAAAAGTTGCACTTTAAAATGTATATAATGCCTGTTTCTGTGCATTTGAAGGGCTATCACAAAGAAGAATTATCTTCTTCTACTCGATCCAAGAAAGAAATTAGGAGTTAATGGTGGAAGTTATAGAAATTAGTACTTGCTCAAAACTTGAAGGCTGCTTTGTGAAGAAGTGAGGTTGTTGACTTGAGATATTTCCATCTTCAAGTTCATTTTTCTGGTATGTTGGAAGAATCATTTTTAATAAAGGTCCAGGTTATACTAAATGATATCTATTGGTCCTTCTACCTCTTAGATTATGTGATCCTTCAAACTGTGGACCTATGAATTTGAAAACAAATCCTTTCAAAATTATAGAATCTTGCAGTGTTTTTGGCTTTTATTCATCCCTTTCCCTCCCTGGGAAATTATTTCTTGTTAACAAAAGACAAAAAAAGAGAGAGGTGCTAATGAAGTCTGAAATATATGTAATGTTCCACATTCCTGATCCTTTGCACCTCCACAAAAAGAGAGGAAGGGGGTCCTTTTCCCTTTGGGGACAAGCTATAACACGTAGTGTTTTAAAATTGTTTTTTTTTCTTACAAGAAGGTATACTTAAAGGGATAATTTGGAAGTACTTAATGGAGCATGAACCATATGAGCCAGCATGGGTTCCTCAATAATAATGATTTAAAAAAATTCAAACATGAGTTCATTAGCATTGATAACCCATAGCAAGGATACTCCTTCTACCTGTGCAGACTGACAACTATTCTGCATAGTCTGAAAGTTTTGTCTGGAGCACTGAGAGTTTCAGCGACTTGCAAATGGACACATAAGTAAATTTCCCTTTCTCTTCCATTTCATCATTATTATCATCCTCATCCTCATCTTATCATCAATGTGTGCTTTATATTTTGCCAAAAACAATCCTCCCAACAACCCTATGAAATAAGTAGCACAATTATTATTCATTTCCCTTTGCTGATAAGGAAATTCAAGCACTAAGAGATTAAATTACTTGCACATGACCCAATAGTATCTGAGATAGGATCTGAACCTAGCTATTCTGATTCTTCTCATGATACTTTTGAAAAAGGAGTCTTGCCATAGTAATTTTATTTATTCCTTGTTAGGTTTGCTAGACAAGTAAATTTAAAGGAAAGCCACAGATTTGATAACACTTAGATTAGACTACATATCTCATGATGCCCTATTGGATAGGATAGAGAGATGTGGGCAGCTGGGGTACATTTGGAACTGGTTGCATGGCTGGAACCAAACAGTTATGATAAATATAATAGTTTGATATTAAGTTAGATGAATAGCAAATGAATATCATGCTCATCCTCTGCTCCATTCTGTTCAGATTTTGTTGTTATTTGTCATATTCTTGGAAAGGGATAAATTGAATTATTAAATTTGTGATTGACACAAATCTAAAAGTGATGGATTGCTGAATATGAACATTAATAAGGTCTTCCATAACCAGATAGTGATAGGGAATCTATCACAGGATAGAAGTCTACCCATCTGGAGAGTGAAGAAAAGTTGTCAACAAACATTTATAAAATGCTTCCTATTTTCCAGACATTGCAATAAGCGCTAGAAATACAAATATGGACAAAAAGAAAGACAGTCCCTGGTCTCAAAGGGCTTATATTCTAATTTCAGAAGGCAAAAACCAAAAAATAAACTGAAAAGGGAAGGAGGGAAGAGTCATGCATGCAATATGATGAAGAAAGAAATCTGAGGAGTCAGCAGTAGAATCCTAAGAGTAGTGAAAAAGTAAACTTGTATGACTTGGACACTGTCCTTAAAATGGAGGTTCTGGGAAGAACTTCCAAACAGTGGAAAAGACTGAAGTATTGAATAATTTTCCAAGGAAAGTTGCTGAGTCATGGTGGAAAAAGAAGTTTGAATAGTTGGGAACAGATCTTTGAAAGGAGTCAGTTCTATAATGTTTTCACTCTGGAAAAGGTTCTAAGCATGATGTTGATCATAAAACAAAGAGTTCTCCATTCTTTTCTCAGTTTCCTGCAGGAATGGTCATATTATTTAAGGCCGTGACACATGAAGCCAGTCCAATATTCCATCTTCCTTTAACTTAACTACAGCTGGATAGCTCTTGATACAGATGACCACATTACATTGCAAGGAAAAGATTTTTTTAACAGTCAGTGGGTGATTAACGAATGCCTTGGATGCCAGAGTCAGGATCCAAAAAGACCTTGACAAGCTAAATTGGGCGAATCTAATAAGCTGAAGTATAACAGGGATAAATGTTGACTCTAACCCCAGGCTCTAAAAACAACAACAACAACAAATATATTTAGTCCCAGATGGTAAAACTAAAGAACCATGGGTATAAATTGCAGAGAGAAAGAATTCATTTTAATTAGGACATGAAGTCCTAATTTGGGAGAAACTTTCTAACAAGGGTCATGCAAAGTGGACTGAGTTGTATTTGGAGAGAGTGAGTTTTCCATCACCGGAGTTTTCCCAATGGAGGCTGGATAATCTGCCAAGATTTAGGATGTACTACATTACCTTCCAGGTCTCCTCTGACACAGAGTTCCTATGCTTGCCTTTTAAATTCAGTAAATCCAAAATGCTAAAAATCAAAATTATTTAGAGTTAAAAAAAATTAAGGCAAAACGTAACTACAACCTCAATATAAACTCCTCTCTATACCACCAACAAAACATAAAATATTTAATTCACCTTGAGAAAATGACATGGATTGCCAACAAATGAAGAATCATAGACCCCAAATTTGTACAGGTAGACCCTAGTTCCTTAGAAGAATATTTTATAAGATGAATCCATGATTTCCTAAAAGCCTTCAATGGCCAATGATGAATCACCTCTTTTAAGTTTAAAAAAATGTATTTTATTTTGTTTTGGTTTTTAACCTTCTAAATAAGGCATGATATAAAATAAAACAATTCCTTCTGACCTACTGAACATTTTCCTATTAGATATCTATTGCAGTGAAATCTCTATATAGTGTTTTCCTATACGGTAGGATTAGTGCCTACTTTGTGACATAACCAGGCTTTTATTATTAAAATTAAGCTGTTATTTAATATTAATGAAAAATAGTTATCTCTGGTTAATCACTGTTCCTAGCTGATAAAAAGTTCTCTTCTAAATATCAAAAAGATATGGGAAAGCAACATATTTAGCTTTATAATTAAGTTATATCAGATCAGCAAATATTTCTTTTTTAAAGCAAATATTTCTATTGATTTAGAAGACTTAATTTTTTCTTGTTCACCATTACTAATATCAATTGTTTTCATATTTTAAATTTGTAAAAACACTAATGGAGAATTTTGCAAACTTACTAGGTTCTTAGGTTTACAATGATTTTTTTTAGGTTTTTGCAAGGCAAATGGGGTTAAGTGGCTTGCCCAAGGCCACACAGCTAGGTAATTATTAAATGTCTGAGACTGGATTTGAACCCAAGTACTCCTGACTCTGGGGCTGGTGCTTTATCCATGGTGCCACCTAGCTGCCCCATGCAATGATTTTTAAAGAACACAATTTACCCCCCAAACATATTCATATGTGTTTAATAAGCATAGCTGTTATAAGGTTATACTAAACTTGCAAAAGAAATTGATTCAGTAGTAATTTTTCTCAAAAGAATATCTCTAAGAGGATTGCTGCTATTTCTCATGACAATAATAATGATGCTCTATTAGACAAATAGATACCACATTATTTTCCTCAAATTAAACTTTATAAGACCTAGGGTAGTCTATGAATCAGGACTCTTTTCCAGAGTATATCTACATAATTTTGTTTTTTTAAAGGAAACTCACTTTGGGGGTATGAGCTGAATTATATGGAAGCCTATTTTTTTCATTATATTGACAAAAACAACAAATAGGATGCTAGCTGAAACAGTAGATAGAGTATCAGGCATGCAGACAGGAAGAATTGAACTTAAATGTGGATTCAGATACTTACTAGCTCTGTGTCCCTGGTCGAGTCACTTAACCCCCATTTGCCTTAGTTTTCTCACCTATAAAATCAGATGGATAAAGAAATGACAAACTACTACACTATGCTTGCCAAGAAAATCTCAAATGGGGTTAGCAAGAATCAGGAATAATGAAAATCACTGACTAATAACAAATATTTGTGCAGCACTTCATGTTTTACAAAGTACCTTACCTTCATTATATCATTTGGGTCTTATCCCATGATGTATTAATGAAATTGTACCAGTTCCATAGATAAGCAAACTGAGGCAAAAAGGAAATTATTCTTATGAGGTGGTAAACCATTTTTCTATTATATCTGATGACTTGTAAAAGAGTAAACCATTTCAGTTTTTCTATAACCTAGGTTTATAACCTATAACCAATGTCTAGATTAAAAAAATAACAACCTAAGCTAAATTATCTCTAACCTTGAAGATAGAAAATTCTATTTTGTTTTCTCCACATAGACTTGATTATGATCAGATGAAACAACTAGTTCAAAGGAAGAATCAGTTTTTTATTAAATAGCCAAACACCAATTTCACATACAAACTAACCCTTCTTTTGTCAAAAGTGACAAATGGAAGCCATATAGTTTCACTGTTACCATGAAATAAGCCAGCTCCAGTTGCCCACATAACACAGTTTTCCATTGTTTTGTATTCCCAAATAAACACCTTAAGACAAAACAAATTATATTAGTGGGGTTTATACTGGTTAAAAAATATTTTTGCTGATGCAGCCCAGGAGATAATCTGATGGAAGAAGGGTATTACAGGTATAACAAAAGTGGGAGCAACTTGTGCTTTACCCCAGAGTGCCAAATTTAGAGAATACTGGCTGTCCTTCAGCAATATAGAAATAATATATCCTACAACCTAGCAAGCAAGAAAAAAATTAGCTTACATAAGAAGATAACACATAGATGACTGGGGTGAGCCCACATAGTTCATAGGATTATAGCTAAGATATAGATTTAGAGGTGAAAGTCACCTTAGGAAGTCATCTCCCTCATCAAAAAAAAAAAACAACCCCAAAACAACTAATCACTATAAAGGCAAAGAAAATCAGAAGTCGGTAATATCCGAAGCATAATTTGAACCCACTCTTCCCTATTCCACAACTAGGATTCTATCATGAAACCACTCTATTTCATGCCAGAGTTCTTCTCTCCCCAAATCTACAAAATTTTACCACACACAAATTTCTCAGAAGTAGCCTCACCCTAGAAGCTTAGGATTCCTGTTTTCTTTCCCCAAGGCATAGCCTCCAATCTCAGTTAAAGTATTTTGTATTACTTGGCATGGGAACACATTTTTTTTTGTTACAGCTAAAAATTCTGAAATCTCAGAAAATACACCAAATTTCTTATGAGTTTTGAATTGATAACTAAAAAACAGAAACAACTCACAGATCACCAGGGTAGTCAGAATCAATAGTGTGCCTTCCAGGCATTGTAAAGATTTGAAAGGATTGTGTGTGAATGATGTATACTTTTTTATTTTGAATATGAATCTTGCAAAGAAAGGTTCCTGAGAGAAATGGGAGATCATACGTTTGTGAACTATAAAGACTGAAGGGGCCTCTGACAGTTTGTTCACCTAGTTCATTTCCTGAGAGTAAGCATTCCTAATTTTAAAACTTTTTTCAGACAACCAGATGTATCCTATATCTCCTTCTTGAAGAGGACCAGGTAAAAAAGATGCCAGGATCCGTCTCACACAAATTTTGACACAAATCTCTGTCGGTGAGTTCTTGCCAATATCGTAAAACTTTATTATAAAGTGACTCAGCAGTCAGATTTGGTTATGCCAAAAGTAAAATCTTATCTGTCCTGGACATAATGGTTTTAGTGTCTTTCTCTTAAACAAAGAAAATCTATTCAAACTATCAACTATGTCTCTTAACCCCAGTGGTATAAAGGAGATCCATTGTATTTAACTTATTTTTTCTCCATCCTGTCCTCTTTACCTGCTTGGCTATAATTTAAATCCTCTTCCCTTAAGTTTTTTGTTTCCCTAAGTAGATGTAAAGGTTGTCTAGTATTATGATTTTTCTTAGACTCAAGTATTGCTTATTTTATGGTATACATTCAAATATATATATATATAAATATACATACATACATATATATATATATATATGTGAATGACTGGACTTCCTATTTCTTCCTCTGACAACAGTCATTTTTAACTACATCCCTTCTAGAATTTGTCTAAGAGCAATCAAGGTATCCTGGGTCAGTCCTGTTGCCTGATGGCTAAGGCAGGTAACTGGTTTTTTATTTGTTTCTTTGTTCTTTTCCTGAAATCTCTTAACATTTGCTCAGAAGGATCATAAATACACTATTGTTCTCTCTCTCTCTCTCTCTCTCTCTATGTATATATATATATATACATATATATATATATATGTATATATATATACATATTGACTTCCTGACAGCTCAGCTTATTTCACCTCAAAAAATTTTATTCTTTTTAATTTAAGCGTTTTTCTCCTTCTCCCCCAACTCCTATCCATTAATCATCATCATCATCCTAGCCTATATATATTTCAAGAAAATGACTCTCCATTTCTCTTTATTCCTTTTTGAGAAAAACTACTTCTGTCTTATGTGCATGAGAATAGTGTCTATAATTCAATTCCACTCCAAGAATTCATTAAGCCTACCCTGTTCTAGGCACAGAAAGTCCAAAACAAAATCGATCTTTCCTACAAGAAATTTAAATTTTCCTTGGGGAAATAACAGGCATGCAAATAAGGAAGCACAAAAGATATACAAATCAATCAAACAGCATTTCTTGAATATTTCTGCTTCTAGCACTTGGCTAGATGCTGGAGATACAAAAACAAAACTGAAACAACTCTTGTCCTTAAGAAGCTTATATTCTATCAAAGACACCATAGATATGTAAAAAGTGTGCAAAAAATCAGCACAAATTGATTGTGGATAAAGGAGTGGTACTAGTACCTGAAGGATCAGAAAAAAAGTCATAAATAGGAAATTGATCTTGTGTTGAAACTTGAAGTGTAGTAGGAATTCTAAGAGGAGGTCTCTAAAGACTCATCAAAGTATGGGGAACAGCTTACATAATAGCAAGGAGATAAAATATCAAGAATGAATAAACTAAAACATTCCTTAAGCATTATTTTGTAGAACCCTATGGTGAGACAAATACAAAAACAAGTTAGCCCATCCACTCGAGGAATATGTATTCTAAATAGGGGAAGAGGACATCTGAAGAGATGTCTGCAATGGCTAAGGGAGCCTGTTTCAGGCTGTCAATAAATATTTATTAAGCCCATACTAGGTTCCAGGTACTAGGCTTAGAAACAGGGGTATAAAGAAAGACAAAAGACATTCCCTGCCCTCAAGGAGCTCACTCTCTAAGAAGTCAAGAGGAGGGGAACAGAGGTCTTAGATTAACATTCTTTCCAAAATCAATTGCTGAATTTGTTTGTTTAATGTACAATGTTTCCAACCCAATGAAACTATACAATGTAAATTCAAATAATGTGATCATATTGGTTGTAGAGGAGGGAAGGAGATGCTTCATTCACACTAAGTGGGACCTGGTTATATAATTTTTATATCAGGAGGCCAGGATAGATAGGGAAAATTTCATGTTTGAAGATAAGCAAACTTATAAATTGGACTGGAACGTGAAGTAAGTGCTTGTAATGTGAATTCAGTTTATAAAGAGAGGCTAGAGCTAGAGTGTAAAGGACTTTACATGTCAAACAGAGAATTTAATATTTTATTTTAGTAGTAATAAACCATTCAAGGGTCTTGAGCAAAAGAGTAGCATAATCAGGAAAAAACATTTGGAAAAGTTGGAAAACCATATTGGAAAGTTGCTGGTATACTTCAAAGAGATATCATTAATGCAAACAGATTAGCAATTTTCAAAAGCCTAAGATAAAATTAATCAACTGGATAAAATGCTAAACATTCTATAAACTTTCTTTGATGATTGAAAAAAAATAGGTTGGAAATCTTGCGGTATCTCAAGGTCATCATTATGAAACAAATTTTCACTGCACTAACTGCTGAGGAAAAATTCTCATCCCCCCCCTTTCTGCTTAAATTCTACATAATGGAATTTTGAGAGATTTGAACAAATGGTTGGACATTAATTACTATTTTGTTTTTATTCTATCTACTCTATCTATATCAACGTTTCTTAGAGCCCTCCCTCACTTAAATCCAATTCATTTACATGTCATGGCATCTCCTCCTCCTCCCTGATATAAATTATTTGAGAATGAAGGACAAACAAATCACATCAAAACCACTGCACTGTCTTACTTAGACCTCTCCTGCTGCCACTTTTTGAGAGTAGATAACTTGGAGTCACCAAAAGGCAATGGCATTGGTGACACATTCTAGTTGTTACCTTCAAAAAACCATTTAGTTTCCCAGTCTCTTCACCTATAAAATAGGCATAATAATAGCACTTCCCTTTATCTCACAAGATTATTAACAAAGGACTATTAATATATTGTATATAAATCATAGCAATTTATAAATGCGTTTTGCTGTTATTATCATTCATTCATTCCTGTGACAGACTTGGAGAGCACCCAATAGACATAAGACACAGCTGCACTACTAAGACATATATAGAGGTTCTTATTATGGCAATTCTCTATCTTTTCTAATAAAAGATAAGTATCAAATTTCTCTTTTCCTTCCTATCTATACCTTGCATTTCAAATAGAAATCTGCTGGTTTCTTGTACAAGCCTAATACAAACACACTTGGCTGGTAATGGAATTTGGGATTATTTAGAAACATTCACAATGAATTAAACAGGGGTAGGAAAGACCAAAAACATCACTGCTTAGAAACCTTCAGTTGAAGATCAACACTTGTGAACCCCATTGTGTCCAAACACATTAAACGAATGGCTCCTGGTGTGCTTTTCCTCCCCCATCAGCACGTTCATAGAGTGCTTAAAACCTTTTAGTCAGACTGCCTGCTGTTATTAATTCTTCTTCCCCAGGAGCCCAAGTCACTTACATTTGCAAATTTTAAATTTTCTGTTGGTTAGAAACAGAAAGTGACCTGCGTGACATGCTGGGGGCAGTTTTAAGAATCTTTGAGGATCATTCCAATCTTAGGTGCTAGGCTACAAAAGCATCACTAGTTAGACCTAATGGCCTGAACATTAAAGGGAGGTGATGCTACATTGCAACAACCTGTTTCTGAATAAAGAGAATTTCTTACAGGAGATAATGTCTAAATTTGAAGCTTTTGTAAGTGACTCTCTTCCTTTATGTTCTGGCTTTTGCTTCAGTGACTACAGCAGAGAATCAAAGTGGCAAAGATGGAAGGTGTTCTAGAAATCTTCAATTCTCACATTTTATAGATGGAAAAACTGAGACACCCCCCCCCCAAGGGAGGAGAAGTAAGTTGCTAATCGATAAGCAATGGCAGACCTGGAATTAGAAAGCATACTATCCAGACCATACTGTTTTCATCACATTGCTATTCCCTTACAGTATACTCTAGATAATTATCTATCATATGTATCTGTCTTGTTTATACAATTATATTGTGAATACCTCAAGATAACAAACCAATTTTTAAAACCTGTTATTCTACTGATCAAGTCCAAACTTCTTCATGAAACCTTTCCTGATCAACTTAGCCCATATTGGTTTCTCTACTCTTTGACTTTCCATAGGGCTTTATTTCATCCCTTGAATTCATGCTACATGGTCCAATACTTCACAAGTCTTCTCCACATTCAACCACACTGAAAGAGCAAAGAGTATATTACTGATCCTTTCTCCTCCAGCATTTACCGGAGTAGCACAGTGCAAGGCTCATAATAGATACTTTATATCTGTCAAATCAAGTTATTTCCTTTATTTTTCTGGGAATTAGGAATTTTAGAAGACAGTTTGAAAAAATTTGGGAGTTTTAGTGGAATGGAAGCAAATATGAGGTATCAGTGTGATGAAGCAGCTAAAAATAGTTCATATGATCTCAGGCTACATAAACAAAGGCAAAATAACTTCTAGAATTTAAGAGATGATAGCCCATTATGCCTTGCCTTCATCACTTGGATTATTATGTTCATTCCAGGCACCCGACCTTAAGAAGAACCCCAAAATCCCAGAAGAAAGGATCAGTTGAAGGAAGGTGATGTTAAACCTGAAGAAGATTCATGTCCCATGATAGTTATACTTAAGCATTTGAAGGGCTATTAAAAGAGGAATTAGACTTTGGTTTGGTCTTGAAAGGACAGCACCAGTAGCAATGGGTTGAAGAATCAAAATGGCAAATGAAGACGAAGTCAGAAATAAATTTTTAATTATTAGGGCAATCCAAAAGCAGGATGGGCTTCTCAGAGAATTGGTGGGTTCTTCCTTCTTAAAAATCTTTAAGCAGAATCTTAGAGATTTGTTTGCCAGGTAGATGATAGTAAATATTTTTTCAGGTATAAGCTTGTATAGATGGCCAGTAAGGTCCCAAAAAATTCAAATTTTATTACTCTGTATTAGTGAAATAGGTGCTAATTGGAGAGTTGGGAGAAATCTAAATTGAAATCAGCAAAGCCCTCTCAGGGAAAGACAGGAGGTAGGATAAGTCACCACCTTGAGTACCATCTGAATCCAAGAGACAGTGATTCCAGTTCACTGACATCAGATATCATACTGAGAAGAAGCCTCTGTGGAAATGCAGCCTGGTCACTGCTCCTGCAGGTGCTATAGTCTCAGCCATTGAAGATCCAGAAAAGAAAGCTCTTGCCAACAGAGCTTTTGCAATTATCAAATGCTATATGATTTCTATCAGCAGAAATGGCATTAAGAAAGAAACTAACATGTGCTTTATCACTATACCATAAAGACCATTTTTCATTCAATTTTAACTAAAGCCTTCTTTAAATATTGTGCCTCCCAAAAATGGGAGTTTATTGAGTAAAGGGACTAACTTTTCTATTTTTATCCCCAATTTTAACACAATGTTTTCCACAAAATAAACTCTTAATAAGTGCTTCATTCATTCATTCAAATCCCAGCTCCAATGATTATTAACTGTTTGGTCCTTAGCATGTAACAACCAAAACCATAGTTTTCTCATCTGAAAAAAAGGCAGATAGCATTTGTAATACCTATCTCAATTTGAGTCCTTGAGACAACTGAGTTGTGATATGATAAGGATTCCCTTCCATCTCCGAACTTTCAGTGCAGAGTCCCTAGTCAGGTTTCTGCCAGCATCATTGTTGAAGATTCCCTGTGACAGTGGATCACTGTGATAGTACTTTCAATTCCCTCTTCCTACAAAGTGCTCTCCCTTTACTTCAACAATGTCTTAGCCAGAATGCAAAATGTTATTCCTTTGAAGGAGATCTCTGATGACATACAAATATGCATTCATAGTCATTACATGATCATAACTTTTTCAAAAGAAATTGGGTGGGGGGGTTATTTATCTTTTAGTCTGCTCTGCTGGTCTTAATTCAGTATGGATGGATTGTTTGCCCATACTGTCTGAAACAAAGAAGCATCCTTAATTCATAAGTTCCCAATTTCTTGGGTACCTCATGTTGTCATTTTTCTGTTCAACAGATTGTCTGTTTCATTCCAGACCAGCTGAGGGGTATTAGGCTGACTGCATACATACACTGAATTTCAAGAACTACAAAACCCTTCAGGCAGAAACATTCTCCTTGAACCAGGACTATTTTCATTAGCCTACAATGGCCAGATTCAATAGAAATGTTTTCACACCAAATGAAAAACATGTTATGTAAAACATAAGGAAATTGGGAAATATAACTTGGTTGCTTTATTCTTCCTTTTCTGATATAATCGCTTTCCAAAGTGAAAAGTCTGCTGTAGCACCTAGCAAATTGGGTATCATTAAGACTGCCATCAGGTTAAGAAGAAATTAAGGACAATGCCCAAGAGTTATTTGCTTAATATCTATTTAGTCTTTATTGTTACACTGTTTTAGTCACTCTCAATCCTGTTTTCTAGTCATTTAATCATTTATTGTTTTCCTCTTGAGCCTTTTTAAGCTCTTTTGCTAAGGAACTCAGAGTAGGATAGGACCCTGGGCTAAGGGCTATGGGTAAAGGTATGCTGGTAAATGTTTAACAAATGACTCTCCATCCAAAAATGTATGCAGAATTTTATTTTCATTTTACTTCACATTATTAACATTTTCACCATGATATCATGGGGAATGAGGCAAAAAATCAAGCTCTGATTTTTTAGCATTTGTCAATTTCTGAGGTGTAAATGCTCACACTGAAAACTGAACAATTGATTCTCCAGAGTCCCTTCTATCAATACAAGTCAAGGCCTTCGCTACAAGTTATATTGTTAAAGTCTTCAACCACTCAGACTCATAAGAGTGAAATGACTTTCCCAAAGCCTCAGACCAGCAGGCATGAAAGGTGGAATTTGAACCCAAGTCTGATTTTTGAGGTCCACTCTTTAGCTACTGTTCCAAACTGCTACTACCTTAGGGTGGTAAAGGGAAAGTTGGAAATTGCTAGGCACAAATATGAATGGGGTTGTTATAATCAGGTTACCAAACAGAATACCTATTTTGCATATTTTCTATAAAATGATATGAAAAAATTGATTTGTACCCAGGACAAGAAGGTTCTACTTTCACATGTGACAACTTAAATTTCCTCATCTTAAAAATAAGGAGTAGAAAGTATTGTTTGACACCCCTCCTAGTTGTAATGGAGTCCTCCTTTGATTTGGAATTTGAACATTAGCTATGCCTATTACTTTAGCTCTTCCATTGTTCTTACATCTCTGAAACAGAGCTGTTAACCCATGTTCTTTACAAGTAAAATAAATATTAATATTTAGAAAGATCACTGTGACCTGTTGGAAAAAAACGACATCCAAGGCAATTATATGATTGATGATTCTATAAGACAAGGCCTCAAGAGATACAGTACTGAAAGATTTCTAAAAGCCTCAGAACCAGATAATTATCTTACTTATTTCTCCAGTTTCTTTTCTAGTTATGAACATAATTTTAGGTTAAAAAATGACTCTTAGTCCTACAAAAAATATCCCCTAAAGGACTTGTGACTTCTTCAAGAAGTCATTCTCTTTCCATTCCTCCTCCCCCTCCAAATCACCAATTATATCTAGAAGTATTTCATTGTAGAATGGGAGTGGACAGGAGAAAGAGCTTACTATAAAATGTTGATTGAATTTCTGAAATTCACACTCATAGTACCATTCTGGAATTCATACTCATATATAGAACTTCATGCCCTCATATACTGTATCTGAAATAGCTTTATGTTTTATAAAGTCATCATGAATAGTGCTTAATCTGTTCCTTATGCTAAGGTGGGCAGCTAATGGATAGAACTCTAGGCCTATAATCAAGAGGACCTGGGCAAGTAATCCTGTTTGCCTCAATTTCCTCATCTGTACAATGAGCTGGAGAACAGAATGGAAAATCCCATACCTTTGCTGAGAAAACCCCAAAATAGAATCATGGAGGATGTGACATAATTGAAATGACTGAATAACAAGGTTAAAAAAAACTTGTAGCTACAAACGTCTCTTTTTGTCCTTGTTCCCAAAGGTCCTACTTTTTTGGCCAAGGCTTTGACTACTGCCTCAGAGATAGATTGTGAGTGTGCTCTGACACTTTCCAGGTTCTTTCTGAACATGAAAAAAGACCCTATCCCTAAACCAGAAAGAACTCACAATAATCTAGATTTGTGATCCCCAAATCCTCATTTGGTATTCCCTTAGGTGGTTATCATGTTAAGTCAACATTTAAGTTTAGATATTTAATAAGTGCCCACTATGTTCCAGTGCTAAGCATTCAGAATTTAAAGACCCCTCAAAAATAATTGTGCCATATCACTCAAACTACCAAAAAATTATTTTATTGAACTAGAAAGAATAGTAGCAAAACTCATTTGGAAGAAATAAAGTTCAAGAATATCAACAGAACTAATGAAAAAAATTACAAAAGAAGGTGACCATGTAAATTATATTAGAAAGCTGGGGTGATCAAAACTGTCTGGTACTGCCTAAGAAATAGAGTAATGGATCAGTAGAATAGATATGCAAAAGAAACAGTAATAAATGACCAGAGTAATCTATTGTTTTATAAACCCAAAGAGTCCAGTTTCTGGGATAAGAACTTATTCTTTAACACAAACTTGTGGGAAAACTGAAAAATAATATGGCAGAGACAGATCAACATCTCACACCCTATAACAAAATAGGTTCAAATTGATACAGGATTTAGACATAAAAGATGATACCAAAGTCAGTTAGGGGAACAAAGAATAGTTTAACTGTCATATTTATGGAAAGAGGAGTTTATGACCAAAGAAGAGATAGAGAACATTATAAAATCCAAAATGGACACTTTTGATTACATTTAATTTAAAACTTTTTACACAAATAAAACCAATGCAACCAAGATTAAAAGGAATGCAGTAAGTTGGGAAACAAGTTTTACAATCAATAAAAGACTTATTTCTAAAATGTATAAAAAATTGAGTCAAATTTATAAGAATGTAAGTTATTCCCCAGCTGATAAATGGCCAAAAGGATATAAACAGGCAATTCTCAGATAAAGAAAATGAAACTATAAAAAAAATACTCTAAATCATTATTGACTAGAGAAATAAAAATTAAAATAACTCTGAGGTATCATATCATACCTATTAGATTGGCCAATATGACAAAAAAGAAAAATGATCAATGTTGGAGGAGATGTGGGAAAATAGGGATTCTAATGCATTGTTGGTGGAGTTGTGAACTCTTTGATCCAGCAATATACCTAGGTCTATATCCCAAAGATATCGTAAGAAAGGGTAAAAAATTCACATGAACCAAAACATTTATAGCAGCTCTTTTTGTAGTGGCAAAGAATTGGAAATTGAGGAGTGCCCATCAATTGGGGAATGGCTAATGAAATTTTATATATGAATGCGATGGAGTACTATTGTTCTCTAAAAGTATCATGAGTGACTGAGATTCAGAAAAGCCTGTAAAGCCTTGCATGAACTGGTGTTGAGTGAAGTGAGCAGAACCAGAAGAACACTGTACACATTAATAGAAACATTGTGTGATGATGAACTATGATGAACATGCTCATCTTTGCAGTACAATAATCCAGGACAATTCTAAATGATTTGTGATTAAAAAATACCATTTATATCCATGGGGTCTGAATTCAGACCAAAGGTTACTCTCTCAGGGCTTTTCCCCCTTTTTGTTCTGATTCTTCTTTCACAACATGATAAATATGAACTTGTTCATCATAGTTATCCATTTATAACATATATTAGATTGCTCTCTTTCAGGGGGAGGAAGGAGGGAAGGCAGGGAGGGAGAAACCTTACAGAAGTGATTTCTGAAAAATTATCTTTGCATGTAATTGGAAAAATAAATCAATTTTTTAAAAAAATAATTGCTGGTCTCAGGGAACTCTCAGTTTAGTTAGAAAGACCAATGTAAACAACTATGTACAAACAAAATATATACAGAGTGAGATTAAAGAAGAGTCATAAAGATTTACTGTTGAAGCATTAGGAGACACTTGAAGCAGGTCTGGGAAGCCAAGAGATAGAGTTGAGAAAAGAGACTATTAGGCATGAGAGATAGCCAGTGAAAAGACCTTGAATCAGGAGTGGAATATCCATTGCAAGAAACATCAAGATCAGTGTCACTCGATGGAGAAATAATGGGGGAGGGAGTAGAATATGAAAGACTTTAAAATTCATATAGAAGATTTTATATTTGATCCAGAAGACACTAGGGAGCCAATAGGTTTGACTGAATAGGGGGATGATATAGTCAGACCTGTGCCTTAGGAAGATCAATTTGAATGGAGGATAGATTGGACTTGGGAAAGACTTTAGGTAGAATACCAACAAGCGACTATAAAATTCTCCAAATCAAAATTAATCTTAATTCACTTTAATTTTTAAAGATACATATGAGCATAGGAATACACATGTACATAAACCTACTTTGTGGGGTGAATGCTGGATTTAAAACCTTGTACCTGAGTTACAAAACTAAATGATCATGTGATCAAATCACTTTAATCTTTCAATTTTCTCAGCTGAAAAATAAAGCTGTACATAGGAAAGAGAGTTGAAATTGGAGCTGGAGGACCTACACTCACTTTTTGCTTGGGTGACTCTGGGCAGCTGACTTCTCTAGACAAGCTTCCTCATCTATAAAATGAAGTTGCTGGACTCCATTGACCTCTGAGATATTTCCCAATTTTAATTTGATGATCCTCTGAACCAGGACAACCTTATCACTTAATAAAAAAAAGAAAAAAGAAAAAAAGCAAGAAAAATGAGAGCAATAACACACTATCATTGAGTGTTGTGAATTTGAGCTATTGTCACGTCTGCATATATAAACACACACATATATGTGTGTCTCTGTGTGAATATCTATCTCAAATATGAGAATTTTAAGAGATAAAAATAATAAAGTTGAGGAATCACTGCATTAATATTTGACTGAAAGAACTAACTAACATGTATTTGTTGAGTCTCTACTATACATCTAACACTGAATAATTCAAACAGATGAAGCTGGGGGATTGGGAGAAATGATTTCTAATATCCCTTTGAAGATCTCATTAAACTAAACTTTTTAATGTCACTATTTCCATTATGAACCCTAGGTTTCTAGAAATATAGAGTTGGCACCCATGGTACCCATCTAGTTCTGAGGCTAAGAGACATGAGTCTGTCTCAACTTCTTAGATATTCACGGCTCTTTCATTTAAATTTACCAACTGGTTTGAACTATTTTAAATTTATTTATATTTATATTTCTTGCAAGATCTCTTCAAAAATTCCAGATTAATGGGGGCTCCTGCTAGCCCACTTTATAAGATACTCAGGTGGAGTGTGTATAAGTCATCTTGGCTTCCAGGCAAACTCAGAAGAATTCTGAGGGCCACATATGATTCATCATCAGAATACTTTCATAAGCTATTTAGATAGAGGGGTTGACTCCAGTGATCTGAGAAGGAGTTTTCTGCTGGCCTCTTCTTGCCTGTGACTCCTGGTAGCAAAATGTGATATGAATGAGGGGTGTCAATAGGAAAAGGACAGGGTTCAATCTCTCTACCAGTGTCATGGAGATCCCACTTATGTGACAGCTATCATTGCAGGGCCCTTAAACAGGCAAGCCAATATATAGGGTTCTCCTGTATGCCCTGCCTTCTTGCGGTAAGCTTTAAAAGTCTGGACATCTTTACAGAAGTCTTCTCTATCAGGGCAGTTGCAATTGGGGCAGCCACAGTTCCATGGGAAGTATTTGAATGAAAAATAAGAGGCCACCAGACAGAAGCTCAAATTTGGCTATTTGATCAATCTCCATGCAGAGGTGAAAAGAGAACTACCCAATTAGTAATGCTACAAAAACTGCTTTTTTGTTCTGAGGAAGCTTATGAGTCTCCCAGTCACCTGAACCTGTGGCTTTAAGTTGTTATTGGATTCTCTTTAAATTATTCTATTAAGAGTCCTAGAGTTGGATTTAGAAGTTCAAATCCTGTATGAGACACCAATTAGCTCTGTGAACCTGAAGAAATTATTTAGAGTATAATAATAATCAGCACTGTCTTAAATGGTTGTCATGATGATCAAATGATAAAATATATAATAAATGCATCAAGTACTATATAAATGGTAGTTATTAGTATTAATGTTATTAATATAGTATGCTATATGTATAACCTATATTAGATTACTTACTTTCAGGGAAAGGGGATAGAAGAAAGGAAGGGATAGAATTTGAAACTCAAAATTAAAAAATCAAAGATGTTAAAAATTGCTTTAACAGGTAATTGAGGAAAAATAAAAATTATTAAAGTATATTTAAAATTAATACCAAATTGTATATAATCCATCTGTAGTTTCATGCACAATTATCATTTTATTCTGTTATATTATGAAAATGTCTTATTCCACAGATTAAAATAAAATAGTTTAAATATATATATATATATATATGTAGGATGTTGTGATTTTTCTAGGTTAGTATTATTTTCTGTGTTATAAAGTGAACTATTCCATGCTTAATTCATATTATTTATCTCTCTTTTTTACTTATCCTCTCTTTCTAGGAACTCCTTAGACAAGAACCATGACTAATATTTTAATAAGCAACTTTCCCAGGAAGTGTGATTATAGATGATGAGCCCATAAATATGAGAATGGGAAGTCCAAACTCTAAATGATAGGTTAGGTTTCCCATGGCATTGAACCTCATACAGAAGTGACAAGATCCCAGCTAACAAAACTTCCAAGTGTAGCCCCAACCAGATTAAAATAAAATTGGGAAATGTTTAATAAAATAATTAAAAATACAGCACAGATTATATTGATTTGTGCCTTTCTAACTTAATATGCAGCTCAGAAAGAACCTGCTTTTGAGTTTGCCATTACTGAAGTACAGGACTGCATAGATGGCTACCAGGCAAAGATGCACAGGTACCTCAGTCCTGGGAGTCCCAGTAACAAATATGCACACAGATGTATAGATTTAGAGCTTAAAGGGACTTTAGATATATCTTCTCAAATCCCCCCACTTTCCAGATGAGAAAACTAAGGCTCAAGGTCACTGTGACTTCCTCAAGGTTACTCAATTAAGTAAAGATATTGATTATGAAAAAATCAATTTCTTCTTATACTAAATGTGGTCTTTTCACAACACATTGGATACTCAGTGAAGGATTTCTCAAAATGTTAGGATTTTCTTTTGTACCAGTTAGTCAAGTAATATAATTTCAGGAAATTAGGTCTTTGCTATCAGTCTACTTCCAAGAAATATCTTTAATCTTGAATCCAAGAAATATCTTGAAATCTGTGAACTATTAAATAAAGAAACAGAGTTAGCAGCATTTTCTCAGCTGACACTGTTTGGTTTCTTCTCAAGCATCACAACTAAGATAAACACAAAATAAAAGCTTCTCTTTTAACTTTTTTTATGTTGGTTTTAAGAAACCAGTGGGTGAAAGTACTTCCATACCTGAAAGCTATCTCTACAATTCCCAGTCACTGGTAAGGTAAGCAAGCTACCAAATGATTCTATAGTTGAAAACAAAAGTATTTTACTACATTGGGGGCAGCTGAAGTCCTTCCACATTCTTGGAAACAGTAAGATAGAAGGTAGAGAAAGCACTGGATTAGCCAACAGAAGGCATCAGAAGTTGAAATCTTGCCTGTGACACTTGTTGTATATGCCCTAAAGCTGCTTAGGTGATTCAGTGGATAGAGTTCTGGGCCTGGAGGAAGGAAAACCTGCCTTAAAATACGACCTTGGACATTTCCTAGCTTTGGGACTGAGTAAATCACTTGACTGCTATATGCCTCAGGTTCATCATCTGTCAAATTAAGATACTAGACATCTATTCTCTCAGAGTACTCATGAGGATAAAAGGAGACATTTGTAAAGGTAGCAAACCTTAAAAGATTATTATTATTGTAATTCATTTAAATTTCTCTGATGTTGTTTCATTATCTAAAAAATAGGAATAATATTTCTCACTGAATTTTGAGTACCAATGGAGATAGGATAACCTAAAGGACTTTAATCATAAAAAAACAACATATTAATGTTTTACTGATAGTGATATTAGTTATGATGATTATCTTTAAAACACTTAATATAAATCAAGGGGGAATAACAAAAGCCAGCAAATCTGGAAACAAGGTACTGGAAGCACACACATAAAAATTAAGGTGAAAAAATAATTTTGACAAGCTTGTGAAAGTGATAAATCAGCAATATGGGAGTATAAGGGCAATGCAAGTGTTCCAGAGGTTCATTTATATAAAGAGAATGAGTGAGTCAGGTAGAGGAGATTATTCAAATCAATATTGCATACACACACACACACACACACACACACACATATATATGTGTATATATACATATATACATATATATATATGTATATGTATAAATGCACCTGGAAGGAAACTCAGAGGTTCAGCCTCCTCATTTTATAGAAGAGGAAACTGAGGCCTATGGAGTAATTTGTCCAAGGTCACTTAGCTGGCAAAGGCAGGATTGAATATATTCAGGGGGTAGAATTATCAAGATAGTTGTGCTCGAGGTTTTTTTTTTTTAAAGAGGTAGTCGGTCTCCAGGTGTATATTTGCTAGGTGCCAACTATCTCTATGCAAAACCTGACTGAAATAAGCTTGCAGAATGGAGCTTGGAACTATCTGAAGGGAACACTAAAAACCCTTTATAGAGCAAGGCCCCAGGGTTAGCCACAGGTCAATGGGCTAAGACTCCACCAGGGTGCCCTCCTTACCTGACCCCTGTTGGGCTCCTATTAAAATTCTTTCCACTGTAAATTCTCAATTACCTTTAATTACAATGAAAGCTGCTGTTTTAATTAAATGAAGCCCTCTTCTTAAATAATGATTCCCCAAGGATATTTTTTCAGACAGTGTAAAATATTTGGTAAGATAGATCAGGATGAACAGGGACCAAATACATTAATGGAGATAAAGAAATAAAGCTAATTTTCTAAGGAATACTCACCTAAATTTTATGACTCTCCCAAACATATATAAAACAGTAAAGCAAATCTTTGTGAATTTAGTGAAAATCTATGTGCATGTAGGGCAACTATAACTCCTGAATTAAGCTAATCTTGAAATTTGTTTCATTGTCATACCACCCCATGGAACTTTAGAGAATTTCAATATTTTCACCTGGAATTCAGTAAGCCCAACAGTTCAGTTTGACAAATATACAAATATGGGGCAGCTAGGTGGTTCAGTGGCCCTGCAGTCAGGAGCACCTGAGTTCAAATCCAACCTCAGATGCTTAATAATTACCTAGCTGGGTGATCTTGGGCAAGTAACTTATCCCCATTGCCTTGCAAAAATAAAAAAAGAAATATACAAATAATAAATAGAATTATAACTAGGCTGAAGCAATCCCTAGTTTCCAAAATTAAGAGGGCACTACTAGCAGAATAGAAACAATTTAGTTTAGAAACTAGATAGCAGGATTTTTTTTTCTCCTTCATACTGGGACCTGTTAAGAAGACTAACTACTTAAAATAGGAAGCTACCAGATTACAAACACATGTTTTCTCCTTTACTGGCAGTGACTTAAGTGAGTTCCTCCTTGGTTTGATTTGCCTACCTTGACAAGTGGCTTTGTGGTGTCCCAGGGTCTCCAGTCATAACTTTGCTTTCCCTCTTAGTAGACCCTACACACATGCTTATTCCCTTCTCTTTACTGTCCCCTCCCAAATCATCATTACTACATGAAGATGTGTTTTGTGCTACTTAATGGGGAGGAAAAAAGATTCTGGTTATTGCTCAGATAATACAGATAGATTATGATTAATGCAAACAATAAATCTCTTAAAGTGGAAGCATGTATTTGAATTTGTATTATTCACAATCAAAATTGTGTAAAATATGGTAAACTAGTCTATACCAATGAAAATATTCAGTATAAATTTTAATATTTGCCATAAATCAGGACCTAGCTATAAAAACATATCATATACTATTCATATTAAAACTACATATATAGATTCTAAAGCAGGAATGGTAAAAGGATGGGGTGGTGGATTAAGTCATAGTCCAGAAATGAAGACTAAAGCTACAAGTCACTCCTATTTGCATTTTCTGATCATCCTTTCAAACAGTAAAGCACCTACAATTTACAACAAAGATGAATGGGCAAACCTGTCTAGCTTACAGAATTCTCTGGGCTTACTTGATGAATCTAACCTCACTTCTCCTACTATTATTCCTAATATGTTCTTTATGTTATTCAGATTAGTTACATAGAGCTCTGAGGTCTGCAAAGTGCTTTATATCTGTTATCTCATTAGATCCTTACAATAGCTTGGGAAATTAAAGATAAAGAAAATAAAGCTTTGAAAGTTAGAGTAACTTGCCCAGAGTTGGAGAAAAATCTTAATTTGGGTCTTCCTTACTCCAAATTCAGTATTCTATCTGCTACATCACCTAGCTGCCTACATTATGCTCATATGCTGCTTCTTCATACCTAAAGTCTTGACTTCCTAAAAGTTCTTTGTCAATAAGAACAGCAAATCTTATTACTTCTTTAGAATCTATGCTTATCATCAGGCTGATCTCATAGGTTTGTTTCTATTTCCTCATTTCAATCATTCTGACTGTGGCCTAATTTGGGCGTTCTTTGAAAAAATACTGGAGGGGTTTGCCATTTCTTTCTGCAGTTCATATTAAGATGAGACAAACAGGATTACTATACTTGTTCAGAGTCACACCCATAATAAGTGTCTGAGGCCAGATTTGAACTGAGGAAGAGGAGTCTCCATGACTTCAGGTCCTGAATTCTATCCACTGGGATGCCTAGCTTAGAATACCAGAGTAGTGGAACTGAAAAACAAACATTAATCCAATTATTTTAATTCCACTTCCTCTGGTACAAATGAGACAGTTGATACCCAAAGAGGATAAATTGTTCAACTCCCATTTTAGTTAACTTGGTTATGCCACCACACTGATAAACTAATCAATAATGTTTGATTGGAAAAAAAAAAACTTTCACAGGAACTAGCAGAATGTATCACCAAGAATTGTTCTTTTACCCTTTTAAGGAAAGTACACACACATACACACACACACACACACACACACAATACACAAACACTCAAAATCTGAAATATCAGTTGTTTATTAAACCCAGTCTTTGCCTTCATGGAGTTTGCCATATACTGGAGAGGTAGAAGGAAAGAACAGTACATAAACAGACATGTACAGGGTAAATATAATCTATTTACAAAGCAAATGTAAAACTGGATGTTTTTTGGAGGTTTGGGAATGGATAACAATGAGGGGAAGGTTTGGAAAGTCAAAAATAGGAGATGGCACTTGATCTATTCTAAAACTTACATGGAAACATGGACTGGAAAGAAGTAAAAAAGGATTGAGAACATCCCAGGTATAGTGGTGAAGCTATACAAAAGGTACCAAGAGAGGGATAGACTATAATACATGGCAGATAGCAAGTGGTCCAATTTAGATGGGACTAAGGATGTGTAAGAGAAAATAACATGAAGTAAAGCTGGAAAGACATATTGGAGTCTGACTGCAAAGACTATTAAGTGGTGAAGTATTCTGTATTTTATCTTAGAAGTAATAGTGAGCAATCAAAGCTTCTTTTGTAGGTGAGCAACCTGTACTTTAGGAATCCTAATTTGTCAGCTTTGTATAAGGTGATATGAAGAATGGACACAGGAAGGTTAATTAGAAGACCATTACAAGTGAAAGCCAGGCCTACAAGTAGTGGAAATAAAAAAAAAAAGTGGGGTAGGAAAGGTGACCAAATGAAAAGTGACCATAGAGGTATTATGTGCAGAGGGTCAGTCTATCCTCTTTAATTCAGGATGGCCTGGAAGGTGACAAAACAGAAGTTGAAAGTGGGGCCACAAAGCCCTAACCAAAGGGAAGACTCTAAGCTGACTACATAGCCTTGGATTTACTAGTCAATAATGGAAGCATCTTGGATTGATCCCAGCTCATGTCTTTTGCTGGCTCACAATCTTCTTCATGAGCTGCTACCATCCATGGGATTAATAAAAAAATATATAAAAACAAAGGGAGATTTAACTCCCAAATTGTAACATAATTATATTCACACAATCCAAATAATTCTTGCTAGTCTGTAATTCCTTGGAGATGCAAGTGAATATATTACAAACACTCGGGTATTAAAGTCCATGTTTCCCAGCAATAAAATTGCTGCAATAAACATTTTGGTTCTTTTCCATTTTTAGAACCGTTTTGAACAACCTGCCGCAATATATTATATTAGTTCTCTCAAAGTCTTCCAATGAATGACAAAACCCCCAGTGCTTCGTCCGACTGGCTCACATTAAAATGTAATGTTGTTATGCTGCATGTGGCCTTCACACCACCAAGAGAGAACTTATTGCTCTACCCTCCTCCACTAAATTTCTCCCTGAGACATCTCCTGCAATATATGGGCAACTAGTAAAATGAGATCATCTTCTCTGAACCCAAGTCATCCCAGTATCAGCCAGGCGACAGTGATTTTAAACACTCATAATTCCACATACTAAAAACCAATTTGCACTCTTAGATAACAGGTTGTCCATGTGCTCCCTAGGCCAACACTAACTCATACCCCCCCACCCCATCCGTAACCCAAACTCTGTGTGATTGGTATACATTTATTGACAAAATTGCCTGCTTGCTAATCATCTGGTGCATCCTTTCACAGAGTTTTCCCAGTATAAGGGCTTCCAGTGACTCTGTAATCAAAACATTAAGATTTTATTGTGCTTTCATCAAATGTTTTGCATGCAGAGACCATCTCCCATATTTCTAGAGAAAAGTTCCCCACTGCTGTGGCTTTTAAGAGGGCAATTTTTAATGAATGCTGCTTTGCTCTCTTCCCTTAAATGCATTCATTTATTTAAACAATAAAACAAGTCACAATCTCCCCCAAATTACTCCTAAGCCAGACAATCCAGATTGGCTTCACTAATAAAGCAAATGTGATATTCCTAACAAAGCTCCAGGTTCTATTGGTCCCCAGAGGATCTCTGTTTCCCCTTGCTGCCTGCTCCAATGACATGCCTTTTTCCCAATTTGAAAATGTATGGTTTTCTATTTGCTCTCCTTATCAGTTGAGCATGCTAAGTAAAGAAACACCTCCCACCAGTGTTGTCAGTGGCCCCCTGAATCTGACCTAAGCATTTTATCTTCAAGAATTCATCATGTTCCTTCATGACTACTTATTCTGTAATAGACTGATACTGAGTCTAAGTATAATAGAAATGCTGCCTATGGAGTATGCATTCTGTAATGTCTCTGCTCTTGTACTAAGCAGTAAATAAAAGACCCTTGCCTTTCAGAACTGGCTTCAATTTCCTGAGCACCTAACCTGCCTATTCTGGCTGAAAGACTTGGACTTGGAAGTCTTCATCAACTCCTTCTTCCTTTACATTGTATAACCTTTGAAGCTAGTTTCATTCACATCAAGTCACATCAACTATCACAAGGCTTCCATGGATTGTTTTCATTCTAGTAACTTGTTCCCAGGAGCCCATAAAGTATACTCAGACACAGAAAGAAGAAGAAAACAAGAAAAGCAAGGGTGGTGGGATGATTTTGACCCTGAAGCCTTCCAGGTCAAAGTTATTAACACCAGCCAGTGAATTGTGAGAGAGACCAGTCAACAAAACCTAGGTAGATTCCACCTGGCTCAGACGTAATTAAGAATCTCTTGTTGGCTTTCAACATTCACCAAGGAAATGTGCCAAAAGCTACATTTCTTCTTTCCACCTCCCAGTCACCAGGAAAAAAAAAACAAAAAACATTTTCAAATGAACAGGAAATCCCACCAAGAGAAGGCAGCTTTTTCCCATTTGGCAGCTCTGAAGTCACAGTGCATTTTCTAAATGTTCCAATTTGTTGTGGAATTGCCCCGTTTTTCTTCATTTCCATTTCAGGGTTTGTTTGTTTTTTAATCACACCTGTACTTCCCAAAGCTCTCTGAGCAGAAATTCGTCTGTAGTTGAAGCATCATATCCCAGCTGTTGGAAAAGGGCATATCCTGCCCTTGGGGCACTAAGAAGAAAAATTAAAATGTCCCCTAAAATGTTTACAACTTTAGATTTCAGGATTCAGTAAGAGCAGCTAAGAATTCATTACAAACATAGCCTGTATACAATTGGAAAATCTAAAAAGGAATCAGCTTTTTGGGGATGGACATGAGTGTAACAGGAATTTGCTAGCAATGCCAATGCCTTTTTGTGAGAAGAGCAATAGAGAAATATGACAGTTTAACACATCTCAATCTAACCCCCTCCAAATGTTTTTCTATGCCTTTAAGGAGACAGCCTTCAGAACTATGATGGCCCTCTGTGCCCCAGGCAAGTAAGTAAAGACTCCCTCTTCTACTAGAAGTCCTATTCTGGGCTTCACTGTGTTGAGGATATCATGCAAGGGCTTTGTCAGATCTTGCCAAGCTAGAAAGGATTTCTAGAGATGGGATGGAGCCTTGTTATTTGAAGATGAATCTTAAGGGCTCATCATTTCTTTTTTATAACAGTACCAGAAAACACATCTACCAAGTTGTAGACAGATTGGAAACTTCATGGGTGAGAAAAGTCCCCCAAGTGAGGCACAAGTGACTACAAGTCAGAGTAGATGCTATTAAGGATGAAAAGGTCACGACATGTTAAGAGTTTTTATGTCTTCTTATATCAAAGGGGACTTAGGAACTTTAGGAAAGAAGTTGAAAAGAGGCAAATAAAAACTCAAAGCAATGTCCCAAGAGGCTTTTATCTGTTGGGGCTAAAATTTGCTGGGGAAAATGTTGTAAATACCATAACTACAGTCTTTTCAACTAACCTTTCAGGTAATTTCATTTTTAAAAATGCTTTCTTACCACCTCTATTTTATTATCTCTATTTTCCTTAATTAATTTTTTCTTTCTCTTACATAGAACCAAGGCATACCATGTTTGACAGAGAAAAAAATGTGCCTTTAGGTCACCATCAGTGATCGTCTTGTCTTCAGGGTATTTTCTTGTCCTTAGTTGAGGCATAATTAATTTTATGAACATAAGAATGACTAAGAATACATATTATAATACTCTGATCTAATACTAGACACATTTTCAAAAATTCCTAACACTAAATTCCCATCCAGTGTAGTTAGAATAGTTGTGAAGTGAGGCATTCTCTCCTTCAAAAGAGAGAAGAAAATGAGGTAGAAGATAGTGGAGGGTAGAAGGAGTGGATTAGGGAGAAAATTCACATACCTATTAAGTAAAGAGCATAGATAGGCTAGAAAGGAACTACTTTTTCCAATAAATACAGTGTGCAAACTTTTCCTAATGAGGCAGTCTCATTTAAAAAAAGGAATGGACTTTACTGTCAGAGGATCAGAAGATAGTCTCTATGCTGTCCATCTATAAAAGTACAATGTAAGAAGGCATATTTCCAGATGGAAATAAGAGTTCGAATGCCACTCTGTGCACTGGTAGCCAAGTGAATAGAGCACTGGACCTGTAATCATGACATGCAGAGTTCAAATTTGTCCTCAGTAAAACATATAGGGCTGTGTATCTCTGGGCAAACCACCTCAGCTTCCTCAACTGCAAAGTGGGAAAACTATTTGCATCAAACTTGTAGGGTTGTTGTGAGGCTCAAATGAGATATGTGTAAAATTTTAAAAAGCATTAAACACAGTGCTTGACTAATAGTAAGAGCTATATAAATGCAAATCCCTTTTTCTCCCTGTACTTTTTCCCTCTATCTAGACAAGAGAATGATTTTTCAAGTCTAATACATAAAAGCTAAATAGTAATACTAAAAGCTCCATTCCAGATTTCATTGTAGTGATGTCATGCTTGGATAGAAAATAATTTTCTACCTAGGCACAGGGATAGGAAGGGGATCTGCCATTTGAAGACAAGCCTACTGAGGTTTGGGTGTGTTCATCAACAGTTTATACAAAAGATGATAAATTTCTTTTTGATCACAAAGCCTGAAAGTAATCTATCAAGCAGTAGCAGGATTTGGATCTTCATGGGTAAGAAGAGCCTCAGCAAGTATGAAATAGCCTATCCTTTAAGAAATTGTGTTATAAACAGTAATTTATAATAATTATATATAAATATAAATATTATGTATATAAAATTTATACAGCTCATTCTTGTGCCATTCCTATGAATTACCTGGTGAAGATGTCTCAGATAAATAAACTGAGATTCAGAGGATGTCTCTCAGCTTAATATGTGTCAGCATCAGTCCAGACCTCCCAAAAACCAATTCAGAAAACTTTCAACTATACCACACTGCCTACAATTATGCTTTAGTTGCTATATCTCATTTCCCAAAACTATACTTTGTTTATCATGCTTTATGCCTTGATCACAGGTGTTAGCAGATTAAAATGTTGACTGAATTTGATCCCCCTAGTGTGAAATACAGAACTTTGGAAATTTAAACACAAGTTCCATTTATTAATGATATATAATAGTCTATAATAAAAGCACAAGCTGCTAGCTAAACAGACTCAGTAATTAGCTTGTTTATTTAAAATGTAAACAGAAGGGAAATTCATAAATGTAGTAACTGTTTTTACTTGCCAGAGAAGGCCTGGCACTCAATTTTCACTATGGGTTTTGGAGACCTCTGTGCTCATCAGGAACACTCAAGTAAATAATATCCAACCCCTCACTAGTTACTAAAAGACAATGTACATTTAGCTTAAAAGCTGATTTCTTCCAAAATTATTATTTGGATTGCTGATCCATTCAGTTCCCTATGAAAATGTTAAAATAAGGATTCTATTTTAGCCACATGAGCAGCGGGATACTAATGGTTCAAGCATTCTGAAATCAAGTAACTAGGTTTACACATTCTATAGATTTTAAAACAAGTTTTCTACAAAAAAATACCTTTTGAATTTTACCTTTTCTTTCAAGTTCAGTGATTGTATTTTACATGATGCTGCCTAAACAAAACAGCCTCAGATGTTTCTTGAAGATTCCAGACACCTGGGAAACAGTTAATTTTAAAGAGTCCTGAATTTATTCCTTTGTCAAATTCAGGGGAAGCCCTAAATTGTCCTTTGAAGATCTCATAAAATTCTGGTTTGTCTAACAACCAGTATAAATTTCATCCAGAATGTCTCAGGACAACACCTTCAAAGTTGGGATGCAAGCCGAGTATTACAAGTATGTGCAAAATTAACATCCAAAACATTAACGACTTGATTAAAATTCTTTTTTAACATGTGCCCCTTTTGGACAACTCAGTACATGCAACTTGCCTTTTTATTTTATTAAAGTTTTGAATAATTTATTTACTAACAAATAAAATCCTCATTAGAACCAAATAATAAAGAAGCTACAAGGGCACCACAGGGAAATGTGGAAGACAAAATGCCAGGGGCTATTTTATCAAGTAAAACTCATTTCCTATAGTATTCTTGGCATTTCGCATCTCTGGAAAATAGGCAAGTTGAGTTACATGTTATCAGTCCTAAGAAATGAAGCGAGATGCTTAAAGTCCTTCCCTGTTTCTACAGAAATGTCAGCAAATTACTTTAAAAGTTCCTTGTACGTCTTCTGCAAAAGAATCAACAACTGTCTCTTATTTTGCTGGGGCTGTTACCTTACAAACAAACAATAGCTCAAGGTCTTATATTTATTCACAAAATGATCTGAATTTTACAATAAAACAAACCAAGGAATTCCCACCATTACTGAGCAAATGTACCAGCCATATTATTCAAAAGAAGAATATAATTGAATAAAGAAGTCCAAAGATAGGAAATGACTTGGGATTAAGAGCATGTCCACAGATGCTGTCAAAATATACATTTTTGAAACTTTCACAATGAGGAGAATTAGAGTTGGGGAAGTGATTGACTAATCTCACATAGGCACAATACCTAAAGGGCTCATTGCTTCCCAGAGCTATATAATAACTTAAATGGTTTAACAATTCAGAAAGAATTTCTAATCCCTTTCATATATTAACACCAACAAAGTAGCCCAAGACATGTAAGCATGAAGAAAATTAATCATATTATAAAAACTCCAACACAGGTAAATAATAGGTGGTGTACTACATAGTCTGAAGGCTTCTTCCACCTCTCCCTTGCCACCTAAATAATTCTAGTAGACTGGAATTTTACCTAAAAGCACAAGAGACAACAAAATAGAGACTTATCAGAACAAAGTAGCCTACTATGCTGTTTCTACTCCATGTCTATTCCCATGGCAATGTCAAGGAACCCAGTATTTTCAGAGGTACAGGAACAAGGAAATTAGCTCAAAACAGAGGTAACAGGGGGAGAGTGGAGTTTCTAAAGATCTATTTTTCATAAACTGCCATTCTGTCATCTTGAGAAACTAAGATTCCAAGCTGAAGGGCACTTCAGAGAGACACTAATCGCTCATATTGTACATTAATGTATAATATGTAAGTAGTTAGTGATGGAACTGATACCAAAAGTCAGGTCTTCACATTTCAAATCAATTGTCTTCTATTGGACCATACTTTTTGAAAATAGTCTCCTAATTCTCTCCAATTTGAAATTTCAGTATCCTGCTTGATTTCCTTCTCAATCCCTTCCCTTAAGTCAGACATCTACCTGTGCAAATTTTGTGGTTTTAAGAAAGTCTGGCTTATTACCAGGTTTAGCTTCTGGTTTATTTTCTAGTTTGAAATGATTTGGCCTCTACCTATTTTTCCCCAGGAGGAATGAATATTTAATGGAACAGGTGGCACAGTCATTGGGGTTCTAGACCTGGAATCAGGTTTGTTTTCTTGAATTCAAATCTGGCTATAGACACACATATTAGCTATGTGACCCTGGGCGAGTTACTTAAACTGTTTGCCTCAATTTTCTCATCTGTAAAATGAGCTAGAGAAGAAAATGGCAAATAGGGCTCAGACTTCATATTTAAGACTGTCTTGCCTATTTCAATCTTATTTCTGAAAGCCAGTAGTTCAAGTGTTTCCCTACTGAACCTTCCAGGGTAAATAAAGTTATCTTTCAAGGGAGTTGTCATCCTCCTGGATTTTTCATAGTATCCCTTTCCCAATGATCCCTAGATCATCCACTTTGCAAAACTACCCAAACTGCACAGGCCCATCTTTTCCAACCTTTAGATATTTCAGGTACCAAATAGCTTGCCTGATAGCCTTTCTGATCAACCTTGTTTTTGCCTTAAGAAAGTAAAGGCTCTGAAAGTTCTCTACTACTATAATTACAGTTAGAAAGATCAATGGTTACCCATTTGGAAGCACTCAAAATAAATAAGCCCCTAAATATAAAAGTGGAAAAGCATAAAAATTTAATTCAATTTAAAAAAATTCTCTCTGTGTGTGTGGTGTGTGTGTGTGTGTGTGTGTGTGTGTGTGTGTTTCCCAGTGGTATAAAATAACCATTAACTGTCCCTATGGAATTGAAGAATGTTCATATTCTAGTACTCCTAGAAGAAATTTATATGCAATATACAGACCCTGACCAGATCCCCTTTAAAAGGCATAACATGTGTGTGTAGACTGTATAATCTGGAAATCCCCTTTAAATTCCTCACTTTTCCCTATTTGACTCGTTTAGTATGTTCCAGAAAAGTCCAATTTGATTAATATGAGCATTTATCACAACTAGCCTTAGGTTAGGTACTTAGGACAGAGTAGACTCACATAGTCATCACATTAAGCTCTGGTTATGGCAGAGGCATGGTTACCCACTTTTTAAAAAAAAATAAGGCTCTATTGCTTCAGCAGAAGAACTGAAAGGATATTTTTTGATTCTTTTCTAAAAACTCTCTTAGATCTACCATTTCCAATCTCTGTCTCTGACAACTAAACCCAGTTACTCAAGATTATATAGGTCAAAATCATTATGCTTATACAATTAACTGATGTGAGATCATCTTCTCCATTTCAAATGCACTAAACATATCCTGATAATCCTGGGAATGGGGAGGGGATCTGGTCAGCTTCTTGGAACTTTTTGCCAAAAGGAAAAAAAAAATCTAGCTATTCGCCTCTAACCTCTTCACTAGACAGATCAATAAGCCCTTTCTCCAACACTGAAAATATGTGCTATAGAAGAAGTAAGTTTTAGAATAAGAATTCACCACATTCCTACAGTCTTTGGGCAGCTTTTTCACTTGTACTCCAAACTACAGCTACTGAATGTTTGCTTACCACCACTGTAGGTAAATGGCCAAGAAAAATATATTACCCAGCATCATGAATGTGAAAGGGTTGTCTCCAGTACCCAGTGACCTTGCAGGGGAAAATAGAAACATGAGAGGCAGCATACAATATGCATGGTTCAGAGTAACTAGAGTCCTTCTATCAATGCCACCTTAACAAGAAGGCCAGGGAGGAATTCTATGGGGTAGGTTGGTAAATGACCCCAGAGTATTACTGACTGACATAGCAAAATAAGGAAGGGGCTCAGTGGAAATGCAGGCACAGCCTTAGGCGAGCATGATAAGGTATGCAGGGGTAAAATATGTTCTGCTGTGATAAAGAAGAAAAAACTTCAAATAAAATGTCATTTTCTCAGCATCTCTGGTAAGGTGAACATCCTGGCTTCACATAGACTCCCCTGTCTAGAAATTTCTGCACACTCTCTGGCTCCAACTATTTTTTTTCACCTACCCTAGATTTAAGCATCCACTTTACCTTCCCCCCTCCCCATCATCCTCTTCTAAAGCCCTCAAAGTCCCAAGGGTAAAGGGGGGGGGTCAATGCTTAATCAAGCACATTCACACCAAAGGTATCAAATTTTTGAAGCCAAAACATAGGCTTCATTTATGTTACTTGTCCCTTGCTTAACAACAACATATGAATTATCTGATACTTGACTCCAGTGGAGGGGTAGTAGCCTCTTAGCAATAATAGTGCCTGGTTTGAGCTCTGCTACCAGTCCACTACTCTGTCATACAGAATCAAGACTCAAGGTACTTGGACTCTCCCTGAGGGCTGTGAAAACTGTCTGCCACTAGGTTAAGGTATGGGCTAAATTATCCCTGGACCTCTTGCTTCCTATATCCTGAGATCATGGGGGGTGTTATACTTTTTTTATGCTTAAAATAAATGTATTTATTTTTGAATTTTGCTATTTTCCCCCAAATCTCACTTCCCTACTCCCCCACCTCCCACAGAAGGCAGTCTGTTAGTCTTTACATTGTTTCCATGCTATACATTGAGCTATTGAATGAAGAATAAAAGAATAAAATATAAGAGATAGCAAGATTACATAATAAGATAACATTTTTAAAAAAATTAAAGGTGATAGTCTTTGGTCTCTGTTCAAACTACACAATTCTTTCTCTGGATAAAGATACCCCAAAATTGTCCCTGATTGTTGCACTCATGAAATGAGCAAGTCCATTAAGGTTGATTATGAACCCCATGTTGCTGCTTTGGTGGACAATGTTCTTCTGGTTCTGCTCATCTCACTCAACATCAGTTCATGCAAATCCCTCCAGGCTTCTCTGAGTTCCCATCTCTCCTGGTTTCTAATGGAAAAATAGTGTTTCAAAAGGTACATATACCACAATTTGTTCAGCCATTCGCCAATTGATGAACATTCACTCAATTTCCAATTCTTTGCTGCCACAAACAAGGTTGCTATGAATATTTTTGTACAAGTGATGCTTTTAACCTTTTTTTATAATCTCTCCAGGGTATAAACCCAGTAGTGGTATTTCTGGATCAAAGGGTATGCACATTTTTATTGCCCTTTGGGCATAATTCCAAATTGCTCTCCAGAAAGATTGGATGAGTCCATGCTCCACCAACAATGTATTAGTGTCCCAGATTTCCTACATCCCTTCCAACATTGATCACTCTCTGTCCTTTCTGGTCATATTATCCAGTCTGAGAGGTGTGAGGTGGTACCTCAGAGATGCTTTAATTTTCATTTCTCTAATAAGTAATGAATTAGTGCAATTTTTCATGACTATGGATAACTTTGATTTCCTCTTCTGTAAATTGCCTCTGCGTATACTTTGCCCATTTGTCAATTGGGGAATGGCTTTTTATTTTATAAATTTGATTCAGTTCTCTATAGATTTTAGAAATGAGTCCTTTGTTAGAAATGCTAGTTGTAAAACTTGTTTCCCAATTTACTACATTTCTTTTGATCTTGGTTATAGTGGCTTTGTCTGTACAAAAGCTTTTTAATTTAATGTAATCAAAATTATCTAGTTTGTTTTTAATGATGTCCTCCATCTCTTCCTTGGTCTTAAACTGCTTCCCTTTCCATAGATCTGATAGGTAAACCATTCCCTGTTCTCCTAGTTTGCATATAATATTGTCTTTTATGTCTAAATCCTGTATCCATTTTGATCTTATCTTGGCATAAGGTATAAGGTCTAATCTAAGTTTCTGCCATATAATTTCCAATTTTCCCAACAGTTTTTATTGAAGAGGTATCATACTTTTCTCTGGAAATAAATCTGGCGATTTAGTGGTATTAAATCACTGGTGATAGGTAACTCCATCCCCATGAATGGAGAATCTTCCCATGAATGGTGATCAACTTTATCTTTTGATAAAGTTAAAAAAATACTGGAACTTTGGCATTCCTGTTCCCATGCTGCTCCAGGTATGCTCCTGGCATTGACCTGGACACCAACCCACCCCTGGTTATCACCCCAGACTCCTTAATGTTGCTTCAAAGACTCTTCCTCTATTCTTTTGAGTGGTGGCATTGCCTTCTCAGACTGAGTCATCTAACTTGATGGAAACTCAAATTCCACCAAATGAATTCATTTCTCCAACAAAGACCAAACATAGGTGCTGACCTTTATACTACTTTTTGCCAGTACTAAAAGCTGACATTTAATTAATAGCTGATATTGTAACATTTAACATGAGCATTTTGCAAAGTGATATACATGCATTTTCTCTTTTAATTTTCACAACGCTAGCAGTGGTAAGGATAGTATTCTCTCCTTCTTACAGGCAAGGAAACTAAGGCTCAGAGAGATTATTTCCCTGTGGTCAACTATTGTCAGAGGAGAAATTTAAATATTCTTTCTATAACCAAAGCCAGCTTGACTTCTACTATTACTGTCTACTAGGTCTCACTGCAACTCTGTCAATAAGACCAACTTTCCTTATTAAAGATTGAAGTAACCTCAAATAGCATTTTAATAATGATATTTTTGTGAGAATAAAATGACTGAATATTCTCATTAATTCTAAAAAAATCTGTTACATGCCATGACCAAGTGATTTGAAGGTCTGCTTCTAACTTGTTTATTTTGATACTAGGTTTAGTGACTGTCACAGCTAAAAAAGGTACCTTAAAATGATGCACAGATGCAAATGGAAGAAGTGTGCTATTGACTTTGTTTACTAAATCATGATCCATATTTTTCTATTCCATTCATGAGTGTTTTTGTTGTTTGCTTCCATTGTTGAAATTTGGTTAATAAATTTCCATCTTTCTGACATCAATCAATTGCCCTTTCAAACTAATTGGAAATTATGGTATTTTTTTGTGTTAACATTGGTTCAAAATCCAATAAACCTCTTCATTTGGAAGATTTTAAACCAGACTATAAAATTATTTTCAAGTTATCCATGTGGGTATGAGAATTATGTGATGTTTGCATCATTTTCAGCAATCCAGGGAAAAGACAGTAAAAATTCAGAAAATGACAGATGGTTAGCAGAGTCAAGTGAAGGGCACAGGTCAAGGTCAAGAAAGAAGAGGAGTGAAAAAAACATGCTGAATATGGCAATAAAGAATTCAAAGGTAAGTTTGAAGGAAATATTTAACCAAATGAGACTTTAAATTTAGGAGGTTAGGAACACAGGAAATTCTAGAAAATAAAAGAATAATGGTGTTCTCAAGGGAACAAAGGAAGTAGAGGATAAAGTTTGCGGGTGAAAGATAATGATTAAATAAGATTTGTCAAACACATGATAAACATTCATGTCTGCTTATTCTGGGTTAGTTACTCTTTCTCATCAAAAATTAGTGTTTCTTACTCACTAGTCACTATCCCAGAGGGCAGAGTCTGCCCAACTGAAGTAATGGGGAAAGAGGGAAGAAGAAGGTGGAGACGTTATGCAGTGGCAAAGGGATTTTGCCTGTACAGCTTAGGCACCAACTAAAAGATAGCAGTAGAAGGCAGCAAAGTGGAAGACTGTTGAAGTATAATGGGTGATGGAGTTGGTGTAGTTATGTTGGAGACAAACCCACAATTAATTATTTCAGGGAGAATGGGATACAATCCATTTCCCCATTAGATGAGTGGTAGATCACATACCCAGTGAAGTGGTGTGGTTATGCTGGAGACAAGCCCACAATTAGCTATTGCAGGGAGAATTTTCCCTTTAGATAAATGGTAGATCACATACCCCTTGGTCAAGTCAATTTTGAAACCATTGTTCTAAATGACTAAAACCTTATGGGAAAAATACTTTTTCCTCTGTTCCTCCCCCTGTCAAAGGAGAAGCATCTGAAAATGTCAGGCCAGAAAGCTTAGGAGGAATTAGGATAATATAAGGAATGGCATAAACACTTCAAAGATTCCAAATGAGAAAGGAATATTATTTTGAAAGACAGAGATGGAAATACTTGCACTGAACTTAAGTTGACAGTGAGGATACCATATATAGCAGCTGCTTAGATGTTATAGAATTTCTCCCATATGGATGCATAAAGGTAAACCCTACAGATTCAGGAAGTCTGCCATCTGGTGGACAATCCTGGTGGTGGTCAAAATACAAGATGCTCCTTCATCTACATCTTATGTTATTTCAAACTACTTAAAAATTAGTCTTTCCCTAATTATGATCTTTTCTATGTAGACTCTGAGTCTTCCCTTACAGATCAATCCTATAATCCCCTCTACCTATTTATGTGATAGTGGGGATGAATGATGAATGATGCCTAGGGAACCAAAGTGAACACTGAAATAAACATCTGCTGTCACTTATTTTTTTTCATTCTTTTCTTTTTTATGGCATCAGTCTCTGGAATGTGACAATCCCTTGTTTCATCTTTAATGGGATCATATAAACTGTTAGGGTAATAGGGGAGGTTAAGATAGGATATTAATCTTCACTTTCTGAAAGATAACTCTTCCTAATGCATCTCATAGATGCACATCTTGAGCCCTCTGAATCTTCTCTAAACTTTCAATGATTAATGAATCAATCTATGGTTTATCTTAAAAAACCATATAATATATGTATGCAAGTATGTTCTATATTCCAGTGATGAAGAAGTTCATCTGCTATAACATTATAGAACCAGGTGGAGAATAATATGTAGAGATTCAATCACCCTCTGCAACAATGCTTACTTTATAGCTGCCTGCCTAAAAGCTTTTGAATGCTGAGTACACAGCAACCACCAGAGACCCACACTTGCCTCTAACAGCTGGGCTCCTACCCCTTAAAACCTAAGCTGCCCATATGGTTATGTTTTATGTTCTAACCTCCCTTTTCTGTTTCTGGGAAGTGGTACAAGAATGTTTTTTTAAAGTTCTAGTATCTCTAAATATCCCAAACTTCACTAACTCATGGTTTCCTAACTAATAACTCACTTTTGGATCACTGCATAACTATGCATGAGCTAATCCCCAGCAGTATCATCTCAAAATGCAGTTTGCATATTCTTACATTTTGGAGCTCCTCAGTAACCACAAGATGTCAATAAATTGGAGGAGATTCTGAGAACAGCAACAAAAATGATTTAAGAATCCAAGAAGGTTGATTTATGAGGAAAGGTGAAGAAAGTTATCATTTAAGCCAGCTAAGTAAAATGGGGTAAGGGAGTCCAAGCATTTGAAGGTTATGGATGCCACAAACCTAGAGGAATTGGGATGCTATGCTTGGTCTAACAGAATAAAATAAGTACCAACTCAGAAGTAAGAGGTATGTCATCAATCACCTGTTGAGATTTGCTGGAGAGAAAGAAACCTTGAATATTCCTTCTTTTTTTTTTTGAAAAAAGTAAAAGATCTTTGCAGCAGAATGACCACTGAATCTCTAAGAAAAGATACTAAAAGCTAATTCAGTGATATTTTTAAACACAGGATTCAATCAATGATAACTTAGGCTACCCTCAACCATGTGTTTATCTCTCAACCAGGAGAGAAACTTTTAGGTCAACAAGATGAGCCCAAATGTCATATGGAAACCCTTAAAGAATAAAAATAATAGAACTAATGGATGGATGGATGGAAAAGTCTGTGACAAAATAATGTAAGATAATTTAAAGTTGGTCCTCCATAATATTGGGTAGATACTTTTAAGGACTATTCATGAGAGAATATGGACAAGCATGACCAACAGGCCAAGAAAGCAAAAATGGAATGTTCTATACTAATATCACCTTGAAGTACTGAATCTAATATGGTGGGTCAACAGTTCTAGATGTTTTTGCCTCCTCCTCCTCATCATCATCATCAATATCTTAATATCATTTTCAAAAAATGCAAACAATTAATTAGCATACATAACTACAGAATTAAAATTTCTACTTATCCCTCAACCCAGCCTCAACCTAGGAATGCAATATGTTTTGCATCTGTAAGAAAAGACTCAGAGAACTGAGAATTTTCACCTATTCATTCTAGACAATTAATAGGTCAAGGAATCATACCTTTACTCAGTAACATATTTTTTCATTGATATGAATTTAGGACCCCATCATCTTCCCTTACAAATACAATCCCCTGTATATACTAAGAACCTGTATCAGAGAAGTCTCAATGGAATTTTTAAGTGATGTGAAAAATTTCCTAAAATCAAGGACTAACAAGAACAATAAAGATTTTGCTTTGGTTTTTTTCCACATTACACATCTGCTTTTCTCACATTCCATAGTCCCATAATAATGTATTTATGATATATGACTGATTTTCATACCCAAGTCTTCACATCTGATGGCATAACTGCCTTTCTTATTCAGATCCTGGCAGATATTGTGTTGGGTACTCTGCCTAGTTAATGATTTATATCATTGCATTTGTAAGGAGTGATGGCTAACTAGGGTTAATTTTTACAAAGGAAACATGAATAACCAAAATCACTAAAAGCTAAGCATAGAACAAAAATGAAAGTGGGCAGATAATACTCACCAGGGGGAGAAGAAATAAATAGTCTAGATGAAGGGTTCTTAACTTGGGATTCATGAACTTGGATGGAAAATAATTACCACTTTTTTTCATTAATCTGCAACCAAAATTTAGAGCTTCCTTCAATAAAGACATTATTCTGAGAAGGGGGTCTAAAGGTTGAACAGTCTGCAAAAGGATTTCATTCTACAAAAAAAAAAGTTTAAAAAAATCCTGGTTTGAAATATGCCTATGGAATTATAAAGTGAAACTATTAAGCTTGTTCATTTATATTTAAAAGAGTCAATAGAACCTTTATATGTATAAATGGTGTAGGAACAAGTTTGCATAAGGATATATGGAGTAAAGTTGTACTAAAAAAATGACCTTTTCATATACTTACTCCAGAGAGTTAGTTACAAGATACAGTCTACTTCCCTTCCCTATTATCTTTTATTCAAACATAATGAGATATACCTGTTATTTAATACACACCATTCATACAATTTTACATGATTTACCAACAGAAGAACTATATCCTTAGCAAGATGAATGTAGGACTTTCTCTAAGAGAAGGATTAGTAAGAGGCAGAGTTATGTGGTAAAGATTTTACACTGGGAAAAGAAATATCAGCTAATCTTAGAATTTGTCAATGGTCTCTGAGTAGTTCATTTTTCTCCATTCATAAATATATTTTATGTTAACATTTTTTTTTACCAACTAGTATAGGATATCAGTCCTTCTCATAAAGATAATACTCTTTCCCATCATCAGTAAGGCATACTTTGAGGTTTTTTGTCCAATTTGGGGAAATAGATTGCCACTGATTTATGTTCTCTTGAACAGTCATCCTAATACCTGGCTTTGCATTATGATGGGACAAGACTGTGGCCATGTGACCACAAAACCAAAGAAGGCCCTGGACTAGAGTCCTTGACTGAATTAGTCTCTTTTTCTAAGCAAATGAACTAATGAGTCACAAAGTCAATGTATATTGTCTTATATTACCTGAAACTCAACATACCTAGATAAAGATGTTTAGTTGCCTTGATATTTCACTTTGAACACTGTCTTCACTCAAGACAGTCATAGTCCTAGTCAAAGATTTTGTTCCTATTTACCTTTAACCTGCAGTCTCCTAAACTATCCATGTTAACTCTCCCAATAGTATGTTAAATTAGTACTCTTCCATTCCTGATGACACCTATCAGCTATTGGCAGGATGTTATATTGCTCATCAGTCTTCTCTTTGCCAACTTGTATGGATTTGGTTCTTTTCATCTTTCCTCCAAAGTCAATCTATCCTGGACCTTAATCATTTCTGTCACTCTTCTCTGACCTCATTGAGTCTCATTCCTTAATGAGATGCCCAGAAATGACTGCAATATCCAGGAACTGAACACTGGGTGAGGGAAGTAGTCTGTCTTCTTGCCACTGCCTAATTCACTTATTCCTACAGATAGCAACATTACTTGATTGACAATCACTTTGTTATCTATCTCTATCTATCAGGACATATAAAGTGCCTACCGCGTATCTCATTTGACATATAGAACAGTGACAAAATGTCTAGGTTATTGAAGTAAGCTGATAAGCAGCCAGATACATTAGTATATCTTATGGTTAATGAAGAGACTATTCTAAAAGTGATGGAAAGGGCTGAGAAAACTTGAACCATTTGTGTTTAACTCCCAAGTACTTTGGGGGTTATTTATCTCCTAGAATTGAGAACAGTTCAATAAAGGAATTTATTTCCTCTCCCATCTTTGAATAAACTTCTTAGTCTTTCACTTCCTATGAGAAATTCTAGGGAGCAGGAAATGTAAGCATTAAAGTCTTTTTTTTTAATTCCTAGAATCTACTCCTGTCTGTCTTCCATGTTTTTTAGAATAATAATATTTTTGTTCAATGTTGTCACATTTTATAAATCATAAATTGCACTTTCAGGGGAAGGGATTGTAACAATATTTTAGATCAATAGAAACAGTTATTAAAACAGCATAAGTTCATAAAATAATAGCATTATTTCCTATCTATAGAAGAAGAAAATGAAGTTGAGAGAAGTTATACAAGATCACATTAATTACCTGGAACTCAACTCAAGACTTCTTACTCCAAAGTCCAGTGGTCTTTCCCCTATAAAATACAATAGGTCCTTGTTTTCTTAAGAGGGGTATTTATTTGTATAAGGGTTTTATTTTGTTTTTTTAACATGCCTTTGGAATTCATGAAACTTTTGAGAATATAAGAGCTACCATTTCATTGTGGTGATATCATAAGATTTCTAACAATGAATATTCTGTGTATGTGTGTATTTGTGTGTGTATGTGTACATATGTAGATGTGGGTGTGCAAATTGTAATCACAGATATTCTCTTGAATATTCACTGATAGTCTAAAGAAGTATCTTTGTGAAGGAGTCAGAGCAACTCCAAGCCCACAACTTTCTGTTTTTGACAACAAAGGGCAAAATTTTTTGTAAAGGAAACAGATACTAGAAAAACAGCTCTAGGTTTTGTTAGGTTATGGTTATTCCATTTAATGCATGACTATTTCTCATGATTCATTACTGGAAAAGGGAATCAGTTTTCAACCTCTATTCTAAGATTCTAGACATTGGTTGTGTGGCCACTGCTCTCTGTGTCAAAGAATTTCTTTGAGCAGTACCTCAAAGGCAGGACAGAAAAATGGAGTCTAACAGTACTTCAGAGGAGAAAAGAAGGTTACGTCATGGGGACACTTTCTTTAAGAAAGGCAGATCATTTCCATCATCAGTACATGAGGCTCGCTTCAATTGTCTTGTCTTTGAAGTATTAGGAGTAGGAATAAGAGAAACTCATAGGGTACAGCTATTCCTCTTGGAGTGAAGTGGTACCCTTCTATTCTGAAAGCTTATGCTCCCCAAATTCACTAGTCCCTTAGGAAAACATCCAAAGATGCATAATTGTAATATGTTAGTTTCATTCTCCTAGAGATCTCATCTACCATAGTTACACTTGGACTGGAAGTTTAAGTCTGTGATAAAGTTGTAATTTTTAAACTACATAGGGACAGCTCGATGACCCAGTGGATAAAGTGCTGAACCTGGAGTCATGAAGATTTGAGTTCAAATCAGAACTGTGTGATCTTGGGCAAATGATTTAACGCCATTGGCCTCAGTTTTCTCATTTGTAAAATATGCTGGAAAAGGAAATGACAAACTACTCCAGTATCTTTGCCAGGAAAACCCTAAATGGCATCACAAAGAGTAGGACGTTATTGAAATGATTAAACAATAATAGGCCACATATCTGAATAAATCTTCTGAGACTGCTCCGTACCCTCCCAAAGGTATACCTGAGAAAGCCCCACATATTATAATAGCAGTGGATCAGCTATATAAAATGAAACATAATTATGGAGGTTTTCTTATTATAATCTCAAAATTTTCTCTCTGAAAGAAGACATTCATCCCCTCTATTACAACTACTGTGGATACTGCACTCCAAGAGGAAAAAAGCCAAAACAAAGTAATGAGTTGTAACTACTCTCAACAAAGAATATGATTCTCAGATTCATCTCCCACTTCTAAACCCATTTAATAGTCACAATATGCAAGCTGTTAGACAATACACACTTGGTACAGACCTTGCCTTCTGGCAAGGAGCTTATGCATCCAGTATGTGCCAAACACTTTGCCTATTAACTGCTTTACAAATAACTAATTTGATACCCATAACCACCCTTTGAAATCTAGGTTATTTTTATCCCCATTTTGTAGTGGAAGAGACTGGAAAATAGAGATCAAGTGATATGCTCAAGGACAAAAATTAGTAAGAATCTGAGGCCAAATTTGAACTCAAACCTTCCTGATCCCATACCCATGGTGTTATCTAGGGTTCTACATAGCTACCTTTATGTTCTAAGGAGTTTTCATCAGGCATTACCTGTTAATACCTTTTATTTGTTGTTAGTCCTTTATTTTATTTGACTTTTTTGATTGTCTTAGAGTAGATATGATGATAAAGATAGTGCAAGAATGTGAAAGAGATGTGTGAGGCTAACCACCTCTGGACTAATCAGATTAAGCTGGCTTTTGAGATCCGAGAAATATTGTAAATTCAGAAGGAAAAATAGTGAGATATCCTCCCAGCAAAATAGGGATGGAAATCTAGAATAGAGGAAGAGGGCAAAGGGAAGGGGAAAAACACTCAAGGGGCAGAATTTCATAGTTAAAAAATACTGGAACAGGTATCAGGAGGGACTTGAATTTGAATCCTATCTCAGATGCTAACTAGCAATTTCCAATTCTTTGCCACTACAAAAAAAGAGCTGCTATGAATATCCTGGAACATGTGGGACTTTTCCCAGTTTTTATGATTTCTTCTGGAGACAGATCTAGAATTGGATTGCTGGATCAAAGGGAATGAACAGTTTTATTGCTTTTTTTGGGTATAGTTCTATATTGCTCCCAGAATGGTTGGGTTAGTTCATAACTCCACCAGCAAAGCATCAATGTCCCAATGCTCCCACAACCTCTCCAACATCGATCATTTTCCCTTTTTTGTCATCTTAGCCAATCTGATAGGTATGAAGAGATACCTCAGAGCTGTTTTAATTTGCATTTCTCTAATCAATAATGATTTGGAATATTTTTTCATATGATTTTATATAGCTCTAATTTCTTCATTTGAAGCTGTCTATTCATATCATTTGATCATTTATCAATTGGGGAATTGAATTTGATGCAATTTTCTATTAGAAATGAGACCTTTATCAGAACTCCTAGTTGTGAAGATTGTTTCTCAGTTTTCTACTTTCCTTGTGACTCTGGCAGCATAGATTTTATTAGTGCAAAACCTTTTTTAATTTAATATAATCAAAATCATTCATTTTGCAGTGTATATATTTCTTGGTTGTCCATAAATTTGGCCATATATAGATAGATAAAGATAATTTCTTGGTCTATTAATTTATCTGTGGTGGCATACTTTATGTCTAAATCCTGTACCCATTTTGACCTTATTTTGTTATAGGGTGTGAGATAGGGATCAATGTCTAGTTTTTGCCATACTATTTTCCAATATTCACCAACAATTTGTTTTCAAATAGTGAGTTCTTATCCCAGAAGTTAATGTCTTTGGGTTTGTCAAATAGTAGATTACTGTAGTCATTTACTACTGTTTCTTTGGAACCTATCCTAATCCACTGATCCATTACTCCATTTCTTAACCAGTATCAGGTAGCCTTGATGACTGTCCCTTTATAGTTTATTTTTAAAACTGGTAGAGCTAGGCCACCTTACTTTACATTTTTCCCCCATCAGTTCCCTTGCTATTCTTGACCTTTCCTTGCTCCAGATGACTTTTGTTACTATTTTTTCCAGCATGATAAAATAATTATTTGGTAGTTTGATTGGTATGACACTGAATAAGTAATTTAATTTGGGTAGAATTGTCATTTTATCATATTAACTCAATCTAACTATGAGCATTTGGCATTTTTTTCCAGTTATTTAGATCTGACTTTATTTGGGTGAGATACACTTTATAATTGTGTTCCTATAGTTTCTGGATTTGTCTTGGGAGGTAGATTCCCAAGTATTTAATGTCTATAGTTACTTTAAATGGAATTTCCCATTCTATCTCTTGCTCTTGTTCTTTGTTGTTCATATATAGAAATGTTGATAATTGGTGCAGATTTATTTTATATCCTGCTACTTTGCAGAATCTGTTAATTCTTTCAATGAGTTTTTTTAGATAATTTTCTCAAATTCTCTAAGTAAACCATTATATCATCTGCAAACAGTGAAAGCTTTACTTCTTCATTGTCAGTTCTGATTTCTTCAATTTCTTTGTCTTCTCTTATTGCTAAAACTAGCATTTCTAATACTATATTTAAGAGTAATAGTGATAATGGGCATCCTTGTTTTACCCCTGAGTTTATTGAAAATGCTTTGAATTTATCCCATTACATATAAAATTTGTTGATGTTTTAGGTGGATACTTTTTATTATTTTAAGGAAAACTCCATTTATCCTAAACTTTCTAGTGTTTTTAATAGGAATGGATTTTGTATTTTATGAAAGGTTTTTTTCAGCATCTATTAAGATAATTATATGATTTCTGTTGGTTTATTGTTATGTTCAATTATGTTAAGTGTTTTTCTAATATTGAACCATCCCTGCTTACCTGGTATATATCCTACCTGATCCTGGTGTGTGATCCTAGTAATAACTTGCTGTAGTCTCATTGCTAAAATTTATTTAAGATTTTTGCATCAATATTCACTAGGGAGATTGGGCTATAATTTTCTTTGTTTTGGTTCTTCCTGGTTTAAGTATCAGCACCATGTTGGTGTCATAAAAGGAATCTGGAAGAACTTCTTTTTCAATTTTTAAAAATAGTTTATATAGAAGAGGAATTATTCCTTAGATGTTTGGTAGAATTAATTTGTAAATTCATCTGGACTTGGATATTTTTTCTTAGTGAATTTTTTTAGGTTTTTTTTGCAAGGCAGATAGGGTTAAGTGGCTTGCCCAAGGCCACACAGCTAGGTAATTATTAAGTGTCTGAGACTGGATTTGAACCCAGGTACTCCTGACTCCAGGGCTGGTGCTTCATCCACTATGTCACCTAGCCACCCCATCTTAGGGAATTTATTGATGATTTCTTTAATTTCTTTTTCTAAAACAGGGTTAAGTATTTTTCCTCTTCTGTTAATCTGGACAGTTTGTATTTTTGTAAATAATCTTCCATTTCACTCAGATTATCCAATTTATTGCCATTCAGTTAGGCAAAGTAGCTCTGCATTATCTCTTTAATTTACTCCTCATTGTGGTTAGTTCACCCTTTTCCTTTTTGATACTGGTAATTTGGTTATCTTCTTTCTTTTTTAAAATCATATTAATCAAAGGTTTATATACTTTACTGATATTTTTCAAAAATTTTAGTTTTATTTATTACATCAATGGTTTTCTTGCTTTCAATTTCATTACTCTCTCCCTTGATTCAACTGGGAATTTTTTTATTTGTTCTTTTTCTAGCTTTTTCAATTGCATACCCAATTCATTGCTCTCCTCTGAGAAGTGTACATTTATTATTTCTGACTTTCTGCATTTGATTATAAGATTTTTATGCCATAGTACATGGTTAATTTTAGTATAGTTCAAGTTTTTTTCCTTCTATGAGTAGGGCATAAGAAGTTTTGTGGTATCAACTTCATATTTTAGTTGTGAGAAATATATTTTGCAAACTGCAAGGAATTGTACAAATGTGAATTATAATTATTATTTACAGTTCATAGGTATAGATAATAGCTCATACTCAAGGGAAGATTTGAAGACTTCAGAACACTTTCACAATAGCCCTATGAGGAACTATAAAATGTTACCATGTCAATTTGATGGATAAAGAAACTGAATCTAGGCAATATATTAATAGTTACTTATATAAATGGTCAACCTACAACTCAGATCTAGGTTTCCTGCCTCCTAATTCATCATTCTTTCCTCTCACACTATATAGCATCTCTATGTTGATTCCTATGTCACAGGATCCTGTATGTCATCTACTCCTTCAAAATGGATATTACTTCCTGGACAAAAGTCTTGTCAAAGGGTATGGGGGCCCCTTAACAGCTAGTAAGTTTTTCATCCCTGGAAGTCTTCAAGAAGGGACTGTATATATGAGCACCTAATGGGGATAGGAGAAGGAGGATTTCTGCAAAGATGTTGATTCAGTTCCAAGTAAGTCCCATTCTAAGAAATACTTATTAAAGCAATGTGGACAGTAGGAATAAATTAAGTCAAAGGACTTGAGTTCAGAACCTTTCTCTGTCACTATCTATAGCACCTTGGGCACCTCACATAACTTCAGGGCATTTGAGTTCTCTCTTGTATAAAATGACAGGGCTACCAAAAGGGAAAAGAACCCACAAGTAAAAAATATTTGTAACAACTCTTTATGGTGGCAAGGAATTGGAAATTGAGAGGATTTCATCAGTTGAGGAACGTCTGAAGAACCTGTGGTATATGGATATAATGAAATGCTATTGTGCTATAAGAAATAATGAGCAGTAAGGCTTTAGAAAAACCTGGAAAGAAGTACATGAACAGATACTGAGAGAAATAAGCAGAACCAGGAGAGCATTGAACATGTTAACAGAAACATTGTGTAATGATCAACTATGATGATCTATACTCTTCTCAACAATATAGTGATCCAAGACAAATCCAAATGACTTGTGATGGAAAAATGCCATCTACATACAGAGAAAGAACTAAGGAATGTGAATAGAGATCAAAGCATCCTCTTTTCACTTTTTAATTTTGTTTTTTTGATTTTTCTGTCTCATGATTTTTCTATCTTGTTATGATTCTTCTTTCACAATATGGCTAATGTGGAAATATTTACATAATTACACACACACACACACACACACACACACACACATATATATATATAACTTCTCACAGATTACTTGCCATTTTAGAGAAGGAGGGAGAAAAATCTGGAAATCAAAATCATACAAAAATTAATGTTGAAAACTTTATTTATATGTAATTGGAAATTATAAAACAAAATTATAAAACACAAAATAATATAATTTTGGATCTGGTCTAGGAGATTTCAACGTCTGCCTTGTAGAGGCTCTTCCAAGTGCTGAATGGGGAATCGGCAGGTAAGACAGCTGTGACTAGGCAACCATATCTTTGTTTTCTTATCTCCAAGAAGAGTATTAAGCCAGACATTGATCATGCATTGCATATTTATAGTTTTAAAGAATTACAAGGCTAGACTAGATGGCCTTTTAAGGTCTTTCTGATCTCTAAATCTGTGATTATCAGAAATGTGGCAATGTTTCAAAATAGTGTAATACCTCTATAAAGAAAGACACATGCTAAAACTACCTACATGTACATATAGTAGCTTTAGATTTTATGAGAAGAACAGAAATCCTGAACTCTAGGTCTATAATATTTTATTAGCATTAAGCCTACCCTGCTGGGGAGCTATATAAATTGCAGTAATTTTGCCTCCTTAATGTTTCCTATCAATCTTTGTTCCTCAATGAAATAGTACCCACACACTGCCAAATCTCTTCCCTCTTTACTCTTTTTTCCTCCTCTTTTGCCCCTGCCTCCTTTCTTTTCCCCTTCCTCTGCCTGAGTTCCTGTCCAAAGTTACAATATACTGAGAAAAGTATATACAGAAAGTATTTTTTTAATTCTTTAATCACTGCAACATGACACAATTTAGTAATTTAGGCTGGGGCATTTTGATTTAAACAGATCATAAGCAGAGACAGAATCGGGTCTGCAATGCAATTAATCATCTCTGTATTACATTATCCACAAAACAATACAGGAAACAAAGGAGCAGGAGCTATCCTAACCCAGCCTTGATGTGCAAATAATTGGCTTGGCTTGGCTTTTGCAGTCACTGAGGGTTGTAGCACCAGCTAAAGTTTATTAATATACATCTGTGATGTGGGTCTTGGGAAAGATGTAGAGAGAAGAATTTGCAGTCATCCACCACCAAAAAAAAAATCAAAGCATTAAGAAATATTTCTTGCTGGTTTCTTTCCTCTGCATAAGCATCCTTTGTCCAAAAATACTGAATTTGATCCTCCTACTTTTAAATACCATGTAGTGCCTAAGGCTTAAGAACTACACGTTTTCTGCTGTTGGTTCAATATGCTCGGTGGGAGAAATTTGTCATCGGAGTGGTTGCTGTTGGAGCAATAGAGAGATCTCCTTTTTTTCCCCTTCCCTGAAGCATCTGTTGCCTGGACTTTTGTTTGTATTAATGAAATATGCCATCTGCATTGTGCTGGGCTCTTCTTACATCTCTGTAGGAAGCTGAGAAGGGAAATCCCAAAGAGGAATCTGTTATCCAGAACAGTGCTACCATGGGCTCCCCTTGGCACTGCTGAAGGATGAAAGCTGCCCAACCACCAAAGACAAATGTCACCACCCCTATTTTAAATCTGGCTGAATTCACGTTCTCAAGTAGATGAGTGAGTTCATACTACATGACAATCTAGGTCTTCAACACAGAGGCTGGAGTGAAATGCTCCTTTCTCAGTCTTAATGGACAGAGAAATTAGACTCTGGAGGGTGTTTCCTTTTTTTAACAAAAAATACAGAATGATCCCCTTTCTCTCCAGTTCTTTTCTCCATAATTCTTCTGAAGATTAAGAAGATTTGCTCTTAAAACTACAAGTTCCTGTGACAGGGCATGGTCAGAGGCAGGAGAGATTTAATCAGGAGGAGCCAGAATTAGGGATTTGACAGATTTTGTGAGATGAGAAGGAACTGGCTGTCATCAGAACTTAGGTAGCCAGAAATCAGGCTCCACAGGAGTTGGGACTGGATGGGTCAGGCTGATACTACAATGGAGGAGTTCTTAGCTTCTACAATCTTTAGGGATAGATTTTTGAACTTGGATGGGGAAAAATTACATCTACATTTCAATATAATCAATTTCATTTATGATTTTATGTATTTTATTATATATATTTTAGAACTTATTCTGAGAATGGGTTCCTAGGTTTCATTAGATTAATCAAAGGGGATCATGACACAAAAAAAGATGAAGTTGCCCTGCTGAAGTTCAAGGCAACCTAAAGGCAAAGTCAAGAGAGATCAGCTAAGCAGAAAGTATTAGACACATATCAGAAGTTTAAACAGGACAGAATGGGGAGTCCATGAAGGAAACTGGAGCAAATGGGTTGTATGATTTGCCCAGAGTCACATAGCTATTAATTATCTGAGATCAGTTTTGAATTCATGAAGATGAGTCTTCTTGACCTCAGTCCCAACACTCTAAACACTGTATCACCTGGCTACATTGAAGGGAGGGAGAGAGAGAGAGAGAGAGAGAGAGAGAGAGAGAGAGAGAGAGAGAGAGAGAGTCATTTTGCCTGTCATTCTTGGATAATACATCAAGAAATCAATTTTCTTTTATAATTTGTCAGATATCCAAAGCTAATGACTTGAGCAACTAAAATCATAGAATCTTGGAGGTAGAAGGGACATATAGCTCAGATGATATCCATTCTATACTATACTCGGAGCAGAAATTCCCTCCAGACCATACCCAACAAGTGGTCATTCATCCTTTTCTAAGTAACTCCTAGTACTGGAGAATTGAATTTATTTTCCACAAGTCAGTCAATTTTATTTTTGATCGCTCTAATTTTCAAGACCTTTTTTTCAGTATATCAAACAAAAATATGTTTCCTTAAGATTTCTATATCTTTTGTACTTGCCCTTTAGAACTAAGTTAAAACAAATATAATTCTTTTGCACAAAAGTCCTTCCATTATTTCTCTTCTCCAGACAAATGACCCCCATTCCGTCAAAACAAACTTATATGGCTTAAGTTTAAGTTCTATCACTGTCCCAGTCAATCTCTTCCATTTACTGACCAGGAAAAAAATGTGAAATGACAATCACTAATGGATTCATTCCTTGAATGCTCCCTCAAATGATGTCATCCACTATGTATCCAAGCTTTTTTTTTCTGATCCTCCCCAAAGTTTGTCTTAGATAAGCATCTCAACACAGTTTGGGGGTAAGGTTTCCTCATTTTTCCTGAAAATGGCAAGGATGCAATAGAACTATTTTGACAAACAGTCCTCACTTTTGCTCTGTGACCAACACAGGTTCTTTTTTCATTCATATATTTCAGTGATGAGGTCCTTTCCCTTCCTTCTGTTTCATTGCTTTTATTTTATATATATATATATATATATATATATATATATATATATATATATATATATTATAGTCTCTTCATACTCACTAGATCCCTCTCCATTACTCTCTGAATTTTTCTCAATTATAGAACTTAGGAGTCTTTAACTCCAAACTAATTCATAGTCATACAAAAGTCATTTAGGATGCTACATTTTTTATTAATTTAGCCTATGATGGCATTACTTTTTTTTGGAGACTATGCCATGTTAACTTTTATTGAGTGATTAAAACCTGCCTTTAGTCACACCAATCCAGAATATAAATATATTATATTATATGAGGGGTGAGGTCCTGTGCTATGAGCCCCAAAGAAATTTGAAGTTTCTGGAGGGATGATGGAGAGCTAGTCCAAACTTAATATTAGTTGCTAATACTACAATTTAAGGAGGTAGAGAAATTTTAAAAGATTCAAAGTAAGATATACATGGCATGGGGGCAAGATTAATGGGCATAATATCAGAAGTCCTTGGTTCTAGCCCTGGCTCTGCCACTAATGAGCTACTTGATCTCAGGCATATCATATGATATCCCTGAACCTCACTTTTCTTCTCTATAAAAATTACAATTTGCAGTGCATGGTCTATAAGGTTCCTCCCAATTCTATATTATCCTATATGATTTTATTATTCTAAAAGCATCAAATATGATTCAAAGATCAGAAAGAAGATTCTAACATTAAAGATTTGAAATAAGTCAAATAAAAATGTATTAAGTGCCAGCTATGGGCAAGGGACTTTTCTGGGCATGAGGGAAGCAGGATAAATAGAAGACAGTAACCTACATTTAAGGAGTTTAATGAATGGAAAAACATGGGCACTAATTACTAAAATTAAAAGAAGAATGAATTAATAGCAAAGGAGGAAAAAATGTAGTGTAATGTAAGACATGTAAATAAGGGGAAATTACTGCCATCTTGGAAAGTGGGGAGGGGGATCAAAGAGGCCTTCAAAAAGAAAAATAAAAGGATTCAAATTATTTGGACCCCCCTAAAAGGACTAATTGGGAACTTAATTACCAATGTAGTGTCTGCATGTACTTTAGCCATGTTCAATAATTATTTATTTAATGAATAGATAAGTGAAGAAGATCTTGGTTTTTATAAGGCTAAGTCTAGCCATAGAATATCAAAATAGGAAGAAAATTACCATTAAGTTCCAATCTCTTTAAATTAGTGTAACTATATGGTACATATAAAGGTAGGTTGCATTTAAAGTTGAGGATTGGGGGTGGCTAGGTGGCATAGTGGATAAAGCTCTGGCCCTGGAGTTAGGAGTACCTGGGTTCAAATCCAACCTCAGACACTTAATAATTATCTAGCCGTGTGGCCTTGGGCAAGCCACTTAACCCCATTGCCTTGCAAAATCTAAAAAAATAAAATAAAGTTGAGGATCTGAGTTTGAATCCCAATTCTGTGATTTATTACTTGTGTGAACTTGAAAAAATCACTTTATTTCATGGCACTTCAGTTGCCATCTGTAAAATATGATTGCATGAGAGGGACTTTAAGGATCTTTCCATCTTAATATCTGTTATCTCATGAATCTCTAAGCATTTATTTGGAACAAAGTTCTATAATCCAAAGAAGAAAACAAAATGGTTCCTACAGTTATGGAACTTTCATTGTACTGAGAGAATACAATATGTAAATACATAAAGCAATTTCAGGAGGTAGAAGACACTAAGAACTGGGGGTGGGTGGGGTGATAGCATAGTGCTAGGTGCTTAATGATTATTTACTAATTGATTGACTAAAAATTAATTTCAAAGGCTTTATGTAATAGGTGGCACCTAAATTAGACTCTGAAAGAAGCTAAGGATTCTAAGAATCTCATTCTTTGATCAAGAATTTGAGGCCAATCCAGGTGAAGAGAGCTGTATAAGTTTATTTATCTAGTCAATAGAAGCCCAACTCCTAATCCATTTCAGTACTTTTTCTGGACTATAACAGTACCAATTGGGGCAGTTTGTTGGCATAGTGGATAGAGTGCTGGACCTAGAGTCAGAAAGACTTATCTTCCTGAATTCCTATCTGGTTTCAGGCATGTATTAGCTATGTTACCCTGGCAAGTCACTTAATTCTACTTGCTTCAATTTCTTCATCTTTAAAAGGAGTTGAGGGGCAGCTAGGTGGCACAGTGGATAAAGCACCAGCCCTGAAGTCAGGAGTACCTGGGTTCAAATCCGGTCTCAGACACTTAATAATTGCTTAGCTGTGTGGCCTTGGGCAAGCCGCTTAACCCCATTTGCCTTGCAAAAACCTAAAAAAAATGAGTTGATTGTGGGGCAGCTAGGTGGTACAGTGTATAGAGCACTGGCCTTGGAGTCTGGAGGACCTGAGTTCAAATCTGATCTCAGATACTTAATAATAACCTAGCTGTGTGACCTTGGGCAAACCACTTAATCCTACTGCCTTGCGAAAAAATAAAAAAAAAAATAAGTTGGAGAAAGAAATGGTAGCCACTCTGGTATCTTTGCCAAAAAAAGTCTAAAAGGGGCCACAAAGAGTTGAATATAATTGAAAATAGGAATAACAAAAAAACTGCCAGTTAACTTTCATATCCACAAAGGACTACAAGATCCAATCAAATTATATCAACAAATTCAGGTAGATATAACTAAGAAATTACTTAATTGTCAAGGATTAAAAGGAAGGAATAGATCACTATCTACAGGTAATTCCTATAGATTTATATTTATATAAGGGATAGTACTACAAATTCTGTAAGTACACATATTTCACCTATTCAAATCATGCATAACAACTCAAATCCTATGTCTTCCAGGAAGTTTTCTCCAATTACTGCAGACCTGTTTAATCTTTCCCTCTTTTGAACTTAAGATACTTGTTTTCTATATTTTTCTTTTAGCTTTTAAGCATATATTATATATATATATATATATATGTGTGTGTGTGTGTGTGTGTGTATGCAATGTATCTATTATATTTGTATATGTATATGATTTAAGGAGGAAGCAGAGTAAAAAGAAGTACTCAAAGAAATCAAGACGGGTTCTAGTTCTGACATTTCTATATCACCTTGAAAAAAAATTTCATTTCTTTGGGTTTCAATTTTCTCATTTTCAATTAGTTCTTTAGGCTCTGTTCAATGACCTCCAGCAATGTGGTGAGTTATGAAGAAAAGGGAAATTTTAAAACAAAAATAAGTGTTTGGATTAAACAAACCCTTTCAAGTTCAAAATTACAAGGTATCTGCATCCATATCTTATGAGGTAAAACTAAGTTTAAAATCATTGAAGATAGGAGATATTTATACACATACACACACAAATATACTATGTATCCCATACCATGCCTGGTACACTTTATATACATTGAGAAGTCCTTCAATAGTAAGTAAGCATGTTACTTGAATGAGTAAAAGGACTTAAGTATTCATTTGACCTTAAAAAAAGGTAGTTGGACCAGATGGTTTCACAGGATTCTATCATTCTATATTCTATGATTCTGACAGTCTACCCTGGAAGGACCCGTATCACTAAGGGCACATTTAGGCTAAACTATTTTCAACACTGATCTTTATTATTTTATAAGAAGAGACCAATGGGTCTCTGGGAATTTGGATAAAGTAGGGACCCAGCAAATTCACAGCAGTAAACAATCATATAAAGCAGTGAAAACCTAAAAGATTGCTTTCACCTGTTATTTCTCTAAGTGAGAAAAGCTTTCCCTAAAAGTAAAGATGACCAACTTGAGAAGGTAAACCATGATTGCTTAAACTAGGTTTGGATTGGAGCAGCTGGGTGGTGCAGTGGATAGAGCACTGGCCCTGGAATTGACCTCATACATTTAATAATTACCTTGGACAAGTTACTTAACCCAATTATCTTGCAAAAAAACAAACAAGCAAAAAAACATAGATATGGATCACTGGAACCAAATTTCTACATGTGAAGATATGAAGAGAAGAATAACAATAGTCAATAGTTTAATATCCAGAGATCAACTCTTCAAACAAAATTCCTGTGGGAGAAGTCACAGGATGGGAATCTTTAGATTACAATATATATTTCTAGTCTCCAATTCAATAAAAATAGTGATAGATAGGTGAAGATTAATAGGGAGTGGCAGAGATCTGATATAGAGGCTATGAGGAATAGCAACATAGATGTGACTGAGAAAAATTATCCGATCTCTCTGGCAAACAATCTTTTATTAGAATGCAATTTCCATGAAAGTTTTATTTGAGAGGTAGCCAAAGGATGACTCTAATTGCTATCTAGCCCTAAAAGATTTCTGATTAATACTCTGATTTTCTTTCAAAGATTGCCTAGCAAAGCTCCTACTGAAGTGTGCAGTAATGTAGGAGCAGCCACCATTTAAGGACAATATTAACACATTAAGTCAATCTATAGAAAGATATGTGGAATCTGGAAGGTGTGGAAGACTATTTTCTAAGAAGAGCATTAGTCTTATCAAAAAGTAAGAGTAATATTGTGTTTATTTCTGGGTGCTACACAAAATAATTGCTAAAAGAGAACAAAAAAAAAGTAAAATGTGGGGAAACTGTAATAAATCCAAAAGAGGGTAACTAGGATGATTTAGAACCATGTTCAATGAGAAATAAAGGAATTGAAACAACCTAGAAAATAAAAGACACAATAGGACATGATTGAGATATTCTAAGAGTTGGTGGACAGTTATATGGAAGAGGAAGACTTTCTCAGTTATCAAAAAGCAAAATTGAAACTATTATGAGAGGAAGTAACAAGAAGGTATATTTGTGTCCCATCATAAAAAAAGTAATCTTTTAAGAACTACAGTTGTCTAGCAATGAGATGAACTACCTCAAGGGTCAGTACTTCATCCACCTCCAAATTCCAATGGAAAGAAAATTTGATCTATAGCTAGAGAATCTAGGCTCAAATATTGCCTCTGCCATTTTCTATTCTGCACAAGACAATATCTGAATAATATTCTTTTAAATCAATCAATCTACAAACATTTCTTAAGCACTTAGGAAAGCACTCTGCTAAGCACTGAGAATACAAAGAAAAACACAGAAAAAAACCCTGCCCTGAAAAAAGTCATATTTTAATTACAAAACAACATGTACATAAATAGATATTTTCAAAGCACATATTCCTTCCAGATGAAGTAAGAGGCATTTGAACCTAATCTGGATAATATCTATGGTTCCACCTATTTCTAAATTTCTGATCAGGCTATTTGTGACTGAAAATGTTCAGTCCTAGAGTGTAAGAATGACTGCCAGTGGTGCTGTGGGAAAGATTCCTGCTAGGGGTGAGAGTTTGCACTTTATGAAGTTCAAAGTCTAAAGCTAGAGTGATGCCCTTCCCTGCTGCCCTCACACACCAACTTCTAGACTCAGTGTTTCACCTAAGGGATGTAATGCTGGCACATTGAACATTCACAAACTGTGCCCTTAGAGATTCCATAATTAAAAGCTATTTACACTTAGTTTCAGATTTCTATTAAAAAATACATATGGAAAACATATCAGGTTTAAGGCACTGAGAGGAACCATGATCTAGGGTTCAGAAAGATCTCTACTGAAAAGTAGTGGGGAGAGAACCATCATCAAATTCACCCCTATTTCCCTGTACACAGTCCATAGATTAGAAATCAATTAAGTATCTCTCTTCATTGACTTTGGCCATGACTGATATATGTGAGTTATATTTTCTCTTTGTTCAAGTTAGAAAGGCTTTTTTCCCCCTCTTTATTTTTATTCCTCCAGACAGTAAAACATAATGTTCCTGTGTCAGCATCTTATTTCTTGGAGCGTGGAATTAGGTAAGATGTTTAGGAAACCATATTAAATACCTCTAAACAATATTGGAATGACCTATATTTCTAACAAAATTTAGAGAGAAATCGGGGGAAATAAATGAGGGGAGGACAATACATTAGTTCTGTGTTTAAGTGGAAGGTTCATAGGAATGAAGATGACTTTGCATTTAAGGAGAATTTTTTTTAATCCACTTTGTCTGCAGTAATATCAGCAACCTAATGATCTGATGACTACTTCACACACACCACAATGCCATTGTGAAAGATCTATCATCTTATTATGAACTGAAAAGATGAATGAAAAAGCCCACATGCCTAGTTCATGGTCCAAAGTGAGGCACCAATTTAACACTAGTCTTGAAATGTGAATTTGAAACTGGAGATAAATGGGAAATTCGGTATGAAGAGAAATAAAAGAAAAAAAACTCATTATAAGTAAATAAATTTTCTGAGCTGTTGAAGTCATTTTAGACATTGTTAGAGACACTCCAACAACATCACTCATTCTGATAAGGCTCTTCTGGTCAGTGTTTCTCCCTTAAATGCCAAGTGTTTCAACCATATCTAAAGCAAAAAAAACAAAAACAAAAAAAAAAAACAGCCTCTTCCTTCTTCTAAAATCACAAGATAAACATTTCTTCTGTTTTCACCTCTCTCTCTTTCACATTTTTCTAGCTTCTAAAAACCATGGAACTCAATCAAGAGTACTTGCTAATTCCAGAAAGGCTCAACAAGACATAGAAGAAAATTAACCAAGAAAGACATTAATATAATAGACAGTATTTGTAATGCAAAATAGATGAAAGTAGAATCAGGAGAAATCTAGGTTTCTCACAATGCCTTCAATTTTCACTAGCAAGGCGACCACAGAAAAGGTCCTATCCATCTTTATAAACTTCATTTTTTCATCTGTAAAGTAACAAACCTCTGAGTGTTATTGTAAGCATCAAATAAGACAATTTATATATAATGGTATTTAAAACTTAGAATGATGTACAATTATCAGCAAATATTACTATCATCATCATTATCATTACTTCAAAAGAATACCGGACATCCTCAATTTACATACTATATTCCCAGAAGATCCTGATTATCCAGTTGCTTGGAATACTGACTGTCATTTTCTCAGAGAAATTTTGTAATAAATAGAACTCCAATTCTCAAACAAGTACAAAAGTCTATTTAACTTTTACTTTTGATTTAGAGTATGATGAATGAAAATTCTAAAAGACAGTTTCCAACTAATTAATAATCAACTTATTAATTAGCCTGCCTAACTACCAATAAATTGATGGTCAGTAGTATCTCTTGATAACCAAAGATGCCAGAGAAGACTCTCAGATTTCTTTATTCAGATATATACCTTCTGGCAATAAAAACTAATCTGACAAGTGAAACTCAACCCTGATTGGTGGATGTTTAATGAGGAGATGGGTGAATAGTCTTCAGCTCCTCCTGTGTGGCTTAATTATGAGAACCAACAGCCAAGCAATATGAGCAGGGGAAGTCATTTCCATATGGTCTCTCTGGCTACTTTTTTCCTTCATGAGCTCAGTCACCTGACTCTAAAGGAAGAGATGAAGGACAAGGAGACATACCAGGGAGAAACATCTAGCTGAGGTTGACTTTTTTTTTTACAGAGAAGAAAAAAAGTAAGGATCCCTACTCAGGTAGATATGCCTTGGAGTTCAGAGATGAACTTACTGTTATACACTTTTAAAGTTGGTTTTTTTCAGGGGTTAAGTTTCAACATATATAGGAGAAAAAGGATAGATCACAAATTAAAATTAATTATTAATATAGCATAATATTTTTATCAGGGGGTAAGAGGTAGGGTGGGGTGTCAGCACTGGTGATTTCATTAGTTTTGCTGTTGTTCAGTCATTTAAGTTGTATCTTCATGATCCTATTTGGGGTAAAGGTACTCAAATAATTAGCCACATCTTTCTCCAGTTAAGTTGAAAGATGAGGAACTGAGGCAAACAGGATAAAATGACTTGCCCAAAGTCACAGCTAATAAATGTCTGAGACCAAATTTGAACTCTGATCCTTCTGACTTCAGGGCAGGAGCTCTATCCTATCCACTGTGCAACTAACTCCTATTATGGAAACTTCACCTACTGATGAAGATCCAACAATTCTTCTTTATTACAGATTCCTAGATTTAGAGCTTAAAGAGAACTTTCAGATAATCTTCTCTTAGCCCTTCACTGTTCAGAAGATAAAAATAGTGCCTAGAGAATGACTTGCCTAAGGTCATACAGGTAGGAGAGATAAATGACAAAAAATCAAAGGCAATGTACAATGTAAGAGAACTGAGATTCAAATGAGATTGAGTGACTTGCATAAGGTCACACAGCCAACTCTTATGCCAATAACACTTCCAGTAATTAAACAAAATCAAATATTGAAAATAATTCTGATCTCTCTTAAATTATAACTGGAGTATCCCAATTGATAAATGGTTGAAGTATATGAACAGTTTTCAAAGGAAAAAATTAAAGCTATATATAATTATATGAAAAACTGCTCAAAATCATCATTGATTACCTCACATCTACCAGATTGGCCAAAAGGAGGAAAAGGGAAAATAATCAATGTTGGAGAGGTTGTGGGAAGATTGGGACATTGATGCATTGCTGGTGGAGTTGTGAATGGATCCAACCTTTCTGGAGAGCAATATGGAACTATATACAAAGAACAATAAAACTGTTCATTCCCAATGACCCAGAAATTACAATTCTAGTTCTATATCTGAAGAAATTATAAAAAGGGGAAAAGTCCTACATGTTCTAAAAATATTAATAGTAGCTCTTTTTGTAGTGGCAAATAATGGGAAATTGAGGGGATGTCCATCAATTGAGGAATGATTAAACAAGTTATGGTACATGAATACTATGGAATACTATTGTTCTATAAGAAAACATAAATGGCCAGACTCTAGAGAAGCATGGAATGACTTACGGGATCTGATGCTGAGCAAAGGGAATAGAACCAAGAGAACAATATACACATTAACAACATTGTGAGATTAACAAACTTGATAGAAGCAGCTCCTCTTACCAATTCAGAGAGCTAGGACAACTGTACTAGACCAGCTACGGACAATCCCCATCCAGAGGAAGAAAAACAAAACAAAACAAAATTAAAAAAAAATTCCCTTCAGAATCTGATGAACACTTTATAAAAATTATCTCTTATGTATCTCTTTCTCTTAATCCTAATTCCTCATACTAAAAATAACTAATCTGTAAACATGTTTATCAACAATATGTATGTACAATGTTAACCTGACTGTTTGCCACTGAGGGGAGGGGAGGTGGGAAGTCGGGTTGGAAGGAAACTTTGTAACTTCAGAATATACATATATGCATATGGATGAAAATAAATAAATAAAAGTATACATATTACAATTATAAACTAGAGGAGGTTTAATTAGATTAAATTAAAGAAATAGCAATATTTGTGGAAAAGCTTTTGGCATAGTGGCTAGTGTATAGTCAGCACTTAATAAGTATTCATACTTTTTCCTCTTCCCTGCTTCAACTTTGGGCATGGTTAGGAGCTGTAGATATTGACCTCACTGACCTTTTAAATATTTTAGTTCTCTTTTAAAAGTTAAAACTTTTCTTTTATTGCAGAGTGGGGCAACCTTAGGAAGAGGAGGGCTTCATATTACAACATGTCTACAAACCATATATCCAGTACTCATAGCAGGTTAAACCATTCTGAAATGCAGTTACTTAGATCACCTGTTTTCTCTTGCTTCTCTGTCTAATGTTAAGAGAAATATGTAATGGAAAACTGCCTGTTGTATAGCAGGTGTGAAACACCTTCTATCTGTTCAGGAGATCATTGTTCACTGGGGTGTGGGGGGGGGGCGGTTTGAGTATAGCCAGATAACTGGCCATCAGGAGTGATACTGGAACCAAGGTACAGGAGATTTCTTCAACAGTTCCAGGACTTGTCAATTTAAGATAACATTTTTAAGAGCAAAATATACAAACAAAACTGGTAAACATTCAAAGAGCTATTACAATTTTCACTGCACAACTTTCATTGAGGAATTATTATTTCTGCAAACTGATTCAAGGAAACATTAGTCTTTTGGCCAGATAAACATATTTCTTCCCCCTCCCCTCATCATTCTCTCCCTCTTTCCACCAATCAAAAACAAAATGCCCATTTTCTATTTTTTTATGGACACATCTAGAAGCTTTGTCAATTTGCTCAGGCAGAAATGAACAATGATTACAATGACATTTGGCCTGCACAACAACATCAAAATTACTTCATCTTTAACACCTGAAGAAATAAGGAGCAACTTAAAAGAAGGATTTCTTGAGTGTCTCTGTATTATACTGGAAAGGGACCATTTTGGGGGCTGTTACACCCATGTAGGTTTTTGACTATTGGATTCCCTATGAAGAAGAACCCATGAAATGTATTTGTTTTTTTCATTATTGCCATGGATTGTTTATTGATTTGCATTTGCTAAATCAGACTGGTTTGATTTTAGTCAACATAACATTAATAGAATTACAAGTTGGTTATCAAATAATGGTGTCCAAAGTTCCTGCAAACAAACAAGCAAACAAGCTGCATCTGGCATTAATTTTCCTAAATTAGACTCAAAACATTGGTGAACACACACACACACACACACACACACACACATACACACAAAAACTTCATATAACTTAAATATCACATTGCATTAACTATCCTGTATGTGCAGGTACAATGAATGAGCTAGTAGTGATCTTTCTTCTCTCCAAAAAGTCAAAACACATTTTCACAGAATCTCAGAATGTTTATTTTAAAGGGATTAAATATCTTGTTGTGAAACATCTCACTTTACTGAGGAGAAAAGTGCAAGTGAGGGATGAGTAATTTACCTAAGATCATAAGGTTATAGGTCAGTCAGTGTCATAATTAAAACTATAATCCTAGGCTTCTTATGTGCTGTTTTAAGAGCTCATCTAAAGTCCCCCTCTTTTGATAAGTGATTAATCACTATCTTGCCAGGCACATTCTGTTTTTCATATGGTAGTCACCTTATCACTTTCTTCCCTCTCCCTTTATGTTCCATATTCAGGAAGCTGTAAAGTCTTGCTGGACTTACCTCCATAATAACTCTTACACCCATACTCTATTCTGCACTCACACAATCTCTATTCAATTCTGACCCTCATTACACCCCATCTAGACTATTTCAACAGCTTTTTAATTATTTTAAATCTCTCCTCTTGCCAACCTGGCCTCCTTCCATAAAGCTTCCAAATTCATAGTACTAAAGTAATGATCTAATCATGTCATGGTCCTTAAAAAATCTTCGTGGTCTTTCTATAGCCTCCAAAAAATATAAAACCATTGGTCTTGTATTAAAAGTTCTTTCTAATATGACTTCCATCTTCTTTCTCAGCCTTATTTCATTTTGCTCTCCTTCACACACCCTCAGTTCTAGTAAAATCAGGCTGCTCATTCATTCCTGTGCCAGCTAATCCATCTCCTATTTCTATGTGCAAGCAATCTCTGGGGTCCACTGGTATGCTGAAACCAACTCAAACAGGCTCACGAGAACTGACTGTTAAATTTCTAATATAGAAATATTGTAGAGCATTTACACCTCAGAAACAGCATACTACTTATTGCCAGGTTCCCTCCTTACCCTGGTGTTTAGAATTCCCAGCTTTCTTTCAAGATATGTTCAGGTGTCACCTCCTAAATAACTTTTTCTGATTCTCTTAGTGGCTTGTGCTTTCTCCCTCTTGAAGTTTCCTTAAATTGTTTTATATAAACTTTGAATTAACTTATCTCTGCATGCAAATGTAGCTTTTTGGGTGCAAAGACTATTTTTTGTTTTCCTATCTCCAATATCTAGCACATTGCCTGGAAGAAGAGGGATGCTTAGCAAAAACTTTGCTGAACAGACCATCAGTCACTCCTATCTCTGGGTCTCAGCATCTCATCTCCAAAATTAAGACATTGGGCTACATGAGTGATCTCCAAGATTCTTTACCTAATCTAATTGTAGAATTAGTGACATAGAGATGGAAGGGACCCTTAGGCTATCAAGTCTGAATTCCTCATTTTGTGATTGAGGAAACTGAGGTTCAAGGAAGTTAAATGACCTATCCCAGATCACACACATGTAATAAGTGCAAGTTGTGAGATTTAGAGCCCTATACTTCTTGTTCCACAGACAGGGCTCTTTTAATTGTATTAATCTAGAGAATGCATTATATGCACATAGCCCTAGCAAAATGTGCCTCCCTGCCCAAAGGAAGTTGGCAGAAGAGAATCTGAATGATACAAAATCACTTGGTCCCTATACTTATCACACAAGAAAATAATCTCAGTGAGTTTGGATATAAGCTATATCTCTCTATGTCACAATGCAAGCTCTCAAATACTGGACACAGGGAATGAGGTGCTACCCAAGGGGTTTGAATGATCTCAGGCTTTGCTATTCAAAGACAATAAGGAAGGGAAGAAAACTGGAATTCTGTCAATGTGAAATGAGTGTTTACTGGTCATAACAGGAGGAAAAATAATTCACTGCCACAGACATCTGGTCTTCTTGTATCATAATTTAATCACCTATGTATATTCTTTTTTTCTCTGCTACTAATAATTGAAGTTTAATGAAATTTTCAATTTTCTAATAGGGTTGCCTTCAATGTGGCACACATCCCTAGTTCTCACAGAAGAGGTAATTGCCCAAGATTTTATTAAACCATCATTATGGGAAATGCTTCAGGTCCCAGAAGAGAAACATCATCCTTCCAAAGCTTTCAAATTGGAATGGCCTCCTATCCCACAATCCTAAGGTGGTCTGCCAACAGACTGGCACTGTGGGCTAATGTCTATAGTACATAATTAAACTTGACTCAATTGCTTTACATACCTATAAGGTCACATTTCACTCTATTTGAATTCATTATCTCTTTTTTGACCTACTAGTTACATTAGCTTTTCTTGTTGACATCTTTGTCCCAGAATAGCCTGCCAAGGAGTTGTTTCTTTTTATTTCTACACATTTTTTTAGGAATCCCCATGAATACATTGGTGATACTCATGTTACCCTGCTAAAGTCACAATCATATTTTTAAAAATATTTTTTATTTATTTAAGGCAATGGGGTTAAGTGACTTGCCCAAGGTCACACAGCTAGGTATTATTAACTGTTTGATATCATATTGAGCTCAGGTCCTCCTGACTCCAGGGCTAGTGCTCTACCCACTGAGCACTTAGCTGTCCCTATCAATCATATTTTGAAATCAACTTTCTATATTTCAATTCACTAGAAATTCAAAATTTCATCTGGATGAGCACTTCACTAACTCTACTGAAACAAACTAAATCTTTACATACTTAGTGCGGGGTTTAATAATGAGTTGTTTTACTTAAAAGAAGAAATTGTCAAGAGCAGGGATATCTAATCTTTTAGCTCTTCTGGATCACACTGTCCAACAAAAACCCATCAAAGGGCCACATGCAGAATTCAATAACCATTCATGAATACAATGCAACCCACACTATCAATGGACATATCTGCTTGAAAGGGCCCAGAGGACCCCCCACTAGACTCACCTCTGGTCTTGAGGGTCAATTTTCTGATGCTGAGCCTCTCTAATCTTGTCCTCAAATGATAGTTAAATTGTCTAACTCTGGTTCCTTTTCTTCCTTGTGGGGCTTGTGCCAGCAGCATTTACTAAACAGTGCCATGTTTGCCATGTCTGGAGTCACATGAATAACCTTGCAATAAAGATCTGAAGGGGCTAGGTATCACAGCCTTGTTAGTGTACTTGGAGTCAGATGAGACTGTGATAAAATTTTAATGAAAAACAACCAAAAAAATACTCTGACCTGCTGTTGACCTTTAAAAAGCAGGTTCACTGTGATCTTTAGAATTCCAGTAATTTGGTCTAAGCTACTTTCAGTCTGTAGGTTTGAAGGCAGAATTCTTCCTTTTGAAAATTCTCCTGAAAGTCCATGGAGAGTTGATCTCCATGTCTTTGCACTCATTATCGGGAGCTGAAGAGAGAGAGGACAGAACAATTCTGTTCATGGCTGGGACACGTTTTTGATGGATGTGAATTTTATCTCCTCTAATTGTAGGCATTTCCCTGCATCCCAGTTATGAGGGAAGATCGGTGACCTCAGCATAATTGTATTAATGAATCAATTCCAAGCAGAAGTAGCACAGTCTGTCCATGACAGAAAAAAGGAACTAAAAGATTTGTTAGAAGCTAATGAGCAAATTGAGAGAATATTTGTAAACCTTCCACTCGTCATAAAATAGTAAGAGCTTAGGAACACTAAATGACCTTCTGCAATGGCTAAAAAGACTTTTCTCCCATAGGTCATGGATTCAGGTTCAGCAGTAGTTAACATTATTAAAACTTCATTGATGGTTTCACTGACAAATCAGCTCTTGAGCTTGCTTCAGTTTCTTGTTAGTTTCTGACCATATGGAATCTGGATAGATAATTATAAAAACACAATGAAGTTTTAAAAACATTTATGACCTCAAATGCCAGGTAAGAACTTTATAGAAATGCATCACTTTTTTTGGTCATTAACACAGATACCCAAGTATTTGTAAGACTGAATATATGAATGCCCTCATATAGCCTCTAGGCTACCCCCCCCGCAAGATTTTTACTGCTTTACCTGCCACTCACCCTCCTCTCCATCAGTATAAGCCTTTGTTCTCTTTGGAAATCTTATTCTGAACTCAGTTCCTCTGGAAAACTTTCCTTAATTCTAGCTACATTTCATCACACTATGATCTCACAATTTCTACACTTAGTTGCCACAATATAATCAATATTTGCTAGTGTCTTCATATGCTGATGAGGTTTTTTATTTGTCTGATCTTCATCTTCCTTGAGATGACTGGGGACTAGAGAACAAAAAGTGTCTTCTTATGTTCTTTGTATCTTCCATATTTCCTTGAAATGTGTTCAGGCCTTCCACAGACAATATAAACCATCTCAGAACAATACATACCAGATGATTCTTACAGACAATAACTATCTTATTGACTGACCTCTGTATCTTGTTTAGTGCCTATTAATAATATATACTACCTTTAGTAGGAACTCTGTCTTTAATTAATGAGCAAAACAAGGAAGTCAATGATATGTTTCATTTTTTTAATAATCAATATGTTCAAGAGAGAGTATCAACCTCATACCTCTCAGACTGGCTAATATGACCAGAAAGGATAATGATCATTGTTGGAAGGGTTGTGGGAGGTCTGGGACACTATTACACTATTGCTGGAGCTGTGAACTCATCTAACCTTTCTGGAGAGAAATTTGGAACTATGGCTAAAGGGCAGCAAAAATGTGCATACCCTTTGATCCAACAATACCACTACTGGGTCTATACCCTGAAGAGATGATAAAAAAGGGTAAAATCATCACTTATACAAAAATGGTCATAGTAGCCCTGTTTGTGGTGGCAAAGAATTGGAAATCAAGTAAATGTTCTTCATTTGGGGAATGGCTTAGCAAACTGTGGTATATGTGTGTCATGGAGCACTATTGTTCTATTAGAAAACAAGAGGGATGGGAATTCAGGGAAGCCTGGAGGGATTTGCATGAACTGATGCTGAGTAAGATGAGCAGAACCAGAAAAACACTGTACACCCTAACAGCAACATGAGGGTGATGATCAACCTTGATGGACTTGCTCATTCCATCACAGTGACAATTTGGGCTGTCTGCAATGGAGAATACCATCTGTATCCAGATAAAGAGCCATGGAGTTTGAACAAAGTTCAAGGACTATTTCCTTTAATTTAGGGAAAAAACCTGATATCTTATTGTCTGATCTTGTTATCTCTTATACTTTTTGTTTCTTCCTTTAAGGACATGATTTCTCTCTCATCACACTCAATTTGGATCAATGTACAACAATGCAAAGACTGACAAATTTCTTTCTGTGGGGGTGGGGTGGGGGAGGGAAGTAAGATGGGGGAAAATTGTAAAACTCAAAATAAATAAAATCTTTAATTTAAAAAAGAGAGTGTCAAATACAATACAAATACAAATATAAAAATGAATATTAGTTTCAGATAGCTGGTCTTAGAAGATAGACTTATCAAGGAAGTTGGAATAACAACTTAAGCAACAGATAAATTGTCCTCTCTACTCTCTCCTCCACCAGTAATATTGGAATAGTTCTTGGGTCTTGGAAACACAGACTTTTGGAATTACAGGATACCTCAGAGATCATCTCTTCAAACTCCTTCCTCAAGCTAGAAGTCTCCCTTATTCCAAGACTTCCTGTAACAGGGAACTCATTTGATGAGGCAGCCTTAACCATTGTCTTAGAGATTTGATTGTGAGGAGGTTTTTCCCAATATTGAACAAAAATCTCTCTGTAAGGTGCACCAGTTTGCCTTCATTCTTGCATGTTCTCTCTCTCTCTCTCTCTCTCTCTCTCTCTCTCTCTCTCTCTCTCTCTCTCTCTGTGTGTGTGTGTGTGTGTGTGTGTGTGTGTGTGTCTTGCTTAACAAACACATCTTGGGTAGGTCCTGGAGAACTTTTATTGCCTTCCAAGACCTAAACCTAAGCTCTTAGCGGTAACAAGAAGTAATGCTCCTTTTAAATCCTGGGAGACTGGCATATAACAGTATTAAAAACTTACTGTTATGGAAGCATGAGAACAATTAACACTAAGAGTGTGGGTGGGAGGCAATGAACAGAGTTCTTTTCTGAATTTCAGAAAGAATGAAACATGCTGGTTGAAAACACATAGTTGCTAAATAAAGGAATGAATCATTTCTCATACCACCATCCCCTTCTCTCACCACCATCTTGGACCTTTTTAAAGTATTAGGAGACTCATCCAAAAAGTCTAGGTGCTCAAGTCCAGTTGATACAGACTGGGTCCATCTGTTGCTGCTGCCAACCAACTTGAAAAGATTATTCTGCAATACCAGAGGCATGATAATAGCTGTCTAGATACAGCAAATATATATAAGCAAATGAATGGGCTCAGAACTGTCTGGTGTCATTCATTTAAAAGAGAATCTCCCTGAGACTGACTACCTTTGTTCAAAAATAAATTTAACTAGAATTTAGTTGCTCTGGGATGAAAAAAAACATGGAATAAATCAGTCAGGCTCTGGTAAAAGCTGCCAGTTCCTTCAAAGTTAAGAGGAATACAATGATTGGTCTCGATTGCTCACCAGCAGAAAGAGGAGGAGGAAAAAGTATGTACAAATAGCTTAGTTGTTATCAAAGGCTCCAAGGAAGCTGGAACAATAACTCAATTGCCTTTGTTCATTAGGGAACAACTCAGCTGAGATGGTTTAGCACTTTTTAATTAGGAAAATGTTTCATTGTGAACATGATTTATGTTTTCACACTCTCTCCCAGCTCCCCCAACTTACACTTGACTTTGAAAATGAGAATGTAGGTCTGTCACCTTTCATTCAAGTCTCTTCTCTGAGCAAACTACTTCAAAGAGGGATCTGTTAGGGGCTTTTCACTGTATAGGTTATACTCTCCTTCTTTACCAATCCAAATAACCTCTTTGATGCTTGATTTTTTCCCATTTATTGATTTTAATTTTCCCATCACACACTCCCTTGTTCCAACAGAGGCTATGGTTCATATTCTCTAGGTCTTAAGTTCTGTGTCTGATACAAATGGCAAGCTCTCACATATATGTGGATTATCATTATGTGGGAGTTATCATATGTGGGAGATTTATCATCTTGAGAAGGAACTCTTATGGACTGTTTGGCAGAAAAAATTATTTTCTATAACTGAAAAGGACTTAATGGAAACATCTTCAGACAGACCTCGATTTTGCCCATCTTCAAGAAGGATGAAAGGACACAAAAATAATGAAGTGATACAGAAGGATATTGGATTAGGATGTTAGACATAATGGCCAATAGTAGAAATTACTTGAAAAGGAAAAAAAAATCAGGAAAGTTAGTTATGGAATTTCCTCTGAAGAATCCTGAGACTAGGGAATAATTCTAAATTTGACAAAGCATCTGGGACTCAGAGGAATGAACTTTATGGTCTCTTGAGAGGTCTTCCAGGCAAAGAAAATAGAGCCTATCCAAATGAAGGGTTTTGATGTTGTAGCTGATAACTCTAAAGAGTGCGCCATCTAGCTTCCTAAGGGAGAGATTATGAACATATGAAAAAGGAAGTGGTGACCACCAATAGCCTGCATAGCTTCATTAAAACAGCAATGTCAGGCTATATTCATTCAGTTTCTATCAGGGATTGACGACTAGGAAAGCAAGAGGCATGTTTTCAACATAGTTTGACCAAATTTTGGCAAATCGTTAGAGAAGGTTTCCTGTGCTATTCTTGTGGACAATTTAAAAAGTTTCATGAAGCATAGATTATAGTTATGTGTGTGCACATATACATACATATAAATCTATGTAGACTAGGAAAAGATTGAAAAGTTGAACTCATACTAGTCATTAATGACTTGATTCCAGTCTAAATAAAAGTTTCTAGGTGAATATTGCTCAAGGAGTCTTCCTTCACCTCCTTCCAAATATATATCTTTATATATATATATATATATATATATATATATATATATATATACCTATATTTCTCTCTATATATATATAGATATGTGTATATGTGAATATATACATAAGTGTATATGGATATAAACACATATATGTGTGTGTTGACACACATATATACATATGCATGTATGTGTTATATAAGCGACTTGGATGAAAGCAAGAATGAAGTCATTTTTGTTAATTTTATAACTGCAAAAAAGCTAATACATGATAGAAAAGAACCTGAAAGCTTATAACAGATATTGGCAAGCTATGACCTTCTACCTGTTTTGGTATCATTGGAGAGCAAAATTTAGTACATATTAAAATACAATAAAACTTTATTTAGAAGTATAAAATTCATTATGAGCTTTCAGCATACAAAAAATAGGCAATGGGTTGCAATAAATTATTGGTATAATTTACTGACCCCAGATCTGTCACAATAAGTCAAAAAGCTAACAAAATAAATTTGTGAAACTAAATTATATTGATATTCATTTTTATGTCACCAACATTTCTCAATGTGTCTCCCCTACCCCACCCTCACACTCAAATTGCATTTAATAGAAATAAATGTCAAGTCCTGCTCTATCAGGTTCAAAAAGTGAATTTCAGAAGTAGAAGAGGGAGAAGACATTTATCTTTAGAAAGAAGTTTATCTTTAAAGGTTTTGGGCGTTTTGGTGGGACATGAGCTCAATATGAGCTAACAGAAAACCATATATGTACCTGAAAATGTTAACTCAATCTAAGTTTATATTAAGAGAGCTATAGCATTAAGAACACAGGTGTTATTCTGTTTTCTAGACCCATTAGCCTCAATCCAAATCCTACCACATCAAGAATGTTTATTGAGTTCAAGGCAATACATTTTTCATAAAATTTTGCTGATAACTTTTATCACCACCATTTCCAAATATTCATTGCACCCATAATAAATAAGCCTTTTGTTGTAGCAAAGAGAAGAAAACTAATTAATAACTTTAAAATGTCTGAAAGCATATGCAACCTTCTATACTCAGAATCTATTATATTTCTCCAACAAAAGAAAGAAGGTATATTCCTTTATGTCTTTTAGAGGTCCAAAGTTCATCATTAAAATTAAACAGCATTTGGAGGGAAGCTAGGCATACTGGTGGTCCTGGAATCAAAAAGACTTGAATTCAAATCTAGCCTCAGATAAAATATTTATGTAACTGAATAAATAAACTTAACTTCTATCAGTCTCAGTTTTCTCAACTGTAAAATAAGACTCCTCTACCTTCCCAAGAATGTTATAAGAATAAAGTGAGGTAATATTAGCAAAACACTTAGCATATGATGGACATTATATAAAGTTAGTCATTATTTAATATATGTAGTGGAATCCACTATGTATATTGTTTTCCTAATTCTTTCTGATAATTCCACTCTGCATCAGTTCATTCAAGTTTCATACTTCTCTCACTCACATTTGTCATTCATTATAACATATTATTCACTTACATCCATATGCTGCCAATTTGTTTAGCCATTCCCCAATCAAGGAGTGCTTGGTTTGTTCTTGGTTACTTATTACATATACACAGACACACACAGACACAGACACAGACACAGACACACACACACACACACACACACACACACAATAACAAATGCACACTCTTTCCTATGTTTGGTGTCCAAAATCCTAAAATAAGATATCTGTAAAGCATTGAGCAAAATGTCTGTCACAGACTAGGCACTATACAAACGTTATGTTACCATCATTATTATTAAAATTGGATTTTATGAATTAATAAGTTAATAAATAAACTATTTAGATGATGATCTGCCCTGTGTGTATTTCTAGTCTTTTTATACCTTATTACTACCTCCCACATATGTTGAAATCTGGTAACATACTTATACCTCCTCACTTCCCTAATTTTCCTCAAGTCCCACTTTCTACAGGAAGATTTATCAACCCCCCCTTAATACTAGTGCCTTCCTTCTATTGTTGATCTCTCACTTATCCTGTATAGATCATGTTAGTACATAGTTGTTTTCATGTTTGCCTTTCTCATAAGGTTGCCTTTCTGTGAGGTCCTCAAGAACAGGGACTTTCTTTTGCTTCAGTTCATCTCTCCAGTGTTAGCAGTTTCTTTTAAGAAATAGGCATTTAAACCAAGAGAAAAATGTACACATTAACAACATTGTGAGGTGATCAACCTGGATGGAAGCAGCTGCTCTCAGCAGTTCAGAGAACTAGGACAACCTTATTAGACTGCTATGGACAATGCTCTCCCTATCTAGAGTAAATACAAAACAAAAGAAAACTAAAAAGCCCCTTCAGAATCTGATGGACACTCAGTAAAAATTATCCCTTACATGTTTCTTTCCCTTAATCCTAATTCCTTACACCAAAAATGGCTAATCTATAAACATGCTTCTCAAAAATATGTAAGTACAGTGTTAACCTGAAGGGAGGGTGATAGGAAATTTTGTGACTTAAAAATATACATATGCATGCAGATGAATGTTGAAAAACCTTTCATAACATGTATTTGAAAAGTTAAAAATTAAAAAAGAGGCACCTAAGAAATGCTTGTTGACTCAACTCAGTACAGACATTGTAGATTATGGATGCAGACTAATGTATAATTTTTTTAAATAAATATGACACTAGGAAAATTATGGTAAAATGATTGTAGAATAAAATCTATAAATATGATACAATTTAAATATATCTTAGAATACATATAGATGTATATAAATTCAAAAGTAGAATAGGCTCTCTTAGGAAGTAGTGATTTCCCCTGTACTTGAAGGTCTTCCCATGGAGAATGGTTGATCATTTGCAAGGGGTACTGTGGGAGTTTTTTGGAATAGATATAGGCTATATCAAATAATGGCTGAGGACCTTTCTACCTGTGAGAATCTATGATCTACTATTTTATGTGTGAAACATTTCTAAATGATTTTAGTAGATGGATCAACAAAGAACAATTAGCAACTCATAAAATTTGAAATTTTTGTTGTTTTTAACAATTAAGGAAATTTTCCTTTAACAATTAAGGAAAAAATCACCACAAATATTCTGAAGTGGAAATAGGGAGAAGAATCATATGTTGAATGATGAATTAACCTTTTGTCATCTTCAAAATTCTGTCTGCACCATCCACTGGAGCCAAAGTTGTCAGCAAGTACTTGAATTTAGGGACAGCCAGAGCGGCTGGATATAAATTTAGTAAAAATGGTCAAGAATACTTGACAACTACACATGTAGAACAATAGAGGCAGTTTCCAGAAACACATATATATAGTGACTCCTATAGTATCTCATAGAAGGAAGGACTAAGAGAGAGAAATGAGGGGAAAAGAGAGGAACAAAGGCAGGTCTTGAAACTTCCTGCTAGGATTTCGTTTTCTCTCTTGTATTATATACATCACTCTAAAGCATCTATTCCCAGATGACTCCAGAGGAGAGAATGAGGCTGGTGACTTTGCAAAGGTCTCCCTAACTTAAATCCAATTCATTTGCAACTCATGACATCACCTTCCTGATGTAATGTTCCTCTTCAAGAATGAAAGACAAACAAGTCTATACTCTAGAAAGGTCTCATTCTGGATCTTTGTATGTGGAATTATATTCTTTTCTCTTCCAGGTTGATGAATATCCTTCCTACCATTTCACAGAAGAGCCAGCTGAGTCACAGAAATCCTTCCTTTCTTCTTCTCTTCCATCCTTTTCTTCTCGTTCTATTTCTTTCCCTTCTATTCACACTGTCCTCCTCCTAAATATACTGAAAGACTATGAGCCAAGAATCAGTTCTCCTAAACTGCCATTTACCATCAAATGTGGTTGATGATGATATTATCATTGTTAATCTCTCTCAATTGGATAAGATTTTTGAAATTACAAAGTGCTTTCAGATATATTACATCTTTTTGATCTCTCTATTCTCTTCTCAAGAGGTATTGAGATCAGAAAATCAAGTAAGAGCTCATCCTTTAGAATTTCTGATCACTCTATATTGCCTGACTTTTTAAGGCACCCTTAAATTCAGTCAAATCAACAAGCACTTATTAGGTGTCTTCTATGACCTAGGCATTGTTTAAGGACTAAGGATACAAAGGCAAGAACTAGTTTTTGTCTTCAAGGAGCTCACAGTCTAATAGAGGAAGATAATATGCAAACAACTCAGCAAAGACATCCGTGATATATATTTATGTATGTATATATATATATGTATATAATAAAAAATAAATTAATATAACTTGTGATATAGCCACAGATATAGATGACTATATAGACAGAGAAGATAATAAAGATATAGATATGGTATATACATAGAGTACATATAGATATGGACATAGAAAGAGATAGAAAAGATATAAATTGGAAGATTATCTTGCAAACTAATATTAAGGAGGCCTGGGTAAGATTCCTGTAGAAGATGACATTTTGGTTGAGATTTCAAGGAAGGCAGGAGAAAGCTATGAAGAAGGAGAACATTTGAGACCCAAGGGACAGCCAGTGAAAATGTTCAGAGTTATCAGATGTGGTCATATGTGAAGAACATGAAGGAAGCCAATGTCACTAGATCATGGAGTACACAGGAAATGGGAGTATAAGGTATAAGGAATAAAAAGTATGAAAGGGTAGGTAGGGGTCAAGTTATTTAAAAGACAAATAGGTTTTTATTTAATCCTAGAGTCATCTGAGGGATGTGAGATGAGGATGAAAGAAGAAGGAGTTCTTGGTCAATGATCTCAATAATTTTCTGTGAAGTAGAAGACAAGATTTTTCACCTGAAATGGTTGGAGGAGAGGAAGCTTGGGAATTTGAAGAAGGCTAAAAAAAGTTTATAAAAACCTTAGTTGTTAATGGAATAGTGAATTAATCAGAGAAATATAAACTTATTACCTTGCTACAGTGAAGATCCACCTAAAATTACATAAAATAAATGTGTAGTTGAAGTTGACCCTATCAGTAGTTTCATGATTTTTTTCAGCTTTGTTTAGCAGCACATACATAGGAATAAAGACAGTATAAAATGGAAATAATCCAAGACTGTGACTAGGGAGGTTAAGATCACTGAGAAAATAAGGAGTTATCCTCCTTGTCATTTGAATGGAGGGAAAGGAAAAGCCAGTCTTCATTCATCTTTTCTCATCTTCAGAATTGAATGGCATAAAGTTCACATCTTTAATGCTGGTTCATCAAAGATCAAGATGGGAAACCAAAAAAAGTGGTGCTCATTTCGGGGTTGATGACCTAGAAAAGAATTGAGGGATGGAGGGAGTGAAGATCCTGTTGACAAAATTATTAAACCTTTCTGTGTACAAAGGTGCTCTACTCAGAGATGGAGGAGGCAAAGTTTAGGAATGTTATGATCCTTTACCCTTATGGAACTTATAAGCTAGTAAAGAGGATAATGTTAGCTCCCACAATTCCCTCAAACACAGCACCAGACAAGCTCCAATTATTCCCAAACTCTCATTTTTTTCCTCTGAGGGACCTTCACTTCTCTTCAACACCAACTTGAATCCTATGCATATTTCAAGGCCTAATTCAAGTCTCCTCCATGAAGCTTTCTTCAGCTATTCAATGTAGGTCCACCTCACCCTTCTCTGGGCTACCACTGGACTTAGTCCCTGGACCTCATGGTTTGCACTTAACATTAATATCAGAAGTGAGATACGAATCTACATCTGTCCTGATTTAAATTGCAGAGCATTCCCCAACCCCTTTCCTTCTTCTCCCACTCTCTAGATTGTTTATTCAGAAATTATTTGTGAAATCCTTGAGGAATTTAAAGTATTTTACAGTAAAAACTATTTTCAAGAACACTTTAACAATCATTCCATTTAAACAGTCAACCAAAGTGTTGATCACAAATGATTATTTTAAAAACATTTATAAGTTCCCATTTTTTTTATTATAGGCAATGTTATTTATATTTCCCATTCAATTCACATACATTTTAAAGAAAATCATGTTGAATATATTTTATATACATTATTCCACCTTTAACCCCTATATACTATTTAGCATTTTTCTACTCTAAAAAAGCAATATGAGAGCCCTTTTAAAACAAGTAAATTTGGTCTTTGCCAAGGCTGATGAAAAGTTAAATAAAAGACAAGGTCTATTTCCTTGCAATTCATTTGAATGCGGGAAAGGAACAGCATCTTTCTTCACATAGGTTGGTCAACAACTCCTCTCTACTAGATTGTTTCCTTCCTACCTCCACTGGGAAGGAGGTGCAGGTTGATGCCCCAAAGCAACCAAAACCCTATAAGAAGATATAAGCATCAAGTTGAGGTCTATTCCTTTCCTTGAATTTAAAGTAGTAAGCTTGAAACTTGAAGCTTGAAGAAGGAAATCCTAAATGGAAATTATCTTTCAGTCCCTCACAAATCATTTCCCTTTCCTTCCTCCCTCATAAAGAGACAGCCTTATATAATGCCAGTCTTTTACAGCAGAGGAATTCTTGAAAAAAGAGAGGAATTAGCAGATCTGGACTCCAATTAACTTTTCTACCACTTACTTTATAATACAGACTGAGTCACTACTTACAAAGACAGATGAAGGTTTCCAGGAGTATAGGGGTCCCAGGCACAGAGGCTAGATAATTTCCCCATTTGGATTTGCCAGGGGGAGAAAGAAGAAATTTTATGTGTAAATAGAGTGTTTTAGGTGTAATGTGCCCCCCAAAAGGCCAAATATGAAGAATATAGTGAGACTTGTTTGAAGAAATAAAGAGGAAATAAAGTTGAACTGAGATACTCAATGACTTCTATTAATTTTAAGAATAACACTAATAAAAGTAAAATAATGAATATAGTATATGGTAATGAGTAGGCATTTAATAAATGCTTGACTTCCCTTTCTAAAAGTTAGTAACATTCTGGTAAATTTTATTTAACCATCTTTGTTCTGGAGAACTGATGCCAAAATATACCTCTTCTCCATAAAGAAGTAGGAAATTACAGATATAAAATGAAAACTACTCTCTCAGACAATGATACTATATCTATTGGTTTTGCTCAGATAGTTTTCTTTGTTACAAGGAAGAAGTCTAATTGGGAAATGGAAAAATAATTGGTAAAAAATAAAATGAATAAAAATTTAAAAATCAATCAAATTGAGTAATTTCACTAAAATATTGTTCTTTAACTTTACTTATTTGCACTGACAAAAATCCCTCTTCTTCTTCTTGAATGACTAAGGATTTACATTAAGTCAGTACTTCCAACTCCATAGATAGAATGAATCCATTCTCTAGGATGAGGTGACCAGGTATTTGCCAAAAGAATAGTACTGTGTTTATAGAAAGTATAGTACTGTTTATACTGTCTACTGGGAGATATGAGTTCAAATTCCAGACATGCCACTATCTTTGTGACCTTGAACAAGTCATGTTTCCTCCATAAATAAAACTCTTTACCTCATGTGTAAAATAGAATAATTGTCTTAAATAATCTGTGTGACTCTCTCTAGATCTGAGATTCAATGTTCAAAGCATGAATAGGGTCACTGTGAGCAGTAACTATTTAGACACAAAGGGAGACAACTTTTGGAAATGTAATATTTATGAAACTGGTTTTCTTAGCATTCACAGCAGAAAAAAGGGATTTTCTACAAAAGTTAAATATCACTCTTCATTAAAAAATGTATTATAAAAGTTATCAACACTTGGATTTGGATCACCAAAGGAGAGAGAGGGAGAGGGAGTGAGGGGGAGGGGAGGAGGAGGGACAGGGAGAAGGAGAGAAATCCAAACAATTGTATGACAAAATAGACCATTAATATATAAAATGAACAGAAATCTGAAAGCAAATATTAAAAAGACAGGGATTAGATTTATTTGTCAATCCCATGTTTACCAATCCCGACTGGAGCTTATTATGGAAAGCATGTGGCAGAGAAGGCTCCATTAGGAGCTACCTAATAGTTCTGTTTATAAGAATATAAGATTTATCACTGCAATTAGCCACAAAAAAACCTGATTAGTAACCTTCATCAACAAATTTCAGAAAAGATCTATAATGAGTTCATTTTCTAAACCTACATAAATATGTGTATATATATATATATGTATAAATATATATGTGTGTATGAATACACAAATTATATATATATAATATACATATATATACATATATGAAATATTTATGGTTTTGTTGTCATCTTTAAGCCTTATTAAAAATACCTCTGCTTACAGTGCAACAAGATGAACATAGGTGATTTTTAAAATCAAAAGCAATCTGATATACTGGATAAGAGAATAAGAGCAAACAGAAAAGAAATACAGATATTGTCTATGGTTGTTATAGCAACAGAGATGGGTATCCTGGTCTCCTCCTTCTCCCTGATCCTATTTTCAGATTAAATAACCTCCAGTTTATGTTTAAGTTGTTTGTTGTTGTTGCTGCTGTTGTTTTGTTTTGTTATTAAAGATGAAAGAAAATTTTGGTACCTTTTAGCAGCAACGACTACATGGACTTGGAGGAATGCAAATTTTAAAAAAGACAAAAGTAGAAAGAAATGCAAGCCATTTGGGAAGGGAACTAGTTGCTAAAGTACAGGCCAATCCCTACTTCCCAGAAACCTCTTTTTGGAAAAGCTTAGGGGAACATTTTTCCTTGGAGAGTTTTCATAGAGGTATTTTAAACAACATGTACAGCAAAGTAGGGGGAAGAAATTAACATTGTTATGTAAGTGCTTTCCCTAAAATTCTGAAAATTGAGTGGAGAATGAGAATGAAACATGAACAATTAATCTTTATTTTTCCATGTCAAACTAAGGTTACACACAGTATGCAGCTAAAAAGCAAAATGCAGCAGGTAGGCTAAGGCTGGAGTCAGACCTTCAAAGTGATAGATTTTGCCAGACAAATTTGGGGCCATAATTGACTACATTGGTAGAATACAAAATATACTTCAGTGTCAGACAGCAAATCTTAAAGCACCATATAAATGTCAAATGTATTATTATTATTATTATTATTATTATTATTATTAATATTATTAATTATCTCCAGGTCTTAGAGACACATCATTTTAACCTCAGAAAAATATAATCAAATTCTGAGAGTTATAAGAGATCTTGAAACTTCCTTAGCTCAACCCTCTCATTTGACACAAAGGGAAATTGTGGATCAGATAGATGGCATAACTGGCTCAAGGTAATACAGACAGCTAATTAATAAGAAATTTTGGACGAGAACTCAAGCCTCTTAGCTCCCAGGCCAGGGCAGTAGCAAGTCCTCCTCTTTCTCTTTTTCTTCTTCCTATCACAATGAGTTATCTCTTTAGAACAGGAAAACTGCCTGAGATCTCTACTAAAGTATTAGTATGCACTTTAATATACACTTCACTACCACTGTACCCCAAACCCTTCTTAGTTCCCCTTTGATTGCTGAGCCAGAAAGATTAATAACTTTCATCTGTGTTATTTGGGGATGGTATAGTTTTACATTATTGTGGTGTTCTCTGTGTGTGGATTTGTAACCATGGCATGATCACTCAACCAAAATCCATCCTAAATGTTCTGTTTTAGAAGGGATCAATGATTATTTCCTAATCCAGAACATTAGTGGTTTTGTTATCTTTTTGGACCATCTAAAGCTATCTCAGTCACATGAACTGCCATATTCCCTAGCATAATTTTTTTTTTTTAGCTTTCACCTCCAACCTCAATCTAACTTGTGAGTTGTTAAGGACAAGATAAGGTTTTTCAGGTGTTTTAAAAGATAGCCTGTGCTAAAAAGAATGAGATTTGCTTCATTTTTTTTTTACCACAATGCCCCACTTCCCTTCTGTGGGCAAGAGAACAAGTTGCAATAAAGTGGTAGAATTTGGTTCAAAATTAGGAAACACTTTCTAACAATCAGAGAAGACCAAAATTTGAATGCCTCATTGGATAGAGACTTTTCCATCAATGAAAAATCTTCACACAAATACCAGATGACCCCTTTCAGCATTTTTACAAAAGAAGTTTCCCTGTTCAAGTGCAGGTAGGACAGAGATGACTTCCAACTCTGTGAGTCACTGATTGTATGCGACTAATTTTCCCAGGAGAATCAAAAGGTATTAGAATATGGCTGATTTGTATTTCTAAGATGACAAATTAGAAAAAAGGCTAAAGGATCATAGTAGTTTTTGCTTCTCTGGACTTCTCATAGTAATATGACATCTGGTATTCAAAACAAAAACATTTAATTTTGCCTGTATGTATTTATCAAGAGGAAGTATCTCTGAAACACTGGTTTTCCCAGTCCTTAGAATGTAGAATTCAGCAAAGAGTAAAACCTGGAGGAGATAATATTACTAGTATTACTAAGGAGAACTTCCAATAATTCTTCCATTCTTCCTGGTCAGAGATAATCTGAGTGTTCGCCTTAGACATTTTCTTCTTACATATCTGTCAATGAAAAGACAACAGATATCCTTCCACATATACAAAGTTCATTTAAGAATAAAACAAAAACCCTGAGATTTTGGAAGTATCTCCTTGAGATCTTACTCTTTCCTATTGTTTCATATTGGTTTATACTAGCACTGTTTAAGAAGGGAAAATTCACTGACCTCACTGTTTAATGATCAGTTTAGTAAAGTATGTTTTTTTAAGGGTGGAAATAAAACAAAAATTATTTAAAAGGTTACAAGACATAGCAAGGGATATGGAGAGGGAGAGGGGTGGGGGGTGGGGGAGAGAGAGAGAGAGAGAGAGAGAGAGAGAGAGAGAGAGAGAGAGAGAGAGAGAGAGAGAGAAAAGAACAGCCAAGCAGAGTATTGGTGGCTGGGCCATGGTCAGACTGGGCTAAAGTATGTTTTAATAGAAAGAAGCACTAGATTGGCGAGCAGGAGACTTGGGTTTGAATTCTTATCCATCTTATCTAAGAGTCTTCAGGCAAGTCATTTTCCCATCTTGGCCTCAGTTTCTTCACTTGTAAACTAAAGGGGTTCACTAGGTGATCTCCAAGGTCTCATCCAGCTCTAAATTCCGTATTTGAGTAGGGTAGCTCTCTTTCTAATCTCACTGCTCTGGGTCCATTCTCTTTCATGGCTCTGCTGGAGACAGAAACCCCTCCCCTGCCAAACACAAGAGGATAAACAAAATCCATCTCCCCTGGCAAAGTTTCTCCAATCTAATTTGTGTAATTACCTATCTCCCTAATGATGTGCTTGTTTACAGATTAAAGCTATGAATCTAAGCATGGAAATAAGATTAAATCTGATGAATCAAATCCCCATTAGCTTGAATCATCTGGATTTTTTTCCTTTCATTTATTTTTAAGAGATTCCTTTGGTGCCAGTTAGAAAGGAAGGCTTTCAAAATGTTGATTCTGGGAAGGAAATATGAATATATTGAAAAATTAATGGAATCAGAAACAGAAATACAACTAGTCCCATTCCCTACTCAACACACCTCTTTTTTTCCCCTCAGCTGCAAACTTCCCAGATTAGAAGGCTCTACACCAGTATTGTCTGAAAACATTCCTATTACTGTTTGATGCATCGAAGTCCATTCCAAACCTAATAAGGATACCGCCACCTAGACCTCATGGTCTGGCCTGGCAATCGATCTGTGACTCAGCAGTCTGATCCTAGCAGAGCCTCAGGGAAACTAATAAGCAAAAAGAGAAGCGACCTTCAAAGCCCAACAAGACCAGCATACAGAGGCTGCAGGGGGAAAAAAACAAACAAACCCAGAAGCACTCTGCAGAGATAGAACAGGGAGATTGGCTCATTCAATGATAAGAAGAAGACATTGTCTACCTCCCTGATCCTTTCTCCACTTTCCCCATCTCTCCCTCTCCCCAACCCCAGTCTCTACCACCCAAGCCTTGGAGAATTCCACCTACCAGATCCATTTATAAGTAGCATTTGAACTTTCTCTATATCAAATCATTTCAACTGATTAGCTAGACCTTTTATATAAATCCACATAATTGCAAAGACACTATATGCCTTGTAGTCCAACTTTGAAAATATGATGGAAAGCTACTATAATGGAATCTTCTAACTAAATACAATAAAGCCACATTACAATAATGCCAGCTGTAGAATTGCTCATATATTTCAACCTGTTTAATATGTTCCTTGAAGGCAGGGACCAAATAGGATTCCATTCTTGTAGCCCTCTCAATTGCAAGCACAGAGATGGGTTTAAGGAAAGCAATCCCTGAATGTCTGCTGAACAAAATCCAAATATCATTGTACATGTTTCCATGTCCAGGCATACATTATGTATTTTTGTATGAAATAATTCAGTATGTCATTTATTAAGGTGAAAAGCATCATTAACCCATCTCACTAAAAATCCAGTGAAACCACAATCTTTCCCTATGTGATGCTGCCTAGAAATTGACTGATGAATTCACTCATTCAACCACCATGTGTTAAGGGCTTATAATATACCAAGTGCTTTATAAGACACTAGAAGAGATCCCAAGATAATGAGGCTAAGTGAATGAATGCCCTCTTAACTGTTTAGACAATGTATATGCAAAGGAACATCAATGAGAAATCACTAACAGAACAGGAGAGGTACGAAGTATCCTATGAACTGAAGAAAGATAGTTTCTAGGTGAAAGGATCAGGACAGGCTTCTTGCAGAAGAGAGCATGAATGCTGTGCCTCAGAGAATGAGAGAATTCCCCAGGCTGGAGATGAGAAGTGGGGAGAAGAAGAAAAAGAGGGTCGGGATTATGTTTATTTCCTTAAGTATATATGCACAATAACAAAAGTTGGTAAAAATCTCAACTTTTCACTTCCTAACTAAGGGAGGGAATGGGTAATTAAATAGTACCTACTATGTTTTAGGGACTCTGATGATATTTTCAACAATATTATCTCATCTAATCCTCACAATAACCCTACAAAAGAGGTATTATTTTATCTCCATTTTACAGTTGAGGAAACTGAGGGAAACAGACTTTTTTTTAAGTGATTTGCCTAGGATTCCATAACTAGCGAGTATATGAGTCCCCATTTAAACTCAGGTCTTCTAGACCTAGTAATCTATTAACTGCATTACCAGTTGCCTCTGATACAAGCTTATTTAGTGTCAGCAATCATTCCGTGTTTTTATTTTTTTGCGATTGTACTCCCTTTAAGTCTTACAATTCTTTGCATCTTCAAACAAACATCTCCTATAAGACTGAACTAAAAGTTCTGAATACATTCTCTTGATAGCTTGTACCAGTGTTTATTAAGGAACATATCCTACATACAAGGTCTATTTTTTTGTACATTAATATATGTGAAACTTTTTAAAGTTCTAACAAGGACAGAAAAAAATATTTAGTCTATCTCCTTCAGATTGGAAATACTTATCCCCAATTCCATGCCAAATTATTTGGAAGAAATTTGACACATATAATCTGTCTAAACTAAATGTATAGCATTATACTGCTTTCAAATAAATTTCCTCATTGTTCAGAAAATCCATAGAAAGTTTTATCTGAAAAAATAATGAGAACCTGCCCCCTCCAAAAATGTCCTTTAAATTATGGTGAGTTAAATGTACCTAAAATAATTGAAAAAATAAATGTGAGAAGGATGTAAAGGGAAGGGAAGAACATAATGCCCAACCCCTTCCAGTTTCAAAGTTAGGTACCTAAAGAGTTAATACCTAGAAAGCTAGAATAGTCAAGTTTGGAAGGGTGTTGGAGATCATTTGATCCAAAGCCCTCACTGAAGCTACCTATTGTACTGATCAAGGAAGGATAGACATAACTCACAAGTAACTAAAAAGTATCATATCTAAGCATTGTATATTGCAATTTTCTTAACCAAGTGCAAAAATGGGTGGTGGTGAGGGAAACTTAGACAAACTCGTCTATATTTCCTCTTAGGGCCCATTGCCAATTTGCTTCTCTTCCCTGGGCCAGAGCAAGCTGCAAATGTATGCAGCATGCTTAATGATTATTATTAGACTATTTTTTCTGAAAGAAATAATTTTGTAACATGGGTTTACTCTGGGATTATGCTTGGACCATTTATTCAACATGGCTCTAGACTCTTTATTATGTAATAAATAGAGATATTTTTTATGTTCTGTGTATGATATGGAAATGCTAAACCCAGAAGATAGAAATCCCTAGTGTCCTCTATATAACTGGGGACACCCTTTGATTATGATTCTTGCTGCCTTGAGCTCTATGCAAGAATTGAATTTAATTCAATAAACATCTATTAATTTAGTAAATACCTACTCAGTGCTAAGTATAAACACATGCTTTGCACTGAAGAGGAAAGATAGAAACAGAGAGAGGTAAACACAGAGACAGACTCAGAGAGACACAAAGAGATCAGGAAAGAGATAATGAGAGAGAGAGAGAGAGAGAGAGAGAGAGAGAGAGAGAGCTAAAGAGAGACAGAGTAGAAACAGAAAAAATATTAATTTTGTGATAACCTTTCTTTATTTTCTCTTTCGTATGTCTAAACCTTTTTCACTTCCTTGGACATGCTTCTAAAGTTGGGTCTTTCTTCTACAGATACCAGAGAGACCTCATTTTCCCAATGTAAACATGAGGAAAAGGCATGAACCTGAAAAAGAAATGTTTAATTTGTGATAGGTAAGAGACTAGGGCTTTAGATGGCAGAGGGATAGCCACAGGTTCTCCCCAAACCATTCCAAATATCTTTAAATAATGACTCTAAACAAATTCTAGAGTGGCAGATCCTACAAAAAGACTGAGTGAAACAATTTTCCAACCCAAGAAAACTTGGAAGATCTTCAGGAAAGATGTGTAGCACAGGGTTAGAAAAGGCAGAAACAAACTGACTACAGCTATCCAGGCACAGACCATGGGGCATTGGTAGTAGCTTTCAGATCTCTCGGTCCAGGGATTGCCAAAGACAATTTGGAAAATCAGCGGGAAAACTCTTCCACAACAGAGTGAGAGTGGAGCCCAGTCCAGGAAAGGCCTCAATGCAGACCTCAGTGCAGACCTAGCCCCAGAAGACCAGGAGCAGGCCTGGGGAGCCCTCTAGCAACTGCTTTCGGGGAACACTCAGCCCACAGTTAATAAGGGGATCAGAGGAGAATTCAGAGGTCTCTTAACTATCCCTGAGGCAGGATTCTGTTTCTTTGCCCAAACTTGGATTCAGGTTGTAGTCTGGCTCAGGAAAAGGAGCAGAAACACAAGGGCTTCCTACCTGAAGCAGAGCAGAGACCCTACTCACAATTCCAGGGTAGAAAGGAGTGCTTGTGGTCATCCACAGACCAGAGCATAGATAAGAAGAGCAGTTGTAACCTCTCATAAGACTTTGGAGGAATTAAGAATTTTCGGGTCCCTGGGAAATATCCTTGAAAACAGCTGCAAAAACCCTTAAAATAGTGTGTCCTCCACCTGAGAAGCAGAGACCCACCTTAAAAAAGAATTAGGGGGAAGCTATGTGGGGCAGGAGATAGAACACTGGCCCTGGAGTCAGGAGTACCTGAGTTCAAATTCGGCCTCAGACACTTATTAATTACCTAGCTTTGTGGCCTTGGGCAAGCCACTTAACCCCATTTGCCTTGCAAAGACCTAAAAAAAAGAGTTAAAGTCAAGTCTTAGACTGGGGGGAATGAATAAACAACAGAAGGAAAAAAATCTGACAATAGACAATTACACACTAAGAAGATAAAGTTCTGCATCCAAAGTCTTGAAGAAAAATATGAATTGTTCTCAGGGGAAGAGTGTAAAAAATATTTTGAAAGTCAAGTAAAGGGATGTAGAAGAAAAGTTGGGAAGAGAAATGAGAGCAAAGCAGTAAAATCAAGAAAACCAAATCAGTAGCTTGGTGAAGGAGATACCAAAAAATACTGAAATACAGAAATCAGTTTGGGTCAAATGGAAAAAGCAGACTACAAGGTCAATGAGGAGAAGAATGCCTTAAAACAGAAATGGCCAGATAGAAAAGAAGATAGAAAAGAATTCTGAAGAAAATAATTCCTTCAAGTGAAGAGTGGAGCATAGGAAATTTAATGACTTTTTAATTGATATTTTATTTTTATAAATACATGCTATGAACATTTTCAACATTCATCTATATACATATGTATATTATTGTTACAAAATTTCCTTCCACCCTCCCTTCCCACCCCCTTCCTCTCAGCAGCAAACAGTCAGATTAGCATTGTACATGCATATTTTTGATAAACATATTTATAGATTACTTATTTTAGTATGAGGAATTAGGATTAAGGGAAAGAGATACATAAGAGATTTTATTTTATAAAATGTTCATCAGATTCTGAATTGATTAGCCATCTTTTCCTCTGACAGAGGATGTTCAGTTTTCCTGGGTAGTTAATTCTTGGTTGTAATCCAAGCTCTTTACCCTTATTCCATGCCCTACTATTCCTTGGAATATATATATATGTATATATATATATACATATATATGTGTGTGTGTGTGTGTGTGTGTGTGTGTATAAACAAGGCAAAGGAGGGAGTTGAATTTGAAGATATAATCTATTAAAAAGATGGAGTTAATAGGTGGTGAAAGAGAAAGGAGAGGTAGAATGGGGTAAACTATTTCACATAAAAGTGATAAGAACAAAACTTTTGCAGTGGAGTGGAAGAGAGGAAATATGAGGAGGAGTGAGTAAGCCTTACTCTCATTGGAACTGGCTCAGAGAGGGAAAAAAACATTCATACTCATTTGGCTATAGAAATCTATCTTATCTTAGAGGAAAATAGGAGACAAAAGGGATGGGAGAAAGGCAATAGGGGAGAAATGGGGTGTTGGTGATAGAAGAGAGGGAAGACTGAGGAGGACCAGGGTGAAAGGAGAGAGAGAAAAGAATAAATGTTGGTAGAAGGAATAGGATGGAAGAAAATACAGCTAGAAATAGCAACATTTTGGGGGAAAAACATTGAAAAAATTTTTCTGATAAAGATCTTATTTCTCAAACATAGAGAAGTGAGTCAAATTTATAAAAAATAACAGCTATTCCCCAATTAATAAATGATTAAGAGATATGAACAGCTTTCAGATGAGTTTATCGATGTAATCTATTTAAATATTTTTTAAATGTCCTACCTTACTACGGATAGGAAAAATGTGGGTTGGAACAATTTTGAGGTGTTTCCTTATACCTACTAGATGGACCAATAGGACAGAAGGAGAATATCATAAATGTTGAAAGGGATGTAGGGAATTGAGACATTGATACACTGTTGGAAGAGTTGTGAAATGCTCCCACAATTCTGTAAAGCAATTTGGAACTATGTCCCAAGGGCAATAAAACCATGCCTACCCTTTAGCCTAGCAGTGCCACTGCTAGGTCTATATTTCAGAAGAGATAAAATATGGGAAGAAAAGAATCTATTTACAGAATAGATTTATTCTATATTTGTTTATATTTATAGAAATATATTTAGGGGGGCGGAGACAAGATGGTGACAAGAAGGGATCAAGTCTTAGGAGCTCTCTGATAAAATTCATCAGCTAAGGACTCTAACTAAACTTTTGAGAGACAGAACCCACAAAGGGACCCAGTGAGGTAGTTCTCCTACTCAAGGTAACCGGGAAAAGAGCAGAAAGGCTCTGCTCCCCAGGATTGGAGAGGTGGCCCGCCAGAGGGGTGGCCTGCCAGAGCCAAAGAACTTCAGCCTCCCGGAGGCAGACCCAGGGTGCTGGGGGTCTCAGCTCACAGCAGTGGGGGAGTCTCCTGAGCTGCACCCCGAGGAGCACCGGGCACAAAGTGGGAGAACAGCGGGGGACCTCTGCCAGAGTGAGCACATGGAGCTCGGCCCTCAGGGCACACAGCAAGCAGCATCCTCTTTCCCCAGCCCTGATCCAGGAAACAGAAGCAGGCAGAGCTGGTAAGCAGGAGCCCCCAGGGCATGAACCCATGGAGCTGAGGGAGGGGAGTAAAGAGAGACTGCCTAGCTCTGTCCTCTGCTCCTGGAACAGGACTCTGGGGCTCTGACCACATTCAAATCCTGATCACAGTCTAGGCCCCCCCCATAGAACAGCAGCCCCGCCCCCACATCAGCCCCTTGGCAGAGGGGGACGGTTATGTTCATTCACAGACCAGGAGGGAGGACAGAGCAGCACACACTGACACCCTTGTGGGAGAGTCCCAAAAGCTCAGGAAGCACCCCAAACCAGGCCCAGGCTGGGAAAATGAGCAAGCAGAGAAACAAAAGGAAGACTATTGAGAAATATTTTGCAAATGAGCCCAAGAAGGATCAAAATACTCAGTCTGAAGATGAGGAAGCACAAGCTCCTGCATCTAAAGACTCCAAGAAAAACAGAAATTGGGCTCAGGCTATGACAGAGCTCAAAAAAGACTTTGAAAATCAAATGAGGGAGTTGGAAGAAAAACTGGGAAAAGAAAGGAGAGAGATGCAGGAAAAACATGAAAATGAAGTCAGCAGCTTAGTCAAGGAAATAAAAAAAAATGCTGAAGAAAATAGCATGCTAAAAACCAGCTTAGGTCAAATGTATACAACAGTTCAAAAAGTTATTGAGGAGAAGAATGCTTTAAAACGCAAAATTGGCCAGATGGAAAAAGAGATAAGAAAACTCTCTGAGGAGAACAAATCCTTCAGACAAAGAATAGAATTCAAGGAGATTGATGAATTTACCAGAAATCAGGAATCAATGCTTCAAAAACAAAAAAATGAAAAATTAGAAGAAAATGTGAAATATCTCATTGAAAAAACAACTGATATGGAAAACAGACTTAGGAAAGATAATTTAAAAATTATTGGAATACCTGAAAGTCATGATCAGGAAAAGAGCCTTGACATCATTTTCAAAGAATTACTACAGGAAAATTGCCCTGATATTCTAGAAGCAGAGGGCAAAATAGAAATAGAGAGAATCCACCAATCCCCCAGAGAAAGAGATCGCAAAAAACCAACCCCCAGGAATATTATAGCCAAGTTCCAGAACTTCCAAGTCAAAGAGAAAATATCACAAGCAGCCAGAAAGACACAGTTCAAATATCGTGGAGCTGCAGTTAGGATCACACAGGACTTAGCAGCAACTACATTGAAAGCTCATAGGGCTTGGAATACAATATACCGGAAGGCAAAAGAGCTTAGAATGCAGCCAAGAATGAACTACCCAGCAAGGCTGAATGTCCTCTTCCAGGGAAAAAGATGGACTTTCAATGAACCAGGGGAATTTCAAAGGTTCCTTTTGGAATGGCCAGAGCTGAACAGAAGGTTTGATCTTCAGATACAGGACTCAGGTGAAGCATGGAGATTGGAGGAGAGGGGGGAAATATGAGGGACATAATGAGGATGAACTGCATGTCTTCCTGCATAGAAAAATGACACCGATAATACTCATATGAACCTTCTCAGTTAATAGAGCAGGTAGAGAGAGCTTTTATAGTTGAAGCACAGGAGAAAGCTGAATTCGAAGATAAAATATGGTGTAAAAATGGAGTCAATAGTAAAAAAGGGAAATGGAAGGGGAGAAAGAAAAAGGAGAGGGGGAATAGTCCAAGATATTTCACATAAGATTTTTTTTTATTACAATGAGCTATTGCAATGATATGGAAGTGGGGAGGCAAGGGGGAATGAGGGAACCTTTGCTCTCATCAGAGATGGCTAGGAGAGGAAACAGCAAATATACTCAATGCGGTATAGACATCTGGAGTAAGAAGGAGGGGGGGAGCAGGGGGAAGGGGTGGGGATGTGAATAAAGGAGGAGAGGATGGACCATGGGGGGAGAGTGGCCAGATATAACACATTTTCTTTGTTACTTCTTGCAAGGGTCTGGGAATGGAAGGCCTGCCCAGGACCATAGGGCCAGGTCGATTCTGGGCCTAAGGGATGGTATGGGGGCTCAGGGCTTCTTGGCCCCAGGACCAGGGATCTGTCTGCTGTGCCACTCAGCGACCCTACAGCAGAGTCATAGTGAAAGGAGAGAGAAAATAGAGTACATGGTAGTGGAGAAATAAGAAGGGAGGGAGTTGCGATCAGCAATGGCAACATTGGAAAAATATGGAAATAACTTTTGTGATGGACTTATCATAAAGAATGAGATCCACCCATGACAGAGTTGTTGGTGTTGCAACAAAGACTCAAGCACATTTTTTGTTATGATTATTTGGGGGAGGGTGCAGGGCAAGTAGGGCTGGATGGCCTGCCTGGGGCCACATAGTGGGGTGATCTTTGGGTGTCTGGAGCCGTATTTGGACCCAGGTGCTCCTGGCTCAAGGGCCAATGCTGTCTGCCACCCAACCACCCCTACTGCTATTACTATTTTATTTCATTTTGGGTCTTTTTTTTTTTTTTTTTTTGGTTTTTGCAGGGCAGTGGGGATCATCAGGTGGCTTGCATGTCACATGGCTGGGTGATTGTTGGGTTTACGAGGCTGGATGTGGACTCGGGTGCTCGTGGCTACAGGGCTGTTGCTTCATCCATTGCGCCACCTGGCCATACCTACAATTATTACTATTATTATTTTTTTATTTTAACTTTTTTCCTCTCCCCTTTACTTTTTTCGCCCAAACAAGTTTATCTATATTCATGGGGGAAGAGGGGTATTTTGTTTACTTGTAAACAAGAATATTTTATTAATGTAAAAAAAAACATTTGTACAAAATGAGAATAAAAAAATAAATTTAAAAGAAAAGAAATATATTTATTTGGAGATTGAGGAGATACCCAGCAGTTGGGAAATACTTGAACAAATTGTTTCATGAGATGTTTCATGAGATGAAATATTATTCTATTATGGGAAATGAGGAACATGATTCTCTCAGTAAAAAAAAAAAAAACTTGCATGAGTAGGAGCAATGAGAAATGTACCTTATACAAAGTAATAGTAATACTGCAGGAAGACCAGTTGTAAATGATCTACCTTTTCTCAGCAATGCTGGGAACCAAGAGAACTCTGAAGGACTTATGATAAAGAATGCTATCAACTCCACAGGCAGAGCTGATAGTGTCTGAATATAGACTGAAGCATACTTTTTTTTCACTTAATTTTTTGAAATTTCTTTCTTTGTGTGTGTTTGGGGGAGGGGGATATATGTTTACTTTTTTTTCCATGGGTGGATCTCATTCTTTATGATAAGTCCATCACAAAAGTTACTTCCATATTTTTCCAATGTTGCCATTGCTGATCACAACTCCCTCCTTTTTTATTTCCCCACCACCATGTACTATATTTTCTCTCTCCTTTCACTCTGACTCTGCTGTAGGGTCGTTGACTGGCTCAGCAGACAGATCCCTGGTCCTGGGGCCAAGAAGCCCTGAGCCCCATACCACCCTTTAGAACCAGAATCCACCTGGCCCTATGGTCCTGGGCAGACCTTCCAATCCCAGCCCCTTGCAAGAAGTAAGAAAGAAAATGTATTATATCTGACCACCATCCCCACCCCTTCCTCCTGCTCCCCGCTCCTTCTTACTCCAGATGTCTATACCCCATTGAGTATATATGCTATTTCCTCTCCTAGCCATCTCTGATAAGAGCAAAGATTCCCTCATTCCCCCTTGCCTCCCCCCTTCCATATCATTGCAATAGCTCATTGTAATAAAAAAAAATCTTATGTGAAATATCTTGGACTATTCCCCCTCTCCTTTTTCTTCCTCCCATTCCATTTCTCTTTTTTTCTATTGACTCCATTTTTGCACCATATTTTATCTTCGAATTCAGCTTTCTCCTGTGCTTCAACTATAAAAGCTCTCTCTACCTGCTCTATTAACTGAGAAGGTTCATATGAGTATTATTGGTGTCATTTTTCTATGCAGGAAGACATGCAGTTCATCCTCATTATGTCCCTCATATTTCCCCCCTCTCCTCCAATCTCCATGCTTCACCTGAGTCCTGTATCTGAAGATCAAACCTTCTGTTCAGCTCTGGCCATTCCAAAAGGAACCTTTGAAATTCCCCTGGTTCATTGAAAGTCCATCTTTTTCCCTGGAAGAGGACATTCAGCCTTGCTGGGTAGTTCATTCTTGGCTACATTCTAAGCTCTTTTGCCTTCCGGTATATTGTATTCCAAGCCCTATGAGCTTCCAATGTAGTTGCTGCTAAGTCCTGTGTGATCCTGACTGCAGCTCCACGATATTTGAACTGTGTCCTTCTGGCTGCTTGTGATATTTTCTCTTTGACTTGGGAGTTCTGGAACTTGGCTATAATATTCCTAGGGGTTGGTTTTTTGGGATCTCTTTCTCTGGGGGATCGGTGGATTCCCTCTATTTCTATTTTGTCCTTTGCTTCTAGAATATCAGGGCAATTTTCCTGTAGTAATTCTTTGAAAATGATGTCAAGGCTCTTTTCCTGATCATGACTTTCAGGTATTCCAATAATTTTTAAATTATCTTTCCTGTCTGTTTTCCATATCAGTTGTTTTTTCAATGAGATATTTCATATTTTCTTCTAATTTTTAATTTTTTTGGTTTTGAAGTATTGATTCCTGATTTCTGGTAAATTCATCAATCTCCTTGAATTCTATTCTTTGTCTGAAGGATTTGTTCTCCTCAGAGTTTTCTTATCTCTTTTTCCATCTGGCCAATTTTGCTTTCTAAAGCATTCTTCTCCTCAATAACTTTTTGAACTGTTATATCCATTTGACCTAAGCTGGTTTTTAGCATGCTATTTTCTTCAGCATTTTTTTTTGATTTCCTTGACTAAGCTGCTGACTTCATTTTCATGTTTTTCCTGCATCTCTCTCCTTTCTTTTCCCAGTTTTTCTTCCAACTCCCTCATTTGATTTTCAAAGTCTTTTTTGAGCTCTGTCATAGCCTGAGCCCAATTTCTGTTTTTCTTGGAGTCTTTAGATGCAGGAGCTTGTGCTTCCTCATCTTCAGACTGAGTATTTTGATCCTTCTTGGGCTCATTTGCAAAATATTTCTCAATAGTCTTCCTTTTGTTTCTCTGCTTGCTTATTTTCCCAGCCTGGGCCTGGTTTGGGGTGCTTCCTGAGCTTTTGGGACTCTCCCACAAGGGTGTCAGTGCGTGCTGCTCTGTCCTCCCTCCTGGTCTGTGAATGACCATAAGCGCCCCCCCTCTGCCACGGGGCTGAGTTGGGGGGCCCTGCTGTTCTATGGGGGGTGGGGCCTAGACCGTGATCAGGATCTGAATGTGGTCAGCGCCCCAGAGTCCTGTTCCAGAGGCAGAGGACAGAGCTCTGCAGTCTCTCTCTCTTCACTACCCTCCCTCAGCTCAATGGGCTCATGCCCTGGGAGCTCCTGCTTACCAGCTCTGCCTACTTCTGTTTCTGGCTCTGGGCTGCAGAAAGACCAAGCTCCTCCCTGTGTGCCTGAGGGCTGGGCTCCAGGTTCTAGCTCTGGCAGAGGTCCCCACTGTTTCCCCACTTTGTGCCCGGTGCTCCTCGGGGTGCAGCTCAGGAGACTCCCCCACTGCTGTGAGCTGAGACTCCCAACACCCTGGGGCTGCCTCCAGGAGGCTGAAGTTCTTTGGCTCTGGCAGGCCACCCCTCTGGTGGGCCGCCTCTCCGATCCCGGGGAGCAGAGCCTTTCTGCTCTTTTCCAGGTTTCCTTGTGTAGGAGAACTGCCTCACTGGATCCCTTTGTGGGTTCTGTCTCTCAAAAGTTTAGTTAGAGTCCTTAGCAGATGAGTTTTATCAGAGAGCTCCTAAGACTGGATCCCTTCTTGTCGCCATCTTGGCCCCACCCCCAATATGTTTACTTTTACAACAAGTATATTATAGTAATATTTTTCATGGCTACATATTTTTAAACCTACTCCAAGTAACTTGCTTACTCAATGAGGGGGAGTAGGGTGGGAGGAAGGGAGAGAATTTGGAACTCAATGTTTTGGAAGTAAATGTTGAAACTTGTTTTTGCAAGTAGCTGAGGAAAAATTTAAAAATAAACCATCTGAGAGACACTGACTGGGGTTCTGGAGTGGGAGATAGGGGTCATGGAGGAAGTCTGAGGAGTTGATAATAGGATTATACAAATCTGAAATGGGACAGTAGAGGCCTGATCACTTTGATGCAGAGCTCTGCTCAAAAACCTGAAATCATCAACAATAAAGATATTGAGATGTGTGCTTACCATCAGGGTAGGAATTGTATCCTAATCTCTGTATATCCCAGAGCACCAGATACATAATGGTGTAGTAGAAAAAGTGTTGGACTTGGAGGACAACTCAACATTTTTATTTTTAATGAAATGCCTTTTATCTGAGGATCCTTTGCTAGGTACTGAAGACATAAAAATCAAACTGAAAAATAGTCCCTGCCAACACAGATATAGTCTACTAGGGAAATATAATATATAAACAGATAAGTGTACATATGTATATGTATTTCTTTGTGTGTGTGTGTATGTGTATGTATATGTATGTAACATATAAATGTATACATATACATATATATGCTATTCGTGTTTAAAACAGACCTTGTGGGCACTCTATGTATACCTGCATATGTGTCTTTATTTATGTATATACACACCCTAATTTGATGAGGGGGAATCGGACAAGATTTTCTGTGTGAGGAAGTAAGTAGCACATAAGCCTTGAAAGAAGCTAAAGATTCTAAAAAGAATCTCTAAAAGAAAGGGATGAGAAAGGATTCCAGACATTGGGGACAGACTGTGAAAAAAAGAAAAAAAGTAGGAGACTGAATGCTGAGTAGCAAATCAAGAGGGATATAATGTGAGTCCTGATTCTATGATTTCAAAAAATAAATCCCTATTAGACACAAAAGGGACACAGGATTCTGAGCAAACCTATTTTGCCTAATCTCAAAGCTAAACTGGGTTGGGTCAGGTTAGTACTTTGCCAGGAATACACCTGGCAATCCTGGGTGCTATAAGTTAGAGAGAGAGAGAGAGAGAGAGAGAGAGAGAGAGAGAGAGAGAGAGAGAGAGAGAGAGAGAGAGAGAGCTTGAAGCTGTAGATTCAGAGATTCAGGACCTGCCTTGGAGTTCAGGAAGTCTTGGATTCAAGTCCAGCCTTAGAAACACCAGTTATATAATTCTAAGCAACTCATTGATTTCTCAGCACTCCAAGATTATAAATTGCTAAGGTGATGATGATCCAGATCATTGAAGGGAATTGTTTTTTGTTTGTTTGTTTGTTTTTGATGCCATGAATCCCTTCTCAGAATAATATTTTTAAAATACATAAAATAAAATATATTGAATTACAAAGGAAATTCATTAGATTTAAAAGCAAGTTTATGAACCCTAAGTTAAGAACCCCTGCCTGATAAGGCTTATGATTCAACTCAACAAGCATTTTCAGTTATTATGTATTCAACAGCTTATGATGCAGCTTTTCCTGCCTCCTACTTCCATAGTTGCTTTGAGTAAATGAAAACTGATGCTTATGATGCTTCTAGTTTTTCTTCAGTGAGGCACAAGTTTTGTGTTATTCTTTATCCAAAAATGTGGGTGACAATTCTGCACAGCTCCATACTGTGATTTTGTGTTTCACAGCATCTTTGGTCACCCTGGGTAGACAACAAGTCAGTTGCCTGGGATCAAAGACACAATTTATACTTATAGAACAAACTAAAGCCTAACTGTCCCATGCAGAGACATGCCTAGGTTCTTGGTCTCATTTAGTATTATGTCTGACAAGCTAAGTCCCAGACTACTGCAACATAGTCCTGATTCATCACTAATCCATAGGAATAGTGCCCTCTGCTGAAATCCTCTCTCCTACAGAGAATACTGCCTTTCTCTTTGAAGAGGGCTTCCATATATAAAGAACAAATACAGTCTGGTAAGGTATGGACAAAGCTGGCACCCTTTTTTAATCTTTATGGTGAGTTATCTATAAGATTTGTTTTAGGTTGGTTGTAAATATCCCTAACACCTCTCATGAAGAGAAGAGTAAACCACGTCATTTAAAAGAGTTTTCAGTTGTGACTTTTTTTAAATGATTCAAGGCATGATGATGCATTGTGCTGTTTAAGCTGTCATCCTCTGTCAAAGGGTGGTAATGATCTCTCCTTTCCAATGGAAAGAGAGAGTCATTAAAATCTTCAGGTTTCACTGCACATGTCTATCAGAAACAAGGTTGCCAGGCAACACTGGTGGTTATAGTGGGTGGGAGGCAGCCCCGAAACTGGGGAGAATGGTGAATAAATCCAGATTGTTTAGTAGGGAAGAGGTGGGATAAGTATTGGTTGCATCCCAGTGGTAAAAGTTAAGAGAGATTTCAGGTAGAATTGAACATGTTCAGTTTGCTGAACAGAAATTCAGCAGGAAAAAAAGAGAGAGATCCAAAAATAGATGACTTTAGGCAATAATCAATTCCATCAGGCTTGTTCCCTATAGATTGGTAATATTTTTTAAGTGTCTCTGACCAATAACTCAAGACCAATTTCCTGTAGCCGCAATTGGTTTTTCTATTTTCTCCTAAGGTAGAAAAAGTGTTGCCTGGCTTGGATGTAGATGTTTTCTAGAAAGAAGTATCCTCCAAAAAGATAGGTTTCAAAATGACTGATACCAAAATCCCATTGATTCTAACTTTTCCATACTATCCAACTCTCAATTAATTAAGATTGATGATGGATTAATTAAATTATCCAGATCTGTGCTTTATTTCATATTGTTCATTCTCATTTAAAAAATCTTACTACTCAATAACTATTACTGGAAGATGGACAAAGGCAGCAAGATAATGAGAATCTCTAATTAGTCCTTGATTTAAAGCACTTAAATTCTTTGACCTTAGTTTCCTCACCTTCAAATTGGGTGTAAAATTGCATTTCCTACTTGAAGTGCTGGAAAGGGAACTGGACCAAAGCATCTCTGTGACTGATCTCTCTGAAATTCACAAACTGGTATATTTGGATATTTGTTCCAGTAAAAAACCTACTAAGGAAGAAGGATCTAATTGTTGACTGAAACAAGTATTTCTTGCTATTGGCTATGAATTTCTAGGCTACTGTTGTTTCCATAGTGCTAGGATAAGTGAAAGTTCAAATTGATTACACATTTGGAGAACTTTAGGAGGAAGTTGAACTTGTATTCCTCCAACTTGGCATTTACAAACTTAGACAAAGCCAAGTTATATCAGTCTTTTGCCCTAAGTCCTCCAGTGACTCTGAAGAATAGCAAGGAAAGATCAAATTCCTCAGCTTGGCAGAATCAAAGAATTCAAGAGTAGGAAGAGATATAAGAGGTTCTCTAATTCCAGTCCCCCTCCCAAATTTTCTCCAACATTCCCCTGCCAAAATTGGTTATTTGACTTTAACTCAAAGAGAGCCCTGTCTAATGAGGGAGTGATGGAGAAATGTGGGGTAGGGGACTCACACAAGCTCAAGGAAATTCATTCCATTTCTAGGTGAGATTTCTTCCTTACAAGATGTCTGAATCTCTACTCATTGTTCATACTTCTACCATCCAGGAGGAAGCAGAATATAGTTAAATCCTTCTCTATATAATAGCTATTCAAATACTTGAAGGCATCTATCTTTTCCTCACCTGCTTACAAATCTTATTTTCTCCCAGTTAATCATCAGTTCTTTCATTTGATAATCTTCACATGGCACAGTCTTGATTTCACTCATCAACTTGATCACTTTCTTTAGTTTAGATGATTTCTCTCACTTATCAATGTCCTTCCTAAAATGTAATGTCCAAAACTAAATACAATCCTCTAAATTAAATTCAACTAGGCCTAATAAAGTAAGACTATCCTTTCCCTCTCCCAGGTGACTCTATTCCTCTTAATGAGAAATAAGATCACATTAGCTTTTAAGACTGTCACTTTTTACAATCTTTCCTGAAATCTTTACAGATTTCTCTGCATTCACCTTATTCATTCTTTCTTACTGAACACCAATATTGCATTCGTGAGTAGCAATTTATTTACCTATTCCCTAATCAATGAAGATCTACTTTATTTTTAATGCTTTGCAACCATACCAAAAAAAATTCTGTATAAATATTTTATACATAGAAAACTGTTGAACTATTCTTTTTTTTTTGGTTAACAACTTCCTTAAGTTTATATAACTAACAGTGAAATCTATGGATGAAAGGAAATGGATTTTAGATACTTTATTTGCATAATTCCAAATTGTTTTCCACAATGTTTTTTTCTAATTCAGAGTTTTATTATTAACATATTACTGTGCCTCTGTTTTCACAACCCCTTCAACAATGATTCATTATAATTTTTTGAAATCTTTAATAATTTGATGTTTGTGAGGAGAAACCTCATGATTGTTTGTATATTATTTCATCTTATTTCAAGAGTTTACAATTCTTCATTTGATGTCTGCTCCCATCATTTCACCACTTTACCTACTGAAAAAATGACTTTTGGTCTTATATATTTCTATAAGTTGTCAGTATATGTCAAATATTGTGTCCTTAGAGATATCTGGTATATATATATATATATATATATATATATATATATATATATTTCTTAATGCATTTAATATTATTTGTGCATAAGCTTTTCAATTTCAGGCCATCAAATTTATCTATTTTTTTTCTTTTGTAATTAACTCTATCCCTAGTTTGGTAAGACTTCATCACAAGCCCATATTGGTGAAAGATATATGATCTTCTCTTATATTTTTTGTTTTTATGGCATAATCTTCAATGTTCAGTTTAGATGCCCTTTTTGAATTGGCATGATCTGTTTTAATGAAGCTATTTTGGCTGTTAGGAAGCACCATTTTCAATTCTATATGTTCACAAACAATTGCTTTAATGACACAGTCCAGAATTTTGCCAGGAATTTAAATCAAGTTCACTGGTGTATTGTGTATCTCCTTTTATAAAAACAAAAATCAGGACATTTGTCCTTTTTGATTCCTATGGCATCTCTCCCATCCTCCATGATCTTGAAAAGGACCCTGATGGTGATTCAGCAATCACATCTGCCAGTTCTTTCAGTATCAGAGGATGTAGTGCATCTGGGTTTGATGACCAAAAAACCAAGGGCAGATAAATATACTCTTACAAAATCTTCATCTTAAGGTTCAATGGTGTAAGGGAAGACACAATATGGTACCATCCTTTTTTTCCCAGACTAATCACATATTCTTCCCCATATATTCTATCTACCATTCAAATTGCCCTATTAGTAATCACTGCCCCTGATCAGCACTTCTGTTTCACCCAGAATACAAGAGCAATGTAACAGGTGTCTGCTAGAACTTGCCAGATGATCATGTTGAAGGAAGCAAAGGAAGGTAGGAAAGATATGCTCAACTTCTACTAGGGAAGAAAGATGCTCACTTACTAAGATAAAGATCTTTAAGTGCTCAAGTAATATTTCATAAACAGTTATATATTAATGAGACTATATCAGGAACCATAAGCAGATTCAGAAGGGGGTCAACTGCACCATACCAGATAAAACAAATCACTTGAGGTGGAACCATCACTTGAAATGTTTCTCAAATTGTATATATTCAACTTACTTCTGGGAGATGGGAAGATACAAATGGAGCAATGAACACTGGTAGAGCAATTGTATCTACTTTGTCTCAAATGACCTGATGGTAAATGTCCAAACAGATTCAAACAGAATAGGATTCTTGAAATGCACCCCCCCCCATTTCCCTGCTCCTGTTTTGCACTTCTACTAATCCTTTTTAAAGGTTAACTCAAATTTTATTTCCACCATTAAATTTTCCTAACCATTCTAATTATTATTAACCTTATACTCTCTGACCTCATGTAGAATTTTGCTTGTCCTTCTGATTTGTTGAAGCAGCTAGATGGTACAGTAGCTAGAGAGCTGGGCCTAGAGATTCAAAAAGACATGGTATCAAATCTGACTTCAGGCAGTTGCTAGTTTTATGACCTGGGCAAGATACTCACTTAACCTCCATTTACCTCAGTTTCCTAGACTTCAAAATGGAAATAATAGCAGTATCTATCTCTAAGAGTTGTTGTGAAGATCAAATATCATAATATTTACAAAGTTCTCAGCCTGGAACAGATAGTCAATATATAAATATCTTTTTCCTCCTTTCCCTTCTCTCCATGAGTCACCTCCACCTACTGAATTTTAAACTCTATATCCTGTGCAAACTCTCTTCCCCAGCTCCTTCAATTGTGCTTTTATACAGTAGTCACTTAATATAGGTTGCTATTGAATATCAGAGTGGTTAATTAACTCAAGGAACTGGAGGATATTTAGCCCAAAGAATAAAAAAATAGGGTTACATTTATTATAGCAATCTTTAAATCTCTGAAGGACAATTAGGTAAGAAGGATTAAACATATGCTTGGTTACAGAGGACAAAACTAAAATCAATGAGTAGAAGTTACAGAGTTAGATTTGGTTCAGTATGAGAAAAAAATATTGAAAATTAGAATTATTCAAAAAGGGGTAAGAGTTAACTCTGGTTATTCACTGTTGTCACAGAAGATCTTCAAGTAGAGACTGGATAACCACATCTCAGGGATGTTGTAGATAGGAGTCAGGTATCAATGGCTATAGATGACCTTCTTGTTCAAGGGCAGATTCTACAATTGTCATTTTAATGTCTAGTTCTTTTGTACTCACACTGGTGCTCCTTTGTAGAGATGTATAATTTGGCTAAGGAATTGCCTATTATGACATATTTTCATAGGGAGAGGCAAAAATAATGTTGAAACAAAAAGCATGTTTATGTGTCTCAAGTTTTTGGAAACAACTTGCTATAAGCAGAATCTAAACAGCAGGTCTAAAAGATGAGCGAGGCTCTTTAAAAATACAAGTGTCTACATGGTAGCTTGAATAATAAATCAAGGTCAAAAGAATTGGATTTTCTCAGTTGATTGAATTAAAACTCACTACTCTAATCCAATCTATCTCACACCAAATTTGGATGAAGGAAAAAAATTAAATGCCAAGCTTTTTTTTTTCTTTTAAAGGACAGACCATATTTCCTCATATGTGAGATATTGTGAAATAGATGGAAAATCTTAAGGTTAGAGGCTTATGGTTCCAGTCTGACTTTGCCCCTAACTAGGTATTGTGACCTTGAATATGTCCTGACCATATGTCAAATTCAGTATGTACAAAATGGAACTCAAAGTCTCTTTCTTTCCCCTCCACTCTCAAACTTGTTCTTTATTCTAATTTCCCTTTCTCTGTTGATGATATTGAATTGCTAATTAACCAGACTCAAAATTTGGAGGAGGGTTTAACTCTTTCCATTACTTTAACTCCCCTATCTACTAAGTAGACAAGTTTTCATCCTCTATTTGTTACAAGAGGGAGGGTCTGGTATCTAGTCTCATTTTCCAACTCACACCATCACTTCTATAATACAGGTCCTCTCTTGAATATGTAATTGCCTCCCTACTAGTTGTTTCCTTGCCTTTTGTAGTTCTCCTCCCTCATCCATCATTTGAATTATTGACAAAATAATCTGCCTAAAGGAATGGACTTATCATTTTACTCCCCCCAGCTCTAAAATCTCCAATAGTTCCTCCCTTACCTATAGAACTAAGTAGTGTGGTACCATGTAGAAAAAAAAAAACAGCAATGGATTTTAAGTCAGAGAACATGACTTCAAATTCTAGCTATAGTCTTTGCTATTTACGTAATTTTGGCCAATTTAACTGACTGAGCCTCATTTTCCTTATCTGTAAGACACTGGGGATTGGGCAAGATGGCCTCTAGGGTCCCTTCAAGCCTGAAACATATGATCCTATGAATGACATATTAACTAATTATCCTGGTATTCAAATCCCTACCTAACTTCACACCACTCCCTTTTATATACTCTCTGGTTCAATGAAATTAGACTATTTACTATTCCTTGATCTGTGCTTGCATAGGTGACTTACAGCGCCTGGAATGTCCTCCAGCTGTGATTCTTCCAGGTGGAATTGTTCTCTTCCTATAAGATCCAGAGTAGGCTACTTCTTACATGAAGCTTTCTCTGATCCCCAGCCACCAGTCCTCTCTCCATCCCTAAACATACATCCTTTCTATGTGACCTTTCTCATGTACTTGCTTCATTCTGATTTGCATAACAACAATACTGCTAATCATGTCTCTCTTTCATAAAGCACTTTCTGGTTCATAGAATTCATTTCTCTGAACAACTTTCAGATATACTAAGGACTGGTACAATCATTATCCCCATTTTACAGAGGGGAAAACTGAAGCTCAAATGATTTAACCAAATTCACCATTCTCATACAATATGTATGTATAGCAGTTATTGTTATTCACACACAGAAGTTCTGACTTCACATCCACTATAACACTAACAATTCTCAATGCAGCTTACATCAGGCTTGGATTAAGAGTAACTTCCAAACCATATATATTTCTTAGTCTCCTATGAGACTATAAATTCCTTCAAGGCAAGGAATATTCTTTTTCATATTTTTATCCCCAGTACCCACTTCTGTGCACTACATAACAGATATTTAATAAATGTTCCTCATATCAAATTAAATTTGATATCTCTGGGCCTCAGATTCCTCATCTGGAAAATGAGTGGTCTGAATGAGATGCACTCCAAGGTTCTTTCCAGTTTTAAGAGCTCTATGGACCCTTGGTTGGATATAGTATTATGATTCTTGCTGCAGTTTTTTAAAATAACTTCACTCTTTCTTCCATATGGAATAATTCCTATTTAATCATTCAACTACAGTTTTACCCTATTTCTTCTGTATTCACTGGGTCAAGATTGAGATAGGATCAAGAAGAGATAAGCCTCTTCAGTGGCACAAACCAGAGATCTCAATGCTATTATAGGTGCTAAACTAGAAAATATCATCAGAAGTAAACTGTGGTAGAATTCATCAAGGGCCAGCACTGAAGAGTACTTCCCTAAGAAAGGCAATAGGACTCTAGGGCAAAGACAGAACTAATGATGCTCCTAGGCTGCAATAAGTGAACCTGATAAAGGAATTGGTCAAAAAAAAAAAAGGAGCCATGCTTCTGCTAGGAGGTAATAGTAATCTAACATACTCCATGAGCTGTTATCTGTATCTGTATCTGGCTATTCATCTGGGGTATGGGAGACCAGTTCTGCCTACCAAATGCTACCTTTGAATTATTGCCAAGGAGAAGGGATGGGGGTGGGGGGGTTGCTTCCCTTTGCTTTCTCCTGAATGTTAAGCAGCTATAGAAGGCACAGTGGGGGTTGAGCATGGATTTATTTTCTAATAATAATAATACTAATGAGTAACATTTGCATAATATTTTAAAATTTAAAATGTACTTTGCATATGTCAACTCATTTAAACCCTTTAAGATTAGTGCTTCAGGTATCAATATCTTTTTATAGGTGAAGAAACTGAAAGAGAAGTTGAGTTGCATCACTATTATGCGGCTTTATTGTGATCTAAGCCCAAGTCTTCTAGACTCTTGAAACCAGAATTCTATCTGCTATGCCAAATTTGTTTCTTACCAATATGATAACTCAAATACTTGCTATTTAAAGTAAAAGATGACAGGATGATTGAATATATTATTTTAACACATATTTACATAAATATGCATATATGGTATTGTCAAGGTAAAATAGATATGTTCTTTATCATGTGTAAAGGGTCTGCATGTTAAAAATGTACTTAAAGAGCTTGGTTTCTAAATAATCAAAAAAATTAGGTTTTCTTTTATTGTAGACATTGTCAGCTTATCCTTTTATTTTTTCCAGTTTTATTCCATATTAACCCCCTCACATACTTCAATCCCAATTAAATTAACCTGTGAGTTAGTCTCTTTATAGAACCTCTCATTCTCTTCCTCTCTGCTTTTTATACAAACAATCCCTCCAACTCTGGAATGCACTCCTTTCTCTTCTTTATCTCATAGGATCACTATTTTTCTTTACTTCGTAGTTCAGGTGACACTTCTACCAAAATCTTTCCTGAGCTCTCTGTAGTTCACATCATCTCTATCTTGAAAACACTTCCTCTTTACTTGCTTAAATTCTATTATATCAAGGCCTCCCTCCACCCCAGACAGTTAACTCCCTAAGGGCAAAGATTTTTCTTTTGGACTATTCCAAATGCCTTTTATAAGTTATAAGTTTAATAAATGATTGTTGACTGCATTTGTATTTTTAAAACTCCATAAACTCTCTAGCTGTCTGCTGAAATTTTCTCTCATTAAAAACAGAATGGTTCTCTTACAATCTTTACAAAATATTTAGGCTCTAAAAAGATGGTTCTTCCAAACAAACTCCCAAGAGTTTATGAAAATAGCTTGTTAGAAGGAACATAAATCCACAACCATTCAAATACCTGTTTAAAAAATGGAGCTTTCCTAAAAGGAAATGTATCTCATTTTAACAAGGTTGTTAAATCCTTCCTTAATTATGGTGAAAGCAACATAGTAATTAAAAAAACACATTTTTATTGAAGGGCAGAAGAACTTGGGCATGACATTTTTCAAATATCCCATATCAGTAAATTGAAAAGTTAGGTTAGAAGTTATGTAGGGATTCCTTTTACACCTGACACTCCAGGATCTGATCCTTTATGATTTGTAGGTGAAGTCTTTTAGTTACTATAGTCCAACTGGAAAATTCTAGCAGCAGTCAACTCAAAATATACTACCAGAGAAGCAAATAAAAATATATATTTTTAATTGACAAGGTGACCTCTGTTTAGTCTATTATGAAAACTAAAATGCAGTAGAGTATCATCTTAATAGATATGATGTATATTGAGACTGATGCGACTCTGGAATCAGAGGCCACTTTTCAATGCATTTCCTTGATTGATCAGCAAGAGATGTTTCCTCCATCTTGCTGTAGGCAATCTTCACTCCCACCAACTATCCCATTCCCCAAGTGGAGGAATATCTAAGTTGTAGTAAGGCACATTTCTGCAAGTTCCTGTCACAAAATAACAGGCTCTAAAACAGTTCAATTTATTTGGACCAATTTTATGGCTTCCTTCCTTTTTTCTCTCTCTGCAAGTTTAGTTTGGGATAATTCTCCAAAACCTCTGATTTAGGCAGCATAAATCATAATAATAAATGTTCTTGTGCCTCACATGTTTAATACACATCACAAACATTGACCTCCCTTCAGAAATGAATCAGAAAATGCTTCCATATTCTTTTCTGTAGAAGTAAGGGAACTAAGGTCAAGGGGTTGCTAAACCTAACCTTCATTATTGAAGAAGGACCATGTCATCAGGGAGATGATGCCTGTGAATTGGATTTCAGTTTGTGTGTGTGTGTGTGTGTGTGTGTGTGTGTGTGTGTGTGTATGTATGTGTGTGTATGGTGGCTGTGCAAAGTCATCAGTCTCATTTTCTCCCCTCAGAGCCATCTGGGTCCAGTGACCAGATATGAATTGAATCAGGACAACTGGAGATGATCCTGGATGTGAGGATTAAGTGACTTGCCCAAGGTCACACTTAGTAAGTATCAAGTGTCTGAGGCTGGATTCGAACTCCTGTCCTCCTGAATTCAAGACCAGTGTTCTATTCACTGCACCATCTAGCTGTCCTTACCAGTAGTGGAATAAAATAAAACTTGCAGAAGGAAGCTTCATCAAGTACTACCTTTGTCATTCCCAGACTTTCATCAACAATTTGTACCTACAGATTCCATTTGTACAACTAACCAAAAAGTTATCATTTTGAAGATATTGTTGGGATCATCCCCAAAGTTCCCCAAAGGCCATGACCAAAATAAAGGGCCCCTAATATTCTCTTTTGTTTTGCTTCCTTTTCTCCCTCATAATGACCAAAACTTACCCTTGAATGGGGAAAGAAGTAAGAAAAAATCAGGATAAGAAATGAATAAAATGTCTCCCCAGTAGCTCTAGTCACTTATTTCTTACTGGCTGCCTTGATACTTCCAACCTAATCTCAACATATCCAAAATAGAATTGATTATCCTTGACCATTAAGCTTTTCTGTTCCCAATTTCTCTATTTTTGTTAATGGCACAACTATCCTCCAGGTCACACAGGCTTCTAATCTCAGAGTTATCTTTGGTTCCTCATTCCCTTCACCACTAAATACAACCCATTGATAAATCTTATGAATTTTTATCATCATTTAGTTCTTAGATCTGAGTCCTCCTTTCAGTTACCCCTGAAAGTAATCCAGTTCAACATATCATCTCACTTAGACTTTGTCATTTGACTGGTTTTCCTGCTTTTAGTTTACCCCTTGTCTAATCCATATTTCGTATTTCTATCCAAATAATCTTTCTTTTCTTTCAAAACAAAATTATCTTATTTTACTGTCACATCGTTTTTAATTTATCTCTTTTACCTGCTACTATTCAGTGAGCTATTCGTTATATAATAAAGATTTTAAAAGAAAGGGGAAAAATGGAATCAATTTAGCAATATTAGCACAACAACCATATCTAAAAGTATATGTGATATATGTAGGTTCTGATTAATGTGAATAATGAATCTATTTAACTGTTTATATGTATTTAAATTCTCACTGTTTTGAGTTATAATTATGTAAATTATGGTAATTGGTTCCAGCCCATAGAAATATGCAGGGTGAATTTTTAAAAAATGCAACCACTTCAGAAGAATTCATTATTCATTCTGATCTAGATTTAGCTATATTCTAAACCCATATACTCCACCTCTGGAAAGAAAAAGGGTATAACATCTCAACTTTCTCTTGGTATCAAGCTTAATTATAACTACACAGTTTAAATTTCATATTTTTGTTCTTTTCATTTACATTGTTTTCCTCATTGTAAACATTGTCTTTCCAGTTGTGCTTTTTTTCACTTTGCACTGGAAATATCTTTTCATATTTCTCTGAATTCTTCATATTTATCATTTATTTACAGTGCAATAATATCTCATTACATACAATTGCCAGAATTTATTTAGCCATTTCCCAATCATTGGGGTTTTACTTTGTTTCCAACTCCTTGCTACCTCCCTATTGCCGAAAAAATGAAACTGTGAATGTTTTAATAAAATGGGACCATGCTTTGATCTGCTATATAAGACTTATGCCTAAAGGTGAGATCTCTGAATCATACCCTAATTTCCCAAGTAGTTTATATTGTATGATATATTTTCAAAAACAAACTAAGATCAATTATATTTGATTAATAGAATCAGATCTAGATCGAGAGAGGGCAAAATGCAATCATTCAAAACCTTTGAATTTTCAACAAGGAAATTAAGCCCAGGTTTTGCTCAATTTTATACTAGAACCACTCATCATAGGCAGAATTTAAGCTGTCTTCTGGCTCTAAAATTAATATTTTTTCAAAACCTACACCATAGTATCTTCCAAATATTGCTTCTCTAACGTACTTCACCAATTTTCCTCTTTTTAAAACATTAACAAATCATTAACTTAATTATTATTTCATCATATAGTTTGATATCTACAATTGTCACTGCGTCTTCATTTCAACATTATTTAATTTGATATTCTAGGTAGTTTTTCTGCTAAGAAAATTCTATCATATTGTCTATTTCCACAAAGTATATTTTTATCATTTGAATAAAAAATCATTTTATTAAAATTAGAGTGTCACCCAAATTTGGGTGGCACTGTAATTTTTATTATATTGGTACAACCCAATCATAAACAACAAACATTCATTCAACTATTTACTTAAAGAGTTTTGTGATTTTACTCTTATGTTTGAATATGACTTAGTGAATTGACTATGGGATACTTTGTGCATTTTATAATTATTAGGAATGGTATTTTATTTTTTACTATTTCTCCTGAAATTGTCCCAGGAACTATCATTGTTGATATAAAATCAAATTGAAAACATATTTCCTGTGTCTCAGTTTTTTAAATATTTTTATTGGCTTAGCTAAAGGTATAAACAGCATTATTATCAAATTTGCATATATCAGAAATTTAGTACAGATAGCAAAAAAGCAAGTGAAAGAGGTGGGATTATAGGATCATGGATCTAAAGGTAAAATGAACTTTAGAAACCATAACTCCTACTTCCTCATGTTAAAGTGAGAAACTGAGTCTGGAAAGGTTATGCAACTTGTCTAGGGTCACACAGTTAATAAATTTCTAAGGTGAGATTTGAATTCACCTTCCTGATTCTCAATCTGCACTATATATTCTCAATCTGCCCTATATATTCTCAATCTTCCATTATCCACTATACCATGTTGCCTCTAAAAAAGATCTGAAAGGCTAGTTCATTAGGTTGAATCAAATGACATTTAATAAGGGTAAATGCAAAGTTTTATACTTGGGGTAGAAAAAAATCAATTTTAAAAGTATAATGGGGAGAACACATGACTGTACTGCTGTTTGAAAAAAGATAAGAGGATTTTTAAAGTGGATGGCAGACTTATTTTAAGTTTTAAAAAAGGAAGCAAAAAATTTAATATAATTTTGAGAGTGTCTAGATACTGAAGGTATTCCTATGACAGTCAAATCATATCAGTGGTCCTGTATTCAGTTCTTAAAGCCACATCATGAAGGACTTAGACAAGCTAAAGTATTCCCAGAAGATAATAAGCAAATTGGTGAGGGCCCTTGAGATAATGGCATGTGAGGATCAGTTGAAATACCTAGGGATGGTTTTAAATTTTTTTTTGTTTATTTAAGGAAATTAAGTTGTGTGACTTGCCCAAGGTCACACAGATGGGTAATTATTCAGTGTCTGAGGTTGGATTTGAACTCAGGTCATCCTGACCCCAAGGCTCTATCTACGGCACCACCTATCTGCCCCCCCCCTCCAGGGGATGTTTTTGCTAAAGAAGAGAGGATTTAGTTATGACATGATAATGATACTTGCTTTCAAGTATCCAGAGGTTATGATGTGTAGAAAGGATTCAGAGATGTTCTGTCTGCCCCCAAAGCCAAAACTAGGAGAAATAGGTAAAAAAGACAAATTCAGGCTTAGTCAGTCAAAGAAGAATCTTCCCAACAAATGAACTATCTAAAAGATGTGATGATATTGGGAGGTAAAGTGTTCTCCCTTACCAGAAGTCTTAAAGCAGATTGATGACCTGCTTGCATGATATGTCATAGAGAGGACTTTTAATTAATGGATGGGCGAAGGTGCCTTCCAACTTGAGAATTCTGTGGTTCTGGAATGCTTCCTCATGGACTCTTCCACTGTGCAAAATGTAAGGAAATATTTAGCCTGAGCCTAATTAATTTGAGGAAAGAAAGGAAAACAAATACACTATTATTGTAACTGTTAATAGTCTACTTATTTTGGAAACCAATGTGGAAGTGATCAAAATGTTCATGCCCTTTAAGTCAGATCCCACCATTAGGCATATGTCTTATATAGGAGGTCAAATCATGGTCCCATATTAGTAAAATATTCACAGTTTCATTTTTTGGTGTTAGCAAAGTAACAAATAGCTGGAAACAATAGAAGTTTGCATTTCTGCAAGGGCTTTGAGATCTAGTAAGCACTTTCCTGACATCCACCCTGTGAAGTAAGTCATAGTTCCAACTTAATAGATGATGAATCTCAAGCTTAGGGGAAGTCCACCAGCCTGTCTCATAGTCACACAGCTAGAAAGCACTGGAGTCAAGGCTCAAACCCAGGTCTTTTGACCTGTTGACCAGTATTCTTTTGACTATATTCTTACCAGGCAAGTTTCTCCTAATCCCTGGAAAGGAGAAAGTTCCATGTCAAACATGTCTGTCCCTTTGGCTGAACAAAGAGTTCTTTCTTACCCCTCTGAAGTTATCCCCCAGCTCATCTTCAACTGGGCTACCTCAAACAGATCCTTGCCCACACTGCATAGGGCCAGCTGACATTCTCACCTTCAGGGATGGAGAGCTTCATTTTGTGAGTCAATGTTTGATCAGCTATTATGAGTACAAGTGCCCTTTAGTGAGACCAACAGGTTAGGAAAATCTCTGGAAGCTTTGAATGACATTACCTGAAAACCTAGTTTTTCTCCAGTCATCAGAGGGACAGGGAAAGAAACCAGCTTTACAGGAAATGAGCAGGCAAGAATGTTTTCTACAAATAGAGGGTTTAGGGGTAGGGTTAGGAGTAAGAACATTGCTGACATGGCTAATAGATGAGGATATCAGTCTTAATGAAGCCAAGTTTGTAAAATCAGCTTCTGTATCAATTTGACTTGCTCTGAGAAATATTCTATTCAAACACAAATCATTACTGAGTACCTATCATATATAATGTTCTGTTAGAATCAGAGGGATGTGTATGTGCATATATGCCTTCATTTTATATATAAAATATGTGTGTTGTAAATATATATTTATGAAATGTTTTTCAACATCTGTATATCAATATTTATCCTACATTTATAAAATTATATGAAAAATGTGATATTTAAATATCATCAGTATGTTTTGATAATGGACCTTATCCAAAGGACCTTAGAAATCATCTTATCCACACATACAATTAATGCACACAGCGCACACACACACACACACACACACACACACACACACACACACACATATATATATATATCTTCTTGGTATAGTAGGATATGCATTATACATATTTATGTTTATATAACTATATTGTATACAAGTCCCTATGAGACCTAACAGGTATGTTTAAACATATAGACACAAATATGTGCATGTATATGTGTTCATTGAAGGCAAACAAAAAGGCACAAAGATATATCTGGGTTTGTAGTAAGAATCCCTGAGTTTGAATTCTCATCAGAACTAAAGCTGTTGGTGTCATCTTCCTGGGCCTCAGTTTCCTCCTTTGTAAATAGAGGCAAAGATGATCTCTAAGGTCTTTTGGAGAGCTCTGATAGCTAGCAAAACATGCTACATAACATATCATATATGTATATTCATATATGCATAGGATAAATATTGTTGATGGACAGAGGCATCTGGATCTGTGGTTTCATTGGTTTAATGAACTACCAATGTGATTATTCCAACTGTGTTGGCAGATTACCGACTCATCTGTATCTAATAGTCTTTGAAGATTGAGACACTAAAGGGTTAATCAATTTTTCCATTATGACATAGCTAATATAGGATAGATTCCTAAATCACGAGCAAAGGGACCTAAGAGGTCATCTAGTTCAACCCCTTCACTTTACCAGAGGCAGGAATTCAACCAGATTTCTTGACTCCAAAGTTGACCCTCTATTAACTGGGCCACATTTCATGACAATATGGGACAGGTGTCAAATATGTGATTGATACTATAATAAGTGCTATTGAATAACTGCTATTGGAGTTTGAAAGCTCAGTCTGCATCCAGAACCACAGAGCACCTCTTGCAATTTTTATGTCTTTGGTTAAAGGAAAGGATCGATGCAGAAAATGTGGATGATTCTGTTTCATATTTTTGCCAGGACTGGAAGAATCAAAGCTCATATCTTGATGGTAAAGAATACTACCCTTCACAATGCAAAACATATGGAAAATCAACCTTCATTTTCACCATTTGATTTTGTAAGAGATGCTCATTGAAGAGATTTTGCCAATCTTAAAGGCAGAAGGAAGTGTACTTGTGAAGAAAACCATGGCAGGAAGTGAGGTGGAGATAGAGGTTGTTGGGTAAGATCTTTTACTTCAGTGCTTGCCAGAGGCAAAGGGATTGATGGTCTGCTTTTGTGTTCCAGAGTATATACTACTCTAGCTAGGTGAAAATGACTAAAGCTATCAATTCTTTTTGCTCCAGGGCAGGAGATGATTAGCTGATTTTCTGATAACAAGATTATTAGCGCCTTCTTTAAAAAAGGTGTTCAAGTTGTTCTGGTTGATGGTTCCAGGGTCATTAGGCATCAGAGAAGAAACAAAATGCCAAGACTCACATACCTTCTGCCAGTAACAGGATGACTTGGAGAGATTGATAGAGGTCACAGCTTTTTTTTTTTTTAGATTTTTGCAAGGCAAATGGGGTTAAGCGGCTTGCCCAAGGCCACACAGCTAGGTAATTATTAAGTGTCTGAGACCGGATTTGAACCCAGGTACTCCTGACTCCAGGGCCTGTGCTTTATCCACTGCGCCCTAGCTTCCCCGAGGTCACAGCTTTGAAAGAGCCTCTCATCCTGCCAACCTAACAGGTAAGTGACCTGAGACTAGGGAAGTAGCCTAGAAACAACTCTGTTTGTGGCAGAAAGCCTTCTTATCACCCTCAGCATCCACTGGGGGAGAACTATTATCTACCAAATACCATGTCCAGTAAACCTCATCTATAAGTCTGGGGTCTATTCTGAAAAGAATGGATTTCTCTAATTACTAGAATATCTTGGGTAAGTTACTTCTTCCCTCGACTTCAGTTTCTTCATTAATAAAATGAGAGGTATGGCCTGGCACCTGTATACATTAAATAAATGCTTATAAATTGAACTTATTATTTCTAACTGTACACCTGCCATTTAATTCCAAAAGAAGTTGTGGGGGGGGGGGGGTTGAATCAGATAGAGAGGAGGAAAGAAGGGAGCCAATGCTAAAATACCACTAGCATCAATGTATAAATTAAGCCCTCTCCCATCCAACTACTTTTAAATCCTAAAGATTGACTTTGGCCTTTTTTGTGACCCTTCTTAGCTAAGTCAGTGCAGGAGTGCTCTTTCTCCCCTATATTCTATTCATTAAGGTTGTCCTTGGCATTTCATATAAACAGAATATACCTGCATACAAATACCAGGTTGGGTGGGGAATACGGGTACAATTCTCCACCAATAAGGCAAGGTGTATTGAGGAGTTGTCTGCACATTTTGTCTGCATGAAAATCCCACAATCTTTCTGTGGGTAGGTGATGTCCTTTCCATTTTTTTGTGTGTCCTTGTTCAGTCATTTCAGTCTTGTCCAAGTCTTGTATGACCCCAATTTGGAATTTTCTTGGCAAAGATACAGGAGTGGCTTGCAGTTTCCTTCCCCACCTCATTTTATAGATGAGGACATTGAGACAATCATTGTTGAATGACATGCCCAGATTCACCACAGGTAATAAGTTTATGAGTAATCAAGTCTTTCTGACTCCAAGCCTGGCCCACCTACCTTCCCTTGTTTTCATTTTACAAGGGACTAATCTATCTATCCATTTGACAAGTATTTTTTAAGTGCCCGGTATGTGGAGGATCTTATGCTGAGCTCTGTAGGGGATTTGAAGGGTTAAGTTATGGTCCTTGCCCTTATGGAGACTACAATCTACTAAATTTCATGCTCTGTGACTTATCTAAGGCTAAACTGCTTGTTCAAAATCCCAGAACAAGTCATTAGAGCAGCTGTGGAAAGCCTCAGGAGGCCCAGGTCTGAGCCTTTCCCCAAAATGACTGGCACAGCAATACAAATCTAGGTCGAATTATGAGAGCTGAATGTCTGTCACACATGTATCTCTATCCCACCAGAGAATATGAATTCCTTAAAGGTATGAACTCTTTTCACTGTTGTCTTTATGGGTTCTTTTTCCTTTTTGCCTTGATAACTGCAGGACCTAGCAAACTTATGGAATTCATTTCTCATAGTAGGGGCTCAATATATGTTTTCTGATTTGAAATGAATCATGGATTTAAAGAAATTTAGAGCAAGAAGGGATCAACTAATCTAATATTTTTAATATGACACTGAGAAAACTGAGGGTCAGAAATGTTAGCAGACTTATTCAAAGTCACCCAATGATTCAGTAGCAAAGTGTGAATCACATCCCCAGGTATGACTGGTTAAGTCCACACTCTTTTCATTGTTTCTTACTGAAACAACAGGATGGCAATGGGCCCTTACAAGAATCCATAATTAACAGTCCTCAGAGATAGAAGTCAAAGTCTTGGGATCTCATTGAAACATTTCTACTGTACTAGGAAATTGCTGAAGGTCCCAAAACCAACTTGTTCTACCTTAGATAAAGGAGTTAACCACAAAATGACATAATACAGTATGATTGATAGAGAGCAAACCTTGGAGTCAAGATGTGGGTTCAGAAGCTGTGCCTGGTACATGCCATGCATGACCCTGGACAAGTCATTCATCTGCTCAATGCCACAGGTGCCTCAGGGGGGGGGGGTTGTAGAGTGGAATCAGTGAAGAGAGTTTCACCAACTTAAAAATTCACAAGTATACATAAGAATCAATCAGTCCAGGGGTGGCTAGGTGGCTCAGTGGATAGAGCACCAGTCCTGGAGTCAGGAGGATCTGAATTCAAATCTGGCCTCAGACACATAATAATTACCTAGCTGTGTGGCCTTAGGCAAGACACTTAACCCCATTTGCCTTGCAAAACAAAAACAAACCAAAAAAATCAATCAGTCCATTGGCCATCCTATGAGGTAGGCTGGAGGTAAGGGCAAGAATCAAATGGCATAGTAAGGTAAAAGTGCCTGCAAAATTAAAAGTCTAAAAACTATAAGGAATATAACTTCCAAGAACTCTGCAAACCCAAAAATATTCCATCATTTTTATATACTTTAAGATTTATGTGGGGTTATTTGTTTTCCCATGGAGTATTTCTTTGCCTACCCTTTAGAGAGGGTTCTATTCCTTCTTTATAAATCAAGCACAGTGAGAATCCCCCTTCATTTTTATTCAGATCATTTGTATATAATATCCACCCAATTTGAACAGAGAAGCACATGGCTCCTTGGGGTGACCATTACATTTCCCCTGGGATTGGCTCATTCACATGCCAACAGAATCACTTTTCTTTCTTCTTTCTCAGTCTCTGCAGGAAAGCTGTTCAGCAATCTCTTCCTGTCAGCAAATACAGGTATATTTTCTGTACTTCCCAGGCAGAAAAATATAGCAGTAATTGAAATACACACAAAGCCAGAACAAATATTTTGTATATGATGTTTGAGGACATAAAACAAGCAAACAGAGAGGGAGAAGTTAATTCACAGTCTGAACAGAATTTCTGATGTTCTCACTGGCCAGATGCTTATTAAACAGAAGAAAATCCACTTGTGAAGACAGATCACTTTTGTGGACAGAAGAAGTCAAGATAAAACAAGGCAATAACTTCACCTGCTGAAATTTAAAAGTACAAACAGAATTCACAAATTTTGAATTATGATGCAGATTTTCTTTATTCTGTCTTTAAATCATACTCATTTTTATTACTATTCAATTGTAAAAGAAAATAGTTTTTTCCTCCAGTATTTGAGACATTTTGTTGATTCATTTTAATTTTTTAAAATCCTATGTAAATGTAGTCTTCATTTGACATGAGAAAATCCAGATATCATACATTATGGTTTAGCCTTTCTAACTCCCACATCTTTTCCGAGGCTGTTTCTTATCCCTGAAATTATCTATATACCCCTATTTCTACCTATCAAAGTCCTATCCATCTTTCACTGTTTTAAGAGAAGCATAGTCATATAGAAAAAAGACTTCTAGACTTGAGGTTAATAGAGATAGGGGTTCAAAACCAAGTTCAAACACAAATTGTATGATCATTCATAAATCTTTTTATTTTTAGGGTAGGTGGTGCAGTGGATAGAGCACTGGCCCTGGAATCAGGAGGACTTGAGTTCATATCTGGTCTCAGATACTTATCAATTACCTAGCTGTGTGACCGTGGACAAGTCACTTAATTCCCTTACCTTGCAAAAACAAAAAAAAAAATAAAATAAATCATTTTATCTATTGGGAATTGAGGTTCCTCATCTGTAAAATAGGATAATACGTTTTACACTACCTACCAAAAGGGGTTTTATCAGAAAATATGGTCAAAGAACTCTTGACACATGATAGAATTAGTATTATTACTTAATATTATTAAGGTTCACTCTAAATAAATGCTACCTCCTTCATGAAGCCTTCCCTGATTATCCCATGGAGAAATTATTATCCCCATCCTCTGAACAAGTAATATTTGATTTCCATAACAAAGAAATGTTTGGTAGAATTGTTTGATATATATATATATATAAATATGTACGTATGTATATATAGATATATGTATATATATATATATATACATATATATATATATATATATATATATATATATATATATATCTTGTTTCCCAATGAGATTCTAAGTCTCTTACAGTCAGGGACTAAACCACATATTTAGTTCATTTCCTCAACTCTTGAGTAATATTTTGGTACATAGGCACTCAGTAGAAATGTAAGGAAAATAAAAATTAATTTGGTTTTCATGATCAAAAAAAAGATAGCTCGGGAGCTTTTGCGACTCTTAGAGAATCTTCATATGTTCCTCTACAGATTTAGAAAAATGTAAAAAATTATCTCTCAATGTGTTAATTCAAAAAAATAATAAGTCTAAAGCTGAAAACCACCTCAGATGGCATGTATTACAGCTCCTTTTGCTTTAAAGAATTTGAGGCCTACAGAAGTTAAGGAAGTTAGCTAAAGACACATGGGTAGTAAGTATCAATGGTGGGTTTTAAACAAAGGTGGGCCCTTTAACTCCAGTTACTGATGTTTCCCTTATAGCATGTTTCTTCACCCTAAAATAGCATTTTCCAAATGCTAGACTAAGATTAAAGGTTCTTACTAACTAAAAACCTCCTTGGAGGCTCTTGTTCTCTCATATGCATTTTCTCCTATTCCTGCTCCTTGTCTCTAAGAGCCTCTAGATTAAAACTATAGAGAATCAAGGAATCTGAGGCAGTCAAGGTTTATTTTTAACTAGTATTAAGTTTTGATGTGGGTAATATTGAGATTTTTTTTTACATTTTGATGATATAGCTTTCAAAGTATTTTCACATACATCATCTCATTTATTATTCTGTACAATATTAAGAATTGTTTGTCTTTTATTCTCAAAGAGGAGCGTAAAATCAGGGAGATGATGTCATGATAAGCACATGAATTGGATTTGGGGGGGGGTAGCTATACTAAGTCACCAAATCTCACTTTCTCCTCTGGAGCCGTATGGATCCAATGGTCAGATATGAACAAGGACAACTGGAGAGACCCTGGAGGAGAGGCAATCCCCTTTAGGAGACGTGCCCAAATTCACTCAGCTAGTAAGTGCTAGTTGCCCAAGGAGACATTCAAACTCCCATCGTCCTGACACTAAGGCTAGTGCTCTGTCCACTGCACCACCTAACTACTTTTACCTTAAGAATTAGTCAGAAGAGGGATGTAATGATTAAAGGGATCAAGTGACTTGCCTAATGTCATACAGTTGTGAAGTAGTCATTTCTTACCCTAATCTTCTGACTATAAATCCAAGGCTCTATTTTAGCAAGCTGTTTCTATTTAATGATATTAAACATCTAGGAGACACTTTTGTTCCATTCTCAAGATAAAAATTTTTGTTTCCAGAGAGAACCATATATGGGTGGCAACAAGTCAGATAATTCTACTCCTTTTTTGCCTGTAAAATCACAAAAAAACCAGATTTAAACCATGTGCACCCTAATACTTTATTATTATCTTGACTCTCTGCCAACAGATATTCAATCAAATAGAAAAAAACAAAGTATAATGCAGAGATACACATATCAATTATAAGAAGAGTTGCCCACTACCAAGCTAGGATTAGCCTTAAGAATTGGATGTGTTTGCTTAAGGCATTATCAAAGAGTATTTCAGAACTAGAATGGGGTATGAAAAATTATAAGTAGACCACTAAGGCCATAGGATCACTAAGGCCATATATGAAACTATAAGTAAGATGCAATCTCTACCCTCAGTCTAGGGCACCCAAATAACTGTATCACATGTTGTGTTGTGAAAAATGCAAGAAGGGAACTGCTTGCACTACTTATCTAAAGGAATTCTGTGAGAAAAAGTGCTTTGTAAACTCTGACACAACATAGAATTTGGTAAGGCTCAGTTTAAAAATGCCACCTTCATCATGAAATTTTCTCTAATCCTTCCATGTTGGACTTACTCTTCCCATCCTCTGAAGCTAAGACTATTTGTTTTCCATAGTATGGAAATGCCCTGATTAGTAGTTATATGTGAATATATATATATATATATATATATATATATATATATATATACATATATTTATATATCTACCTTGTTTCCCCAATTAGATTTTAAAGACTCTTCCTACAGAAATGTCTACCCATTGTAATTCATTCAAACAGAAAAATACAAAATATAATGCTTAGACAAAGATGCCAATTATAAAAGACTTATCCTCTAGAAGTGATCTCTCCTTTTAAAAAAAAGCTGAAATTCACACAACCCTTTAGGGTTTCAAAAGAATTTTTTATTCATTGTCTTATTTGAGGCTCTTAACAAGGCAAGAGAAAGTCACTATAAGTGATTCTATCTCTATTTTACAGATGAGGAAATTGAAGCTCCAAGAAGTTAAAATATGCCTTGCCAGTCTAGTCAGATAACTATGAGGGTCATAAGAGGAGATCCAAATACAGGATTCCCTGACTCATGTCCAACATTCTACCATTATTCTTTGCTATCTCTTTATTTTTATAGCATTTCATCCTTCTCTTTTCCCCTTATTATATTGCAATATTCACTTTATTTGTCAAAGTTACTGCAAACAGACTACAATGAACTGTGTGCTATACAAGTGTGTATCTTTGTATCTTTACCAGCATTTAGCATAGGAATGGATCAGTTGATCCATTTGATCCATAGGAATGGATCTATTGAATGAATGAGAGGCAGGAGGTATAAATTGTTATGGAAAAGGAGAAAGAAGAGTACTTCAGGTATAGGCAGAGGAGAAGGTCAAGAAAGTCTTCATAAAGAAAATAGACACTGAGCTTAAGCAACGCCTAGAAATTAGAAAGATGGAAATAAAAGGGAAGGGCTTTGGAGTAAGAGAGAATGATATGAGCAAAGGCAAGGAGGTAGGAAAATCCTGCCCATGATAGCATAACAGTAATTGAATTCATTCTGGTCTGAATAAATAAATAAATAAATGTCTGTGTTTGTGTGTGTCTGTGTGTGTGTGTGTGTGTTCACACACATAAACATAAATGGGTATGTAGTGGAAAATATTATCAATTTGTTAAGCATATAATGGACAAGATTTGCTAAAGTTACAATACTTTGCAAAATAAAAAATGTATTGCCAATGTGAGAAAATAAATCAAATGAAACATTTAAGTGAACTCTAGCATAAAAATGTGAAATGAAGATAATAATGCTCACCACCTACCTAACTGGATTGCTGTAACAATTAATGAGGGAGCACAGTTATAGTATCCTGGAACTCCTTGGAAGTAAGGAGATCATATGTTTATACATATGTATATTGGAGACATACATTATATATTAACATATTGAGTATTGTTATATAAAATTAGATCAGGGCCCAGCATGTCTAAGATGAGTGGGGCAGAAGCAATGTGTTCTTGCTTACAGTATCATGCTCATGACAGTGATTCATACAGTTTCTTTCATGCCAAAGAATCCCAAGGTGTTCCACGAACTTTAGCAACAGCTTTTATAAACCACAGCTGCAGTGTAGAGGGGAGAACATCACCCCCACAGACAAGCTGAAACTGTTACCTGCTCCAAACTACGCCCAGAGCCCATCTTTGGAAGGAGTAGGAGGGAAAGGGGAAGCATGAGAACCACAGAAGGCTCCTGAGGAGTTTGACAGGCAGCCTATAATTACCATAAATTTGCACCTCTAATACCCACATTACAGTAATCAGCCCCCCTTCTTGGCAAAGGCTTCTAGCTAAAGGTTAAGCAGTTTCAAAAGGTATGTATTATATGTAGCAATGAAGAATGGGGAAACAGGTTTATAAGCTAGACCATTAGAATAGGTATGGGGTAAAGGAAGGCATTCTGGGCTTAGGGTCAGGAAGATCTGTATTTGAATCTTGCTTCAGACACTTACTAGCTCCATTATGACCTTGAGCAAGTATTTTAATCTCACAGCCTCAGTTTCCACATCCATAAATAGCACAATCTCAAAGGGCTGCAATAAGAATTGAATGACCTAATGTTTATAAAGTAGTTCATCATCCTTAAAGTTATAATCGAAATATTAGTTATTATTGGATATATACAAATATTAGAGATCACTAGTATTGATGCATACACACAGAGACATATTTCACTCAGTAACATGTACATGCATCTATGTACACAAATGTGTATGCAGATACATAAATGTATATCTTCCCATTCTAGGTTCATCACTTACAAGTAAATGATCTTTTTAACTGGGATACAGATAAGATCTTAGAGCCAGAAGAGAGTTTGGAGGTCATCTAGTCCAATCCATTCATTTTTACAGATGAGGGAAATAAACCCCCCCAAAATCAAATAACTTGTCTAGGGCCTGGAGGTAATAAAATGGTAAGGATTGGACTTGAACCCAAATTTTCCAGCTGCAAAATCAGTGCTCTTTGTATTCCACACCAATTATTCTCTTCTAAGCAGTAATGACTAGTGATTCTTCTTTTTTTCTTTCTTACCAACTTCTTTCTCAAGTTGGTTGTTTCTCCAGAGACAAAACATTTAAAGGGCAAAAAAGGCAATGACTAGGTAGCAATAGATAGTCAAACATCCCATAGTTCCGATTACAACATTTCTAAGCCTCTAGCTGAGTAAAGCTTTGCTATATTTGCATCTATGGACAAGGAAAGAAAAAACAGCCCTTTAGTCTCAACTGTATAGACATAAATGATCACAGGGTGCTTCTTAAATAGGGAGTATCTTATTTGCCAAGGAAATACCCATCTCTCTCCAAGACCTTTTGAGAGATGAACTAAAGCAAGGGTTTAATTGGTAAGTGATATTTTACGGCTTGGATAACAGTAAAAGCCAGAAATATTTCAAGTCAAAAGTCTTTTTCTTCCCAGTGCGACAAGACCTACATGTTTGATGTATTTAAAACCTGCCTTTAAAGCCAGAAGCTTTTTCTTAATCACTTAAAGCACTGGGAAAGTTATTCCATCAGTTTAAGAAGATTCAAATTCAAATGGTGGGGGTAGGGGGATATTTTAAGTGGTTGGGACATGAAAAATCTAAGAGTTTAGGTGTAAGGAATATAGCAAAAGTGTACAAAAACTGGAGGGAAGTCATTTCTTTGATTGTATAATTGAAGAAGTTTCTGAAGCCTTGATAAAATTAGCCCCCTTCATAAAGGCTGAATTTCAAGGAAAACCCATTGGATATTCAAATAACAGCTGTGATCAAAACTATTTTTTTCATAGTAATTTACCTTAACATATACTAAAGGAGTTAATATGTTAAAATAAAGGGGTTTCTAGATAAGAGCGACTCCCTCTTATTTGCACCTAACAACGAACACAGCTACCTTTGTGACAAATCTCTGGAACAATTATAATAATGGAAAATATCATGAGGGGTACTAGGTTGAATAATCTGTATGTAGCATGAACAATTAGATCTCATGGTTTTTATTGAATATTCATCCCCCCTTCCCCAGCTTTAATACTTTTTTTGTCTGCTTTATGACAGCCTATAGAACTTTCCTTACTTTTTAGATTTCTTTAGCTATTCACAGTTCCTTTTTTTTGTTACAATTTTCAAGTTCCATTTAAATTTGAGCAGTACATGGCACAGAAAATCGAATTAGTTTATTTTTTAAATCAATGTTCACCTCTTTAGCTAGAAGAGATGTTGCAAGGAGGAGCCCACCTGCCCCGGATTCTCCCCACCTTCAACCATTTGTATTCCAGCTCATCCTCTGCACCCACAAAATCGGTTTCTAAATTTGCTGTTATTCACCAGAGGTAAAGCAAAGGAAGGAAGAACAGGGGGTTGTTGTAACTGCTGTGTCTGATCTTCCTGGGACCAGGAAGTACTAGACTAGAACAGCCATTCATTCACAGGCTGGAAAACCCCGAACTCTGACAACACACACACTCACATACACACACACACAGACACAGATGTTGTTAGGGGATGCTGGAGTGTTCTCCCTGAAACATGCATCCGTTTGTTCCCAAGAAGCAGGAATACATTAAGGGCACCAGCTTGCCACTGCAGTCCTTCAGAGGATGGGGGGAAATGAGGAGGGCACAGGGTTTCACACTATAGAGATTCTGTACCTAAAGACTTTTCTGTTTTATAGTCTAAGCCCTTAACTAAGTCTTGCAAATAAAGGACAAGGCGCTTCAAACTGCCTGAAAATTTAACCCTTCACTTTCCAGCTCCCTAATACTTTTGGAAAAAAAATGCTTTTATATGCATGGTCACAGATGTCATCATCATGAATTGGGGGCAGGGGAAGCCCGAACATAGTTTATCAGAAGTGCTTTAGAAAATTTCGGCATTCAGCGACGCTCGTTGGATTGCTTTTGGGGGGAACGGTGATAGGGTTAGCAGGAGGTACTATTACTCCTGGGTCAAAAAAATGAGAGGGATGATGGTCAGTAGCATCCCTAAATTCAGAACCTCCCCATCCAGTTTCGAGCCTACCCTCTGCCTGTTTTGACCATTTTTTTCCCAGTCCTGAGCTTTAGGGACGCCCCTCATTTCCCCATGAAGGGACCTTCAGACACCCCCCCCCACATACACCCCACCCCCATACACATTCTCCAGAGAGGCTCGGCCTCTGCTACTCACACTGCTGTTGTGACCTGACCAGTGGACCATGGCTTGGTTGTGTGCTGAGTCCCCGGTCAGCGCAAAGGTGGTGCTTGTCAGCCTCAGCTCCTCCAGCCGGAACCGGGTGGCTCTGCCCGGCTCCCGTTGGCCCCCGTCCCCCGGTGGCCCCCGTGGGCGCCTGCCCTCGCCGTGGTCCCGATCTTCCTTTTCTTGTTCCACCCCACTCCTTCTTCTCCGGATGGAGCGAAGTCCTCCGGCCCCGCTGTCGCCTCCGCCCGAGCCCCTCTCCAGGGAAAGAGCCCTGTCCCCGGGGGCCACGGTAAAGACGGGGCGGCGGGGAGAAGGCAGGGGAGCGGCGGGCGCTCTGCTCGGCTTAGCAGGAGCCCCGGAACGCCGCTGCTCCCCGGGAGCACTCGCCGGCCCCGGCTTCTCTTGGGGTCCCAGAGGGGGTGTCCAGCGCTGGGCCGACCCGGGGACCGATGGGGGGCAACAGGGACCGCCCCCGCCACAGGCGCCCCGGGCGCAGAGAAGCAAGATCCCGGTGCGGGCGAGGAGCGCGCCCAGCCGGGCTGGGGAGCCGCCGCCGCCCCCAACTTTTCCCATCGCTGGAGCTGAGCAGACAAGAGAAGAGGGTCCCGGGCGGAGAGTGGAAGCGCAGGAGTCGCCTCCGACTTGGTATGGAGGGGCTCAGGACCCCAACTCCATCCAAGTTGGTCCGGGGGCGGGGGGCGCCGGGCAGGTGGAGCTGCTCCCCGGGCTGGGCTAGTGCCACCGAGCGCAGTTTTTGACAGAGGGAGCCGCCGCCACGCGGGGGTGGAGCTGAACTGAAGTCAGAGGCGGAGGGGCGGCTGGCTGGCTGGCTGGTCGGAGAAGTGGGGGGAGCTGCCAGGGGCAACCTCCCTGGCAGCGCGCTGCCCGGCGCCGAGCCGCGCCGCCCCTCCGAGCCGCGCTCTGGCGATCCCGAGCGCCCGGGCAGGCTGAGCCGCCGCCAGAACCTCCCACTCGCGAGCGCTGCCTGCCCACTCCCAGCACTCTCCTCTCCCCAGCCGGCCCCCCAGCGGCTTGCCCACGCTGGCCTCTCCGCGGGGGTGGCTGGCCTCGAGCTCCCCACACTTCCCCAGCGTCGTGAATGTTCTCCCCACGCCCCCACTGGTTTCCTCCTGGTCTTTTCCAGGCGCAGGGGTTTCCCTAGGCCACGAGACTGGCCCTAGCACCTTGACCTGACCCAGCCCACGGCTTATATCAGGGGAGAGATAGACAAGGAGGGATGGTAAGGAGAGACCGATTGCTATCTCCTTTTATTTAAGGGAGTCTCAATACAACTAGGGCTGGTACCGAGGGTCATTTACTCCGGTTTGAAGAATTAGAGAATCTTAGGGATCAGTCAATCATCAGTTATTAAGTACCTTATATTTGCCAGTCACCATGCCACCACTCTGCCCTGCCAATCTGCTTTCTCCATTGTAATATCAGTGACTAGGAAAACTGAGGCCTAGAGTAGAAGTAAATTGTCCAGGATTTACAGTAGTTTAGGACTAGAATTAAAGTCCCCCAATTCAGATGCTTTTGTCCTCCCTGCGTTTGGAGTCCAAATTCCTGGATTACAAGAGTCAAGAAGAATCGATTCTTGTGCTAGTCATGGTGGAAGAGAAAGAAAGAAAGAGAGGAACTGAGGAAGAGAGGGAGAGAAAAAAAGAAAGGAGGGAGGGAGAGACAGAGAAGGAAAGACAAAAAAGGAGAGGGAGAAAGAAAGGAGGAAGGAAAAGAGGAGAAAGCAGAAGAGAGAGAGAAAGAAAAAAAAGAAAAAGAAGGAAAAGAAAAATAAAAAACATCTTTTAACTTCAAAGAGTTTGCATTCTAATGAAGAAGACAACTTGCAAAAGGACATATACAAAGTAAATAAACGTGGGATAAAGTGGAGGCACTCTCCGAAGGATTAGGGAGCACTGGGAAAGGGTTCTTGAAGACTGGATTTTAGCTGAGTTTTGAAGGAAAACCAGGATGCAGAGGTTAAAAAAAAGGACATTCCAAGCTTAGGGGATGGGATGAGTAGTGAAAATGAACTGAGACAGGAAATGGAATACTATGTACAAAGAACAGCAAGACTGAATCATAGAGTTAAGAAGATTAGAAAGCTAGGAAGGGGTCGGGTGTTGAAACCAAAGGAAGAATTTTATGTTTGCTCCTGAAAGTAATAGGGAACCACCAGAGTTCATTGAATAGGGCAAGGGGACCTGGTGAGACTTCAGCTTGAAACTCTGAACTCTGTCACTGATTAGTTTTATGACTTTGAGGAGGTCATTTCATTTCTCTAAACTTCAGTTTCCTCTTTAATAAAATAAGACAGTTGGATCAGGTGTTAGCTAAAGTCCTTTCAAAATGGCCCAATATTTTTCTAATTTTATGTAATTAAAATTACACACACACACACACACACACACACACATATTGAGTTTGTGCTATATGTAAGGCTCTACAGAGAGGAAAAATGCATAATCTTTACTCTCAAGGAAAATATAGGTTAGTAGGGAAGATATTCTCTGAATCCTTCAGACACTTAAATATAACCCTCAGTGGAATGACTGTCATAAGAAAAGTACAACAAAATGTTCAGGGGCTTCAGAGAGCAGATGGGAAAGTTTTATGAAAAATGATTCCCCATTGCCATAGTTTATATTTTAGATATTGATTATCTTCAACACAGCCAATTTGCTGTGATCTATGGCTAAGCCATCAAAATAGAACATTTTGATAAGAAAGGAACCTTAGAGGCCATCTAGTACTAGCCAGATTTAGATTTCTTCTGACTTTCTGTTCAGACATGTTTTGAAATGTTTCTTCAGTATAGGTTGCCTTCCCAACATTATTTTAAATTAATTGAAAGCCACATAACCATCTTGTTGGCCATAAATCTCTTATATTCCTAGGCAGTAGAGCTAGAGACTTGGGATTCTAATATCAAATATTCTTACTAACCTACTGTGTAAACAGTAACAGGACCTGTAAATGCATCCCTTTACCTCATGTACAAAAGTATGAAATTGGACAGACCTGATAGGTCCCTTGGATCTCTCTTGATGTAGTGAAGAGAGAGCAGTGGCCTTGCAGTAAGAAGGGGCAGGAGTTCGAATGCAGCCTTGGGAAAATCACTTATTCCTGATTGCCTTGCATCCAGGGCCATTTCCAGTCATCCTTATTCACATCTGGCCATTGGGCTTAGATGTTTCTAGAGGAGAAAATGAGACTAGTGACTTAACACAGTAACCCTCACTCAAATCAAATTCATATGCTTATCATGGTATCACCTTCAAGAATGAAAGACAAGATCAATGTAAAGACTAACAGACTACCTTCTGGGGGGGGGAAGCAAGATGAGGGGGGAAATTGTAAAATTAAAAATAAATAAATTTAAAAATGGCAAAATAAGAATGAAGGACAAACATCATCTTTGCCATCACCAAACTCTATGATGTTCTTAGGCAGTGTCATAGAAGAGAAAGGAAAGGAAATTAAGAGACAATTCCTGCCCTCAGCAGTTTATAATTTAATAGTGTCTGATACCATGACTCCATGAATCTTTGGAGACATTATACAAATTTAAAACCCTGGAGAAGAGAATATCTTTTAATTAGACTTGAAGCATCAGGAGGGCTGAACATCTAATATCTCTTTATAGGCCTACCCAATGCAAGGCTAGAGTGAGAGAAGGAATTCAATATATACTTGTGGAGTAAAGAAATGAATGAGCAAATGTCATTTCTCACTATGCCAGGATAATAGCAATGATTACAATGGTGACAATTCTAGAAACTTACTCTAAAGATGGCCTTCCCATTTATCAAATATCATGTTCATTATTTTGTAACTGAACTGTTTCTGTTGGTGTCAGATCAGACTGCTGCTACTCTTCTTTGGCAAATAGTTTCATTGGTATTATTTGTGCTGACCAATGAGAGAGAAGTTGGACACAGGACCAGAAATCTCAGCCCCTGAATTGAGAAATTGCAAAAAAGAAGTAAAATACACAAGTTTAATTTAAAGTATTCTTTTTAAAATTCTTTTCTTTTAGGGTAAATACCTTTTGAGGACCAGGGCTTACACTAAGATCATGTGGAAATACCTTAATAAAGAACAGAAGTCTTCTAACCATCAGTGATTTATCGACAAGATGGGAGGATCCATCGTCCTCCTTGCTAAACCTCAAAGGTTCTATGCTGAGACTCAGAGATTAACTGGGTAATTCAGCAGTCCTGAGTTGCTTCTTCTTTATCCTCTCGAAAAGTTCTTCAGTGGTTTACAGGATCATTTCCTTAATGCATCCCCATACTCTGCTAACCATTTTTTTTTTCCCTCAGCCTAGATTAAGTGAGAATGTTTCTGGGAAAGGGAAAACAAATTTTAAATTGACCCAATGAATGTCCGTTAGAAAAAGACTTCCCACTACTCAAAGTATTAATTCTAATTGTTGCAATAGTATTTTTCTTTAGGTTTTTCAAGGCAAACAGGGTTAAGTGGCTTGCCCAAGGACACATAGCTAGGGAATTAAGTTTCTGAGACCGGATTTGAACCCAGGTACTCCTGACTCACGGCCTGGTGCTTTATCCACTACGCCACCTAGCCGCCCCTTGCAATAGTATTTTTTCCTTGCAGTAGTATTTTTTATAGTTCTTTAAGATTTACAAAGAACTTTACATTTTCTCTTCACAATAATTCAGGAAATAGATACTATTATACCCATTTTATCAAGGGAAAAGCTGAGGCACAGAAAGGTTAAGTGACTTGCCTATAGTCAAATACCTAGTAACTTTCTGGGTTTGCATTTGAATTCAAGCCCAGTAATCTAGCTACTGTGCTATCTGAGTTATTAAAGGACAACTTGAATGCAAATCAAAGAATCTGGCAGCAGGAAGGGATCTGTTAGAAGGTCGTGTAACAACATAAAGGACATTGGATTTGGAGTCAGGAGATCAAGTCACTTCTCTGTTTTAGGTCTTATTTTATCTATCTTTAAAATAATTTGAACTAAATGACTGCTAAAGTTCCTTCTGGCTCTAAATCTGTGATTTTTATGATCATAAAAAGCAGGGAAGTTCAAGAGGTCATGTGGTCTAACTTGTGCCAAAGAAGACATCTTCTCCATCACATTCATGATTTTGAAATCCAGAAGGTTGAAAACCTTCAATGAGAGGAAACTACTTCTCTCTAGGCAGTTCCTTCTATTTTGGGCTGTGTTTGTTGTTTGTTTATGTTCAGTACAAATTTGGTTTTCTTCAGCTTTACCAGTTGCTCCAAGGTCTTTCTTCTGTGGCAAAGCAAGACAAGTCTTATCCCAGAATGCTCTCTCTTCACTTTCTAGCTCATCTTTTTGCATTATCTTCTTTGTTAAAAATGCATGTTCCTTGATAAGAAAATGTCTTGTTTAATGTATCCTATGCTTATAGTCACAGTGCTTAGGAGAATATTTTTAAACGCAGTTAATTCTAATTTTTCTATTGATTCATTCATCTGCTCCTTTTTCTATATGACAGCCTTTCACATTACTTGATAATGACTATCAGTGAAGTTGTATCATGTAGTGGAAAGAACACTGTATATATAAAGTCAGAAATTCTGTCTTCAGCCATTTACTACTCATATGACCTTGGGAAAATTACCTAATTTCTACAGGCCTTAGTCTCCTCATTTGTAAGGAGTGCTTAAATTAGATGACAACTGCACTCCTTCCCATTTCTAAATCCCCTAACCAAATCTAGAGAATTTAAACTCATTTATGAGCACTGCTTTATGAGCATTTGTGAGCACTGCTTAAATGGGAGGCTAGGTTACTATCAGAAAAATGGAAATCTCCTTTAGCAACCCCCAACTTCTACAATGACCCATCTTTTATTTTTATATTTTACCAGTGTTACTGTATGGCTATGTGAATGAATATTCTCTGGCTCATTCTCCCAGAGCTAATCCAGGTCCATTGCTCATCAGAGTTCTTGTGTACTCTGAAAGGCTTATGGGATGTCTCTAACCATCTAATGCCATCAGCTCAAATCTATAGAAGGGATTTCCTCTCAGAATTAGATGCCAGTGACTAGCACTCCAGTTCTATGGCAGTCAACATCAATTAGCTTGTACAAAAAGATATTTACTTCAAAACTATAGCAAGAACTATTAATTTCCCATCAATACCTAGGCAGTCATACTTTCTACTATACCATCTTGGTCTCTGGGAAGAGTAGAGTCAGTCTTACTTCAGTTTTTTACATAGCATTGATCTCACTAAGTTCATGTTCAGGTACTGATGGAGCATGACTAAGAATGGAACCTGATCTCAGCTGCTGCTATCCTGGGTGTAGAAGGTCACTCTTTGTTCCTTTGAACATGAATGCTCCCTAGATATCAAACTCAGACTACACCTTGGCTCCCAGATTTCTATAACTTGCTCTCCTGACTCTTTAAACTCATCAGGTTGGAGACTACTTCATCTTCTAGAACAGAAAAGAACAGGTTCAGAGGCTAGGAGTGAGGGTCATTTGTTGGGGTCATGTGACCTCAGAAGACAAAAAGGTCCCTGGGGCAGCGGGGTCAGATATAGGACAGCTAGGTCTAACTCAGATTAATAATTGGTAAATATTTAACATGATAATACAAATATGATAAAAAACATAATTAAATTTCAAAATCAAGGCAATATACAATGTACAGTGATTATTTATTTATTTATTTATGGAGATGTAGCTTCCATTTCTGTTTTAATTTGACATGACTGCCCTAGGCCTCTTTCCTTACAACACACAGCTCTCACCAATGAGTGAAAGAATCATACCACCAGGGAGAGCGAAGCCAAATGGACAGAGATAAACTAGAAGCCTACTAAGGCCTTTTGAGTGCCTCAACAGTCAATCAATGGACCAGCCTATGGTCACCTGGTCACCTGACCAGAGCATCTGATAGAATGGCAAAAGAAGCTCTATAGTTTCACTAAAGAGCTTTGAGTCTAATAGGGTGATGTGTCAGTCAACAAATAACTGTCTTACAAAGAGGACCATGATGAGTTCATTAATTGATCTCCAAATTTTATTATAGTTCATGAAATAGAAATCCTTATTTGAATAAAATGTTATTGATGTATTTTGTTTTCCATTATTCAAATTTCGACCTGTATTCTTCCCTCCCCTCTATCACAGATAGTTAATGAAAAATATTTTTAAAAGAGGAAGTTTAACCCCGCCCCCCAACAAAACATCGACATATAGGGAGGAGCAGAGAATCTGACAACATGTACAAAATTCCACACTTGTGGATCTTTCCCCTGTAAAGAAGTGGTTTGAGATGACGTCTTCTATTCTTTCTTCTTTGGGCTCCAGCTTGCTCTTTGCAGCTTTGCAATATTCATTTTTCATTTATTGTTGTTGTTGTTGTTTTTCTATTGACACTGCTGTAGTCTTTGGACGTGTTATTTTCTTAGCCCTAGAGACTACACCTAGGATTATTTCATTAAATTCTTTCTATATTTCTCTGTATTCATCATATTCATCCAGATGCATAATTTTATAGGAAGCTTAACCTGGAAGAATTTGTTAGAAAAAGAACTGATTCCATCCTCCCTTCTTCAACAAAAATTATGTTTTCATTTCCCAAAACTCTCTATGCTTTCTAGTAAAATCTTGTCCTTTTAGGCGAGACACCTATAATCTATTTCAGTGGTGACTTACTGAGGAAGGGTCATTTTCTTTCTTTTTCTTTATTATTAATATCTAGCTTCACTTGTCCTTTGGGCAGGTCATCCAAGAAACTCTGCCTGAGTTCAACTTTGGAAGAAGGGGTTAATCTAGCAGACATGGATTAAATTGGTTTCAACACTGCTTTATTAAGTGCTTACATTTTAATTTATATTGTTCTGCTCCCGGCTGACCTCTGTCAACAAGCCCAAGGAAAAATACCAGCAATTCCCCAAACCAAGTGTCTTTGCCAAAATTGTGAAACCCCCAGAGGGAATAAGGCAGAGTCTGAATTGGGGGAACAGACTGGGCTAATGAAAGGCCTCAGCTGTGGAGTTAGGGCCTCATTCACTGTAGTCCTACAGCAAGTCTCATTGAGAGAGGTCAAGATGAATGATTCACCCAGTCAATTGGAAGCTGATGCTGAGAGGCAGGAGGAGGACAAGATCGTGCAGTTCCTTTAATAAGTCTGAAGACCAGTCTGGGTTTGGTTTTAGTCTATGATGGAAGGATAAGAGTCATAAGAGCCAAAACCTAATGGAACATCTTAATAACTGATGCACATCTGGGTCCTAAAGTTACAAAATAGAGAGTAGATTTAATGATCAGTAGATTTAGTCTGCAATACCAAGTAAATCCTGTTTCCCTATGTCAAATGCTTATTTATTTGTAAGGGGGCAATATTAAAGGTCTTACCCACCTCTCCCATTTTTCTCTTGGGCTAGCTTTAGGCAATATTATTCTGCCTTTTCCTCTTTCTTTCTTTCCCCATGACATTCCTACCCCCTCCTTGTCTCTCTCTTTTCCTGATAGATACCTTGGCTTTAGCTGGCATTAAATCACATTATATGTCTCATCATTATAACAATTTCTTTTAATAGCTCTCCAAATACTTGGCTCCCCTTGGATAGCATTGAGAAAAGGTGCCTTGCATTTTGGAACAATTTTATAAAGAGCCATAGATGGAAAACTAGGAAGAATAAAGAGGCTGGCTCTTCTTGTCCCCTGCTGGGAGAAAAAGGATTTTTTTTTCTGAGATTATCCTGTAAAATGTCACAGGCTTTGACCTCATGGCTTCAACCTAGTAATTGTATCCCGGCTCATGCACCAAATCTGAATGGTTTTGGAAGAGAGACTTAAGCCCTCTTATCTTTAAAATGGGCCTTAGATTATCTACCTAACTCATAAGGATGTTGTAGAAGTTAAGTCAACTTGGTAAACTTCTTTGAGATAACAGTGCTATCTCCCTGTATTTGTATAACACCAATCTCAGACTTCCAAATCGTTTCTGGACTTAGAAAAACTTTAATAAATATTTGCAGAAGTTCTAATAGATAGGTAGGGGACAGGTATCACCTGCATCTCACAGAAGAGAAGACAGACTTATCTGAGGTCATAGAGTCATGAAAAGAATTAAGAGAAGAACTAGTTCAAAAAATCCCTATTTTCAATCCTGTCCAGTTCCCTCCCCACTAAATAGATTAAAAATAAAAAGATCTACAAGTCTACTTTTTTTCCCTAGTTTTTCATCTCTTCTATTCTCCATTTGCAAATTTTTTTCTTAGTTACTAAGGAATAGATTGTATAATCAAATTGCAAAAGAGAAGCATGAAATAATATCATTGTCAATGTGTGAACCAATTAAGAATTTTCCCCCATTTAACTAGTCGTGCTGATTGGAATGTGAAATAGAACTACGTGTCATGACTAAGTAGGTTTATTTAGGGATGATATTATTAGACTTTTAAAATTATACCCTTTATAGAAAAATCTTAGGATGTATTAACATAACTTCAAAATATAGGTTTAACATGATCTAAAATTATTTAGAAAAGTAAACTAAATCACAAAATCATGAAATTACAGAGTATCAGAGGTTAATGAAATCTTGAGTGGTATCTAGTCTAACTCCCTCACTTTACAGATGAAGAAATTGAAGTGATTTGCCTTGAAGTTGTGCCTTTTTCCCCCTCAACTTGCCAGAGAACCTGGAAAGATTCAGGGAAAACTTAGATCATGAAAATAACTCTCAAATAATTCTTCCCATTTCAACCCCATCCTTACTCCTTCCTTTCCAAATGAGATAATGAAATAAAAAGAATGTTCTATAGCTTGAATCCGGAAACTTAATTGATGTTACTTGATATTTTCTGAGGGTTTTTTTGAGGAATACAAAAAGGAAGGGAGAAGTAGGGATATTAGAGATCTCTACAGCAGTGGTATTAAACTCAGAAATGTGGACCACTAAATTTTACATAAAAATCCTTTGTACATGTTGACTTAGAAAATCACATTTGGATATTTGTTTTTTAAATTAATGTATCAGATAGGAACCTCATTTTTATCTGCTTCTCATAGCATTCAAAAGTGGTATGGGCCATATGCTACCCAGAAATTGCTTATTTGACACCTCTGCTCAAAGGCTGTTAATCCCCAAGTCAAGTAGAAAAGGATCAGGAACCAAAAGAACTAGTTTTCATATCTCCTAAACCAAAATATTTCAGTTTGATTTTCCTAAAAAATGCTTGAAAGATGGACTAAGTCAATATCAGAAGCCAGACTCAACTGACTTCAGAGTTTAGAGCACTGTCCCTTATCCAGCTCTATGGACTTGACTCTAGTGATAGGAAACCCATAATTTCCAGAGGCAGCCTATTCCTCCCACAGAAAGTCTAAATATTAGAGTTGTTCTGTTTGACCCCAGAGAACAGCAGAAATAAAGAAAGAAATCTTAGTGTAAGGAATGTGACTCTTCCCAAAAACTAAATCTATCTGAATATGAAGTGAGCTATCCTATGAAATGGTGATTTCCCCACTATTAGAGGTTTTTAAATTGAGGCTGGTGACCATTTCCTAGGTATATTAGGACAGAAGGAGATTCCTGTCTAAATAGGGATTGGACTAAATTAGGAAACTTAAACGAAATCATTTAAACAATTTTTGATGCTTATATTTCAATATAATTTGTTTCTTTTGCAAAGGATGTCTATTATATGTAAAAGTATATACATATATGTATTTATGTAGGTATATATATATATATTTTATAACCGTCACCAAAATATTCAGTGGATCGATGACATTAAAAAAAGATTAACCATTTTTTGGTGAACCATTCCAATCCAGAATTTCTGTAATTCTATGAAGATCTCTGAGCATTAATACTGACAAAAAACTTGAGTGACTTATAAATAAAGGGAGAAAGCCAATCCAGGAATAAATATCATAGGGCAATAAGGCTTAACCAGTTTCTTCCTGCCTGACTTCTAGCACAAAGTGATCTTGGGTAAGTCATAGTTCCTTTTCTGTGCCTAAGAACTCTCTGTAAACTGAGAGATTTCACTTCACCTCAATGTAATCCAAAATTATTCAGAGTTACTCTGTACAAGGTATTATATTGGTTACTGGGAATGAAAAAGTAAAATGAAAAATAATAAATTGGAGTATATCTCTAAATTCTTTCCAGATCTAAGTTCTGTAATCATCTGGACCCTATGGAGTGGAGCTAGCTGAGGTTTCCCCCACCAGGCCTTCTCAAATCAGCACAACCTTAATATTTTAATATTAAAAAACAGCAACAGCTCAATGTAGGGCCAGGAGGTAAGAGATAAGGATTTCTATTATTTCAGTTAACCTGTAACTCCATCTTCCAGCTCCCCAAGTGCCAGTTCCAATTAGTTTGCATTCCTCAATGTGCTTCTGCTGAAAGGTAAAAATTCTGAAACCAATCATTAATTAATATGTGTGTTTCCACTTCTTTTAGATTTGGAGGACCATTATGTTCAATAAATCTGAAACAATTTTACTCTAAGATAATCAAAACTGTAAAGTTTCAGTATTAGAAGGAACTTTATGGATCATCTAATCCAGGTGTCCTGAAAATTTTTGGTTTCAGGATCTCTCTTCAGTCTTAAATATTGTTGAAGTTCTCTCACAGAGTTTTTTATGTTGGTTATATCCATTGAGATTTACCATTATTTATTAATATTTAGAAATTAAAATAAATTGGTATTATTATAAAAGTAATTTTGACTTCAGTGACTTCCTGAAAGGTTCTCCAAAACTTTCCTTCCCTCAGAATTCCATCTATACATTGAGAACTTGGTCTAGTCACATCTCTGTATTATATGTAGTCACATCTAGTCACATGACCTCTATAAGGAAGATAAAACTGAGTCCCAGAAAGGCTAAGTAAATTATTCAAAGTGACACAGCAGCTTCATTGTAGAATTGGGACTAAACATTTTTGGGTTATTACTTCCAGTTCAGGTATTCTCTAAAATCAGGTCTCTGAAGAGACCTCTATCAAGCATCCATAAAGTTCAGAACCTTGGAGATCATCTAATCTAAGACTTTATTTTATTCAAAGGTATCAGGGAATGTCCATGCAGCTCTCTGCTGGCTAACCTTATATGGTTGGAACCAATCCATTAATCTGCTTTCCATACCCTGCGAGATTTGTGGTAGAGTGCAGCTAGAATCCCTGAAGTTTCACCTTTAACTTTAAGGAGGCAGTTGTTATAATAAATAAAAAGAAAGGTTTCCTACCTACAACAGAGTATGAATACATCTAATTTATTACTTGCAGAAGCTACAGTACCTGAAGTCTAGGTTCAGGAAAATGTTTAGATAAGCCAAGGCTGATAGCTTCATTATGAATCATTAAGAAAGGTATCAAAAGTCCCTGCTTCCTCACCCCATTATTTTATTCAGGTATCTCTGTTTAGTTTCACCATCAAATTTAGGCTCTACCACACTTTAAAATCAGTTTTGGTCTTAGACTCAATGAGTCTAAGAACTTTTTATTTATTTTTTATTTGAGGGGAGTTTTTGGTTCTCTTTTTTGTTTTTTGTTTTTTTGCTTGTTTTTAGAACTGGATACAATATGTAACAAAATTTGAATAAATTACCCAACTTGAAATCAGGAAGCGTTGGATTCGAATCCCATCTCAAATGCTCACTAGCTATGTGACCTTAGACTTACCACTTGGTCTCAGTTTACTCTTCTGTAAAATACTAATTATGATAGAGTTAACCTCACAAAATTGCTTTTAGAATCAAGTGAGATTATATATATTATATATTATATATTTAAAATATTATTAGATATTATGAATAGACATGCTCAGAACAAAGGTCCTTAAATGTAACAGGGCCTTTTGATAGGCTGCTAAGTCTATGGACCCCTTTATACAACAATGGTTTTTGAATAACTGAAAGAAATACTAAACTTAAGTTAGAGGTAAGGGAAAATAAATGTATTTCCTCTCATCCAAGTTCACATGCCTCTGAAATCATAGTTGCATTGGGGTTTAAGATTAAGAACATATAATCTAAAGACTGATGCATTCTTAAGGTTTATTGCCAGGAGCAATTACTTTCTGAGTCAAAACTCAGTTGCCCTGACTTCTTTGATGTGCTAACATCAGTATGTAGGTCTTCTTATTCTCTCTTTTTTGATTACTGTCCCTGAAAACCTGTATCTACTGACTTAGTAAAGGGAAAACTTTTTCATGACACTAGGGAAAAATTCAAGGTAAATCTATTTGCTATATGTGACCAATATCTTTCCACACAGTGTTGATTATATCATAAACATAAAAACTATGGTCACTGGTTGCAACCTACTAGATAAATACCCTTCTTTCTAACAATATTCTTTCTAACACTATTCGTTAGTATAAAATTCAATTGTGGCACATTTTTGCCCATATTTTTGAGATGACTAGAATTTAGTCATTGCTGGCAAATTAGTTTGACATTTTACCAGCCAGGGGGTTATTTGTATTGACAAGACAATAAAAATTCTTGTCTATCACTGTCACCTTTAGCTCTTCACTTGACTCTGGAGGAGCTTAATGGAGGAAAGAGAATAATGATGAAGGGAAGAAGATTACAAATGTAATGGTCTGTGAATGATATTTGCAGTTTTTCATCATTACTTGTATCAGTTCTGCCTTAAAAAACATCCTCTTTGTCCAACTGAAAAGGAAGTCAAACATATTTAGATGCAAGATTTTAAAATGAAACAAAAACACATTTTCTTCTTAATTTTGATCATAATAATAAAAGGAAAAAGCTAGATGGCACAGTGACTAGAGTGCCAGAACTGGAGTCAGTAAGACATATATATTCATAAATTCAAATTTTACCTCAGGCTTTTAACATTGGGCAAGTCACTTAACATTGTCTGCCTCATTTTCGTCATTTGTAAAATTCCCCAATATAGAAGGAAATGGCAAACCACTCCAGAATCTTTACCTAAAAAAATCTCAAATTGGGCCATGAAAAGTTGGAAAGGACTGACAATGATTGAACAATAACAAAGATAACAAAAGAAATAGGGGAGGAAAAAGAGACAGAGAGAGGTTGAGATTAATAGAAAAAAGAGGGAAGAAGAGAAAGGAAAGATTGTTAATAATGATTGGTTTCAGAAAGACTATATTTCAGAAAATTCACATTGGGAAATTCTTTCTAATTGAAACTGGCATTTGGGGATCAGGAAGATGTTGTTGAAATGCTAAGTATCAATCTAAAAAGATAAACTAATCAGAATGGAATGGAACCAAAGTAGAAAATGTTTATGATTTGTAACACCACAGATTAGTATATATTTAATACCCTACTCTCTGGTGATGAAAGACTTAGAAAATCTATGCAGGATACATTTTAAGCTTAATCTGCATTATTAATTTTTCATTACTTTTTTAGATCTAAGCAATCAACAAATCAATAAATTGAATTGTGATTTGTGGAATTTTTAGATTTACAAAGTAGAAAAGTTTCCACTGAAATTGTAATCATTGACTGCCATGATTCAGTAAGAGATAGTTTTAGCACACTTAAAATTTATAAGCAGCTCCCCATTATTTCAGAGTAAAATGGATATTTAGAAATTAGGGATGTTTAAATAGTAGTACTGCAGTTTGACATAATCTCTGATTCTCAATCATCTTTCAAAACTCTCCAAAACAGAAATTATGCACCCAAGATAAAAAAAAAAACTGTAGCTGTTTTCATAGTATAGAATGCCAAAAAATGCAAAAGAAATAAAAACAAATACAAAAAATCCAAGAACTGATGCTCACTGATGTTCAGCTCACTCAGTGCCCCTCATCTCATGCCACTGGCAGTGAGATTGCATTAGCAGATCCAAGCACCCTACATAGGCTACATCAAACCCCTTCTCTTCACTTTGGTCCCCAATCCCTCATCCCATCACCATAGATACTCTGACTTTAGGCTGTTGAAGTTTCCTCAGTACTCTCAGCCAGTTTGGCCAAAGTCCCTCAGTAGCAAAAATCTTCTGTGGATTATATCCCAGAAGCACCAATATTGCAAAGCTCTGAATTACTGATAGCTCTGTACTGCCATTGCTAGGTAAAAGAAGTAAGGAAGAGAAAAAGTGAGACAAGTCACTAGAGCAAAACACTGTGGATATGAGGGGCTGTGTAGCACTAAAACAAGCCAGAGGGAAAAGCATGATAGCTGGAGCCAGTTCTAATTACCCAAAGTCAGTTGGAGCAGGGTTCTAGACTCAAGAATGATGAATGCCCAGAGAGAAAACTGAGACACTTTGAAATCTGACCACCATGGAAACATTAATCAGAGGAAAATGAGTCAGAATTATGCAATAATAAAACTAAAAGTGAGTTGTTTGGAAGAAAAGATTCCAAAAAGAAGAAAAATCTCAAAGATCTTAACTATAAACAGATTAATCAACTGGAAAAGTATAGTAACAAATAAGAAAATATAGCATCCAGATCTAGTGAATAAGGGATAAAAACTTGAAAGCAAACAGAAGTGATCAACACTTGATGAAACAGAGAACCCTGTAGATATTGAGGAAAACATGGGACTACAGTACATTATAGATGAGTGGTTTAAAAGAGAAATGACAATTCTGAGAACAAAATTTATATCCTGTAAAGCCAAAAAAAAATGTGCAGAATAGAAAAACTTGAGTCCCCAATTGTAAGGCTCACCATAGAAATAAAAGAGTGAGCAACAAATTGTAGATTCAAATATATAGAAGTGAAAGACAATTCAGAAGATGAGAAGCAAAAAAATTACCACAAGAATATTAAAAGAAAATATGCTCACTATATAAGTGAAACATGGAGCTCAAAGACAACAAAGACAAAGGATATAGAGAGACAACCTAAAAATTATAGATCTCCCAGAAGAACAGGACAGGTCACCATAATGAAGGAAATAATAGAAAAAAATTTCCTGAAACTTCTGAATATAGGAAATCATGAAAAGAATGATGAAAATCCAATGAAAAGAATATATAAATCACCTCCAGAAAAAAAGCAACAAGCTAAGCTACAAAATACAAGATATATAGTGGTTAAATTTAACAATTCAAAAAAAAAAGTTCTGCAAACCATCAGGAGAAAGAATTTCAAATAAAAAGAAAAGACACTTGAATAAAGTAAGACCATTCTTTATATACTGGGAAAAAATAAGAGGAAGGAATGGTACAATCTGTTCCAAAGAATCCTGGATCCCGTAAATCTAACTGTAACTATACAGGGCAAAAGATGGGAATTCAATAATAAAGAAGAGATTGAAATATTTTTAGGGGGGAAAATGAAAAGATTATTTGCATCTCAAATAACCCAAATAACAGAAATACAGAGGAATGAATATATGCAGACAGCAACAGAAAGAATAGTAAGAAACTTCTTACTAACTGTACAAAAGGTGACAGGAATGAATCTGGAAACATGAGAGATGCAACAGTAAAAGGTGAAAAGAAACACTATGGGCAGGATCTAGTGACACCACACCTACAGGTGAATGCTTCTTTTATGGAACTGCATTACAACATGGTGGGGGGGGGATTCATGAAAGGTGGGAAAGGAGCAAAGGAATAAAGAAAAGTGAGTGAGATGTTAGGTTCAAATCAAGGGCTAGTGGTGAGAGAAAGATGTCTCTGTGTTCTCAGAAATCGAAGAGACGACAGGGGAATGTGAGAGGAGGTAATAAGATTGAAAAGCAGAGGAAAAGAAGTATGCCTTACATAAGAGGTATGTATTTGGGGTAAAGGGGAAGTGTTGCATGTATGGGGCTTCTATGGGTGAGAACCAGAGGCTTTAGTTCCTGAAAATTCTACTTTCCCTAGAAGTAGAGTTGAAAAGTCTGTAAGTAAACTGATACCTAGAGATATCATGGACAAAAGGAGATTTCCAAGCAAATCTAGGGGGGGAAGTTAACAACAGAAGGTATATAGTGGTGTAAGGGAAGGTGCCTTATCATGTGGCAGTATCTTCTCTAACAGTTGTAATAAATGATACTGTTCTGAGAGTAAGGTATAATGTAAAAAGGGGACTCCATGGTGTATCCTAAAAGGCAATGGCAGACCCTAGGTTGTACCACTTGGATGCTTTCATTGTATAAGGAATATAGAAAAAAGAAACATATCATATGATTATTGGTGTCATAAATCGAATAATGAGAGTCAAAAGTAAACAAAAAGTGGAGATTGAAAATGAAGAGAATAAAGGAAATTCTTTTTTTAAAGGAGGGCAAAAGTGAAATTATAAAGAAAATAATGAACAGGATTGAAGAGGAGGAAAAGAAGAAAGACTGCCTCACCAATTGAAAGGGAAAAAAAGAAAAGGGTAGAAATAGGAATTAATAAACAAAAATTCTAAATAGAGAAGGGAAACAAATGGGAAGATGGGATTAGAAATGAGAAGAAAAGAACCAGTAAGAACAGAGTCACCTAAAAAAAGTAACTGAAGAAATGGAAAATCATATCTGGAATAAAATCCAATTTTAGAAATAGGCAGAGGAAAATATAGACTTAATTCTTTTTTTGTTTGTTTTTTTGTAAGGCAGTGGGCTTGAGTGAAGTGATTTGCCCACAGTTACATATCTAAGTAAATATTAAGTGTCTGAGACTGGATTTAAACTCAGGTCCTCCTGATTTCTATCTACTGCACCACCTAACTGCTCCTAGACTTAATTCTTTTAACTTTAAATGTGAATGGATTAATCAATTTAGTAAAATGAATGAGTTAAACAGTGGATAAGAAAATAAACTACAATTTGTTAATTATAAGAAACAAATTAAAAAAAGACATACACAAAATAAAATTTAAGGGATGAAAAACTTTACTGTCTCAGTGAATCCAAAAAAAGCAGTTGTCATCATGCCATCAAAAAAATCAAGTGTTCAAAAAACAAAAAGTGATAAGCAAGAAAACTATATTAAACTGAAAATAACCAAAGACAACAATCTAATACCACTAATAAACATTTGTTATAAACGACTTAGCATATAAATTCATAAAGGAAACATTATCAGACTGTCAAGTAAACATAAACAATAGCACAAGGTTACTTTAACAACACTTCCAGTTTTGAATAAGTCTTGTGGGTTCTTGAACTACTTTATTGAAAAAGACTATACTGATATCCCTATTTTAGAGACAAGGTATAATGTATCCAACTGTGGCTGAACAGACCAATGAGTTCAGAATGCTGTACCACAGGTCCAGCACAAATAGTCCATGTGGAAGACTTTTGAGTTAGAGCCAATATGGAAGCTTGAAGCTAGGAAACTCCCAGAGCTTTTCGCAAAACAACTTTAAATGAAGTCTCTAATCAGAACTTCAGGTGACAGATCCCACCGAAAAAAAAAGCGAAACAAGATATCATGGAGGATTTTCAGTAAAGGACTGTCTCTTTTCAGTAAAGGGAAATATAGCCCTGCATAGGCAGGAGAGCAAGAAAGCCAGAAAGAGGCTCTTAGCCATAGGATAATTCAGGTCCCAACTCAGCAAGCCAGCATAGGCTAGCAGTTAAGGTCGTAACTCCAGATCAGAAGACAGTCTTGGTCTCAGGAAGACTGGTGCAATAGTGGGACTGGATTAGGTAGAAACCACTACATAGGCACTGCATTGGTATAAAAGAGGAAACAAATCAATGCTTAGACAACACCTTAGCAAGCAATAAACCAGGAACAAAATTCCAACTCCAGAACAAAAAACTTGGGACTATTCTGATAAAGATAATAAAAATGCCATTTCAGAAGAGGAAAACAGTGAAAAATTGCCTACATATAAATTCTCAAAAAGAGTTTATGGCCCTTTCCAGGCTGCCCAGAAGAGGGGTCCATACGGCATTGTTCACAGTTTCCGTTGTAACTTTCAAGGGAAACTTTCACAGTGTCCAGAGCCCTGGATGTCTTGAAGATGAAGGAGGAGGATGTCCTCAAATTCCTCGCTGCAGGCTCCCATTTGGACTTCCAGATGGAACAGTATATATACAAAAGGAAGAGTGATGACATCTATATCATTAATTTGAAGAGAACTTGGGAAAAGCTTCTGCTGGCAGCTCATGCCATTGTTGCCATTGAAAATCCAGCTGATGTTAGTGTCATCTCATCCAGGAACACTGGCCAGAGAGCTGTTTTGAAATTTTCTGCTGCCACTGGCGCCACACCTATTGCTGGACGCTTCACCCCGGGCACCTTCACTAACCAGATCCAGGCAGCTTTCAGGGAGCCTCACCTCTTGGTGGTCACTGATCCTCGTGCAGATCATCAGCCTTTGACTGAAGCATCATATGTTAACCTTCTAACCATTGCACTGTGCAACACAGACTCCCCACTTCGCTATGTGGACATTGCCATTCCATGTAACAACAAGGGAGCTCACTCAGTGGGTCTGATGTGGTGGATGCTGGCCCGAGAAGTCCTGTGGATGCGTGGTACCATCTCCCATGAGCACCCATGGGAGGTCATGCCTGATCTTTACTTCTACAGAGATCCAGAGGAGATTGAAAAGGAAGAGCAGGCCGCAGCTGAGAAGGCAGTGACAAAGGAGGAATTTTAGGGTGAATGGACTGCACATGCCCCAGAATTCACTGCTGCTCAGGCAGAGGTGGCTGATTGGTCTGAGGGCATCCAGGTGCCATCTGTGCCCATTCAGCAGTTCCCTACTGAAGATTGGAGTGCTCATCCTGCTGCTGAGGACTGGTCTGCAGCGTCTACTGCTCAGGCCACTGAATGAGTAGGAACTACCACAGAATGGTCCTAAGTTTTACCCAGATGCTCTAATAGTGTTGGAAAAATGCGGATGGAAAATAAACATTGGTTTCTTAACAAAAAAAGAAGAGTTTATGCATTGACCTCAGATCCAAAATATCTTATAAGAGTTCCAAAAGAATCCTAAAAAGCAAAGAAGAGAGAAAGAAGAAAAATGGAGAAAAGATATGAGAGCCATGCAGGAGAATTATGAAAAACTGACTGAAGAAATTAACTCTTTTAAAAGTAAAAATGCTCAATTGGGAAAAGAATGCAATTCATAAAACAACAAAATTCACGAACTAGAAAAGGAAAATAAGTCATTTAAAAATTAAATTAACCAAATGGAAAAGGAAACTCAAAAGCTAAGAAAATAAGAATTAGAATTGGACAAATGGAAACTAATGACAGAGATACCAAGATTCCATCAAACAAAACTAAAAGGCTGAAGAAATTGGGGAAAATTTTTCTTTTGGGAAAAACAACCAACCTGGAAAGTAGATCCAGGAGAGATAATTGATAAGCTATTTGTCTACCCCTGGACTGTCAAAAAATATGGCCTTCAGGTTGTATGCAGCCTGCAGTACAATTTTATGTGACCCACCTGTGGATTTTAATTGTCATGACTGAAAAAGTAAAATAATAATTTGCATGGAATGCCTATTAGATTTTTTAATTCCATCAGTAATAAATAATTTTGTTGATGTTAATTTTCTTTGGTATTTATAAGTAATATTACAGATGGAACATATTGTACAGAATTTTCAATCTGTGAGATGCATTCTGTCTGTATGATGAAACTAGTCAGTATGTATCTACCTTTATACTGTTGTAGTGTCACTTTGTTTTGTGTTTGCTTTTCCTGTTTTGCTCTTTCACCTGTCATATTGATTATCCATGTTCCCCCACTTTTTTAAGAAGTTCAAAGTACCATGACTTTTCGAAGTACTTGCTAAACCTAACTAAGGTAAGACTACAAATGAACTATTATTTTAGTGTACTGTATTTTTTATTCTGGGTGCTGCCCTCGAATAATTATTTTATCTTAATACAGCCTTAAGATAACATAAGGTTGGACAGCCCTGGTCTACGTGAACATTTCAATCAAAAATAGAACCTTGAAAATTTCTTTCAGAAAAATGATTATGGAAAACTGTCCTAATATCCTAGAACAAGAAATCAAAATAATCCTTTAAATAATCTATCAATCTCCTCCAGAAAGATATCCCAAAATAAAAATTCCATGGAACATTGTAGGAAAATTTCAGAATTCTCAGTTAAAGGAGAAAATACTGCAAGCAGTCGCAAAGAATCAATTTAAATATCAGGGAGCCACAATCAGAATTACACTTATCAGCTTCAACACTGAAGGATCAGGGGGTCTGAAATATGATATTCCATAGGACAAAAAACCTTGGATTGCAATCAAGAATCAACTACTCTGCAAAATTCAACATATTCTTTCAGGGAAAAAGATGGATTTTTAATCAAACAAAGAAATTTCAATTTTTTTTGACAAAAAGAACAGAACTAAACAGAACATTTGATCTTCAAATACAAGAGATGCATAAAAAGATAAACAGAAAGGGGTAAAAACACTACTCAACAGCATTGAAGTGTCTACATCCCTATTTGCAAAGACAATACTTGTAATTCTGTAGAATTGTATTTCTCTTCAGAGTTAAAAGAATCTTATGTAGAGAGAAGTATGGATATAGATTGACATAAAAAGTGACAATGCTTTAGCTGATAATTAAACTCTGGAGGGTTGATTACAGTTGGAGGAATCGTATTTAGAACGTGTGGGTATAAATAGATTTTGAAGTGATCTTGCTTTTCTCCTTCCTTTAGGGCAAGTACCATAGGGCCAGAGGGAGAGAGTGTACTAAGATGGATTGGAACATGAAGAGATTCTGATTAACATGATAGATTGACTCATGAAGAATGTATTTCTCTAAACAGTGCTTGAAAAGAGAGTTGGCATAAACATTATAATCTGATGTTACTTATGACTTGAGAAGATATTTCTAATGGAACAGAAAAAGGGAATGTACTTGGACACAGACTATGGGTATGAAATGACTGTGAGGCAATGTTGCTTATAAATCAATCAATCACTGATACTTTAAGAATTGTACTTCTACCAGGAGAGATAAAAGTAGTCTATTTTGACAGAGGTGTTGTGGGTATATGACAGGATTAAAACACTTAAGACATGAAAAGAAGGATCCTATTAGAAGAAGGATAGGCATTAGAAGATAAATAATCTCACATGAAGAAGCACAAAAACCTGTTATAGTAGAGGGAAAGAAAATCCTACTCTCAACAGATTTGACCCAAAAAAAAGAGTAGTTTAAATTCTCAATTGGATTTAAAATTTTATTATACCCTACAGGGAAATGGTGGGGAGAGGGAAAAGAAAAGGAAGAAAGGGAAGGCAAAAATAAAAGTAAAAGTAAAGTTAAAGTTAAAGTTAAAAAAAAGTTAAAGAGCATGGAGGAAAATAGAGTTAGTAACTCATATGGAATTGTGAATAGAATGAAATCTCCCATAAAACAGAAGCCAATAGCAGAATGGATTAAAAACCAGAATCCTACAATATGTTGTTTACAAGAAGCACATTTGAAGCAGAAATCTACACACTAGGTAAAGGTAAAAGGCTCGAGGAAAACATATTATGCTTCAGCATAGGGAAAAAATCAGGGTTAGTAATCTTGATTTCAGATAAAGTAAAAAATGAAAATAGATCTCATTAAAAAGGATAAGGAAGGAAACTACATGCTCTTAAAAGGCACCATAGACAATGAAGTAATATCACTTTTAAAAATATTTATACCAAGTGGTGTAGCATCCAAATTCATAGAGGAGAAACTAAATAAATTATAGGGAGATACCAAGAGAACAATGTACGTATTAACAAAAAACATCGTGAGATGAACAACCTTGATAGAAGCAGCTCCTCTCAGCAATTCAGAGAGCTAGGACAACTGTATTAGCTTGGCTAAAGACAATGTTATCCCCATCCAGAGGAAGAAAAACAAAACACACACATAAAACAACCCTTCAGAATCTGATGAATACCTTATAAAAATTATCTCTTATGTATCTCTTTCCTTAATCCTAATTCCTCATACTGCAAAAAAAACCCTAATCTGTAAACATATTTATCCAAAATGTTAATCTGACTGCCACTGAGGGGAGGGGGAGTGGGAAGGGAGGGTAGAAGGAAATTTTGTAACTTAAAAAATATATGCATACAGATGAAAACAAACAAACAAACAAACAAACAAACAAATAAATACATTTAAAAAAATCAAATTATACTGGAACTATGCCCAAAGGGCAATAAAAATGTGCATTCCCTTTGATCCAGCAATACCACTACTGGGTCTATACCCTGAAGAGATGATGAAAAAGGGTAAAAACATTACTTGTACATAAATATTTATAGCAGCCCTGTTTGTGGTGGCAAAGAATTGGAAATCAAGTAAATGTCCTTCAATTGGGGGATGGCTTAGCAAACTTTGGTAAATGTATGCCATGGAACACTATTGTTCTATCAGAAAACAGGAAGGATGGCAATTCAGGGAAGCCTGGAGGGATTTGCATGAACTGATGCTGAGTGAAATGAGAAGAAACAGAAAAACACTGTACACCCTAACAGCAACATAGGGGTGATGATCAACCTTGATGGACTTGCTCATTCCATCAGTGCAACAATCAGGGACAATTTGGGCTGTCTGCAATGGAGAATACCATCTGTATACAGATAAAGAACCGTGGAGTTTGAACAAAGTTCAAGGACTATTTCCTTTAATTCAGAAAAACAAATGGTATCTTATTGTCTGATCTTGTTATCTCTTATAATTTTTGTTTCTTCCTTAAGGATATGATTTCTCTCTCATCACACTCAATTTGGATCAATGTACAACATAGAAACTATGTAAAGACTGACAAATTTCTTTTGGTGGGGGTGGGGGAGGGGAGTAAGATTAGGGGAAAAATTGTAAAATTGAAAATAAATAAAATCTTTAATAAAAAAATTTAAAAAAACAAATTATAGCAAGACATAGACAGCAAAACTCTAAAGTCAAACCTTCCTCTCTCAGAATTAGGTAAATCAAATCACAAAATAAACAAGAAGGACATTAAGAAAGTAAACAGAATTTTAGAAAATTTAGATATGATGGACCTATGAATGGGGATAAAAAGGATTATTCCTTTATCTCAGCATCACATGATACTTATACCTAAATTGACCATGAAGTTAGGAATAAAAACCTCACAATCAAATGCAGAAAAGCAAAAATATTAAATGAGCCCATTTCAGAGTATGATGCAATTAAAAATTACATGTAATAAAGAACTATGGAAAGATAAGCCAAAAATGAATTGGCAATAAATTACCTAATTGTAGAGAATGAGTGGATCAAATAGAATAAATCCTAGAAATAATCAACAATTTAATCCAAGAATATTACAAAAATAAGAACCATACTAAAATTTAGGGGCTGCAGACGAAGGAGTTTTTAGGGGAAATTTTATATCTCTAAATGCTTATATAAATTAATTAGAGAAAGAGGAAATTGATGAATTGGGCATGCAACTAAAAAAATAACTAGAAAAAAAATTAGAATACCCCAATTAAATGCCAAGTTAGAAATTCTGAAAATCAAAGGGGAGAAATTTAAAAAATTGAAAGTCAGAAAACTATTGAATCAATTAAAACTAAAAGTTTGTTTCATGAAAAAAACAATAAAATAGAAACACTTTTGATTAATTTGATTTTTAAAAAGATAAGAATTAAGAATTTAAAAAGATAAAAGATATCAAAAATGAAAATGTGAACTTACCACCAATGAGGAGGAATTTAATGTAAAAATTCAGAGCTATTTTGCCCAAATATATGCCAACAAATTTTCAAATCTAAATGAAATAGATGAATATTTGCAAATATATAAGCTCCCTAGATTTACAGAGGAAGAAATTTATATACTTAAATAATCCCATTTTAGAAAAACAAATTGAAAAAAATTGTCAATAAACTAATTAAGAAAAAATCTCCAGGTCCAGATAGATTTACAAGTGAATTCTATCAAACATTTAAGGAGTAATTAATTCCAATTCTATATAAACTATTTTTAAAAATAGGAGAAGGAATTCTGTCAAATTCATTTTTTGACACCAATATGCTGCTAATACCTAAATCAGGAAAAGACAAAACAGACAAACCAAATTATAGACCAATCTCTTTAATGGAATATTGATACAAAATTTTATGTAAAATTTTAGCAAAGAACTTACAGCAAATTATCACTAGGATAGTACACAATGATCAGATAGGATTTATATCAGGTAGGTATGGATGGATCAATAGGAAAACAACCAGAATAACTGACCACATCAATAAGAAAACCAATAAAAATCATATTTCTATTATTTCAATAGATGCAGAAAAAGCATGCAACAAAATACAGCACCCATTCCTATTTAAAAAAATAGAGAGGGGTGGCTAATTGGCTCAGTGGATAGAGCACTGGCCCTGGAGTCAGGAGTACCTGAGTTCAAATCTGACCTCAGACACTTGATAATTACCTAGCTGTGTGGCCTTGGGCAAGTAACTTAACTCCATTGCCTTGGAAAAAGCTAAAAAAAAATTAGAGAATGTATGAATACATGGAGATTTTCTTTAAATGATAAATAATATCAATCTAAAATCATCAGCAAGCATTATATGTAATGGGGACAAACTAGCGACATTTCCAGTAAGATCAAGTACAAAACAAGGATGTCCATTATCACCAGAATTATTCCATATTATATTAGAAATGTTAACTTTAGCAATAAGAAAGAGAAATTGAAGGAATTAGAATAGGTAATGAGGAAACAAAACTTTCACTCTTTGCACAATGATATGATAGTATACTTAGAGAACCATAGAAAATCAACCAAAAAACTACATGAAGCAATTAACAACTTCAACACAACAGAAGTATATAAAATAAGCCCACATAAATCATCATCTTTATATATATAAACAATGAAGTCCAAGAACAAGAGATAAAAAAGATATTCCAGTTAAAGTAACTATAGACAACATAAAATACATGGGAATCTAGCTCCCAAGATAGATGCAGAAACTATATGAACCAATAACAAAATATTTTTCATACAAATAAAGTCAGATCCAAATAATTGGGAAATTGTCAACTGTTCATGGTTAGGTTGAGCTAATATAACAAATAAGTGACCAAATGTGAACACCTGGGATTGTTACTCTAAACTTAAACTTCTCACATTTTCTTTGAGCTGCTTTAATTATACCTTGCTCATAGAGCACAGCACTCTCTCTGATGAGAACATGTCATGCTGACTGGCCCTATGCCAGTGTCTCTCATGCTGCACAATCAATTCCAAAGCTTTTAAGAATGTCCCTGTATTGCTTCTTCTGACCCCACTGTGAGCACTTACCTTATGTGAGTTCTCTATAAAATTGTCTTTTGGGCAAATTTGACATTTGAACAACATGACCCATCCATCATAGCTGTACTCTCTGCAATAACACTTGTATGCTTTGGAGTTTAGTTCAAGAGAAGACTTCAGTGACTGAAATCTTAACCTGCAGGGTGATCTTCAGCTAAGACAATTCAAATAGAAGCCATTCAGTTTCTTGGCATGGTGCTCCTAGACTATCCACAGACATGCAATAATGAGGTCAGCATAAATGATTTCAGTTTGGTAATCTGTCTACCACCTCTTCTCTCCCACAATTTGTTTCAAAGCCTCCCCAGCTAGCTAGCTCTGGCAATGTATACGCCAACTGCATTATCACTGTGTTCCTTCCTGGAAAGTATACTGCTAAGGTAAGTGAATTCATCCACAGTATTCAAAACTTCTCCACATAGGAATGATGTGGTACTGGCTGAAGGTGCACCTATGTTTACTTTTCTTTTTTTTAGGTTAATGGGGTTAAGTGGCTTGGCCAAGGCCACACGACTAGGTAATTATCAAGTGTCTGAGGCGGGATTTGAACTCAGGTACTCTTGCCTCCAGGGCTGGTGCTCTATCCACTGTGCTACATAATTGCTCCAGAACCTATGTTTTCTTGATGTTAGTTATTAGCTCAAAATTAGACTGAGCAGTAGAGAATCAATTCATGTTTTTATATTTCACCTTCAGAGACTGCATTAAGTGCACAATCATCTGCAAAGAGAAAACCATGTACCAACACTCCCTCCAATTTGGTGATGGCTTGTAGCATTTTCAAACTGAAGAATTTACTATCAGTTCCATGTTCATCTGTTGCGGCTTGCTTCATTTCAGTGCCCTTTCAGCAATGACCTCCCTCCCGGAGGGGAGCTGAGAATAAGGAGTCAAGCCACACTGCCTTATGCCTCAAGCTCAAATTTATTACTGCTTAGCTTCTAACATATATACTGTTAGGTCTTCCAGAGTAGAACAAAGAAAAATGAGGAAATGGGTGATGTGGCAAGCCGTCTACATGCAGCACTTGTGTTACAGGATAAGGGGGTATGTTAGGGGGGAGGTGGTTAAACACAGCTGTGTCCTGTGCCCTTGGGCTGTGGCGTGGAAAGACCAGTTCCCAAGGACTCTGGCACACCTTATCTCTCAGGGCAGCATGCCAGCACCTAAGATTGTGTCCAGGTGGTGGTCTGTTAGAATAGCCTGTGCTCCCACATTCATCCTCAGTGAAGAAGTTTGATAACTTGACTGAAAGCATCATGCTAAAAAAGCATGGGAGCAAGTATACAACCTTGTTTCACTCCATTGATGACTGGGAAATCAGGAGAGTATCATCTGCTATCCAGAACCCAGGCAAGTACACTATTATGAGACTGATATACAATATTGGTTTGTCATAAGTCCTCATGATTGACAGTATTAACGGCCCTGGTCAGATCTACCATGATGTTGGATACAGAACTTTGTTCTGCTCCTGGTATTTTTCCTGGAGTAGTAAGGCAGCAAACACCACATTGTCTGTTCTTTGATCCTTTCTGAAGTCACACTGACTCTCTGGTTGGTGACCATCTTACAGGTGAAGGATAAGTCTAGTAAGGACTCTGGCAAGAATCTTATCAATTATGACTAAGTGGGAAAAACCCCAGTGATTGTCATAGGATACTTTATTTCCTTTACCTTTGTAGAGATGACAGTGAAGGTATTCTTGTATTCCTGGGGAATAACCTCTTCATGCTAAGGAAGGTGAAAAATTTCAATTCAACTTTTATGTGAACAATTGACTGGATCTTGTAAATCTAATAGAATAGAATCAGCTGGAATAGAACCAGCACCATGTGCTTTTGCCATATGAAAGAAGTCTAATGGCATTCAAAACTTCTTCTTCAGTTAGAGCTTCAGCTGGGAATGGATTGACTTCAACTTGAGGTAAATGTCAATGGTTTCTGCATTGATTGATAATGGTCTGTTAAGAACACTATGTAAGTGTTTGACCCATCTCTCTAGGATCATCTCCTTATCACTTATCATTGCGGCTCCAACACTAATGAGTGGTTGAGATGCACCATATGTCTGTAGATAGTATTCAGGGCATGATAAAAACACATTGGATTGTTACTATTCACATACAGTTGAATTTCATCTGCTTTCTTACTGAGCCAAGAATCCTGCATCTCTCAGAGCTTCACTTATACTTTGCTTTTAATGTAATTAAGTGCTGCCTTAAAAACTGATGAACTTTCCTGCTGGGAAACACTGTGGAATTCTCATTTTTTTATTCAGCAGAATTTGTATTTGCCTATCATTTTCATCAAAACAGTCTTGATGTTTGTGAGTGTTCTGACCTAGATGAGCAAATGCAATGCTGTATATCAAATTTCTAAAAAATGCCCTACTTTTCTGCTCCATTGTTGCTAATTGTATGCTGACTCAACTTTCCCTCCAAGTTAGCAACAAACTATTCCTGCTCAGAGTAGCACTCTAATATCTAATATCTAATATCTTCATTGGATAATCTTTTTTTGCCTTGAGGACTCAGCTTTGATTGAATGTGAATATGTGACTTGGAGAGAATGTGTCTATGATTTGCCCAGCACTTTGTGTAACACATTGTCTTCATCACTCAAACATTCTATCTTTCTCTTCTTCTTATAAAGTAACAAGGTGATATCAGAGCAAAAAGGGGATAAATGAAAATAATAATCAGAACATATGCAATTAAGTGCTAACAACACTCAGAATACAAAGCATTTAGGGGAATACCTTCAAAAATATGAAATACACAAATGACTTAACAGATAGAGCCCTTAAATAAAATAAAAGGGAAAAAGAGCTAGCTGTAAATGAACTTCAGTGAGAGGAAAAAATCTAGACATGAAAAATTTATAATAGAATTTCAACCAACTTTTAAAGAATGGTTAATATCCATACTTAACAAATATTTTCAAAAATTGACAAAGAACCCTTTTATAAGACAAATATAGCCTTAATACCTAAACCAGGTAAAGATGAAACACAGAAAGAAAATTATAGGCCAATATGATTAATATATTTTCACAAGCATTTTAAATAAAATAAAAAACCCAATAAATTACAAAGATTTCCCAAAGAAACCATTTTTTCAATCCAATAGTATTTATACCATGCATGCAAGTGTGGTTCAATAGTAGAAAAACATAGCATGATTAGTCATATTAAAAACCAAACATCCAAAATTACATGGGGATTTCAATGGATACAGAAAAATTTGTTATAAAAATACAATACTCTCTTAGGCTAAGCATATAGTAGTAAGGGACACTCTTAAAATATCATAAAAAGCATCTCTCTAAAATCAAAAGCAAGCACTATATGTAAAAAGGATTTTATATAACCTTTTCCAATAAACACAGGAATAAAGTTATATGTCCATTCTTTCTATTGTTATTTGATACCATCCTGGAGATGCTAGCAATATAATAAAACAAATAAATTAATTAAAGGAATAAATATAGGTAAAGAAGTAATAAAACAATCCCTGCTGACTGATGATACAATGGTTTACTTAGTAAACCCCAGTAAATTAGTAAATAATACTAAATTGAGTCAATAGCTTCAACAAAGTTCTGGGCTACAAAATAAATCCTCAAAAATCATAGTAATACATAATAATAAATTTAAAAAACTGATAATAAAAAGTAAAATCCCATTCAAATTCCTACAAAATGCTCAAAATATCTGGGGATTAACTTCCCAATGCTCCCGAAAGACTTGTATAGATTCAATTATAAAGTACTCCTTAAAGAATAAAAGAACCTGGAGGAGTATTCTGTGCTTATGGCTAGTTTAAGTCATATTCAATATAACAAAAATAACTACTCCTCCAGATAATTTACTTTTTTAATGCTATACTAATCAAATTATCAAGAGAATACCTCACACTCATTTGGCAAAACAAAAAAATCTAGAATACCAAAGGAAATGATGAAAAAAGAATGAAATTGGTATAGCACTTATAGAGGGCAAATTATTATAAAGCAGCAGTCATTAAAACTATCTACTAATGGTTTAAGAAAAAAAGGAAAAGATACATCAATGGAATAGAGTAGGAGAAACTTAGAAACAATAGATCTCAATTACCCAATATTATGAAAAAGTGGAAAACATAGATTACCTGGGGAAAAAAACTCTGTATCTGATAATAACTGCTGGGAAAAATTAAAAAGAGTCTGAGAGAAATTAAACTTAGATCAGTACTTCATATCACACTTCACAACACATTCTAGATGGAAACATAAACTTAATATTAAAGATTATCCTTTAAAATATTAGAAGAGAAAGAGATCATGTACATCTCACAACTATGCATGAGATGTTTCCTTAACTGAACAAGACACAGAGGCAAAGGATAATATAGATAAAGTTAATGATTTGAAACAGAAAAGCTTCTGCACAGACAACCTTAAATAGAAGAAGAGGGTAAGTTGTGTAATGGGGGAAAAAACATCAAAATTTCTGATTAAGGTTTTCTACTTAAGATATATAAATCATATATACATATATTCATATATAAAAATATATATGTGTATTCACCATTAACTAATAGATAAATGGTCAACAGATATGAACAAATGATTCTTAAAAGAAGAATATTCATAATCACATGAAAAAATGCTCTAAATTTCTAAAAATAAGAGAGGTGCCTCATACTCTGAAAATTGGAAAAAATGGCCAAAAAAATGTCAACAAAGTGATAAAGTTTATGGGAAAATAGGTGCACATTGTTGATGTTTCTGTGAAATAGCACAATTTTATAAAGCAGTCTGGAAATATGCAAATAAAGTGACTAAAATACATCCATCCTTTGAACCAGAGACTCCCTTATGGAGTTTTATACCCCAAGAAAGTCATTGATAAGAAAAAAAGTTCTCATACTCCAAAATATTTATAGTAACACTTTTTATTATAAATAAAAATTTGAAATAGAATAGATGTCCATTGATAAGGGGATGAATAAACAAATTGAATTTCATGAATGTAATAGAATACTGCTATCACTGTGTGATAAATATAGGAAAACATGGAAAATGCTATATGATGTGATGTAGAATGAAGTAAGTAGAGCCAAACAACTACAACAATGTGAATGGAACAATGACACCAAAAAATGTAAAAATAATTATAAAGGTCACATGGAATGCAAATGAAATATATGAATTAACCACTAATCCAATCCTTCTTCTAGATAGGAGGTCTACAGGTATTAAACATTGCATAAATTTTCAGACTTCACAATATGTCAATCAGCTATGATGGCCTTTTTTGTCTCTAAAAGTAGTATTTGTCATGAGGGATGGTTCTTATGGTTAGGAACTGGAGGAATGTCTGAGATACTACAGTGAAATAAGAAACAGAAAATATCAATTTGAAAAAAAAATTAAGAAATCAGTACTGCATAACTAGTCCAGTCTCTGCCACTTACACATCAAAAAACTTTGAGTAACTAACTCATCTTTTCTTTATTCCATCTTTCTTCTCAGCAAAATATAAACAAGAATACCTGTTCTACTAACATAAGATGAAAGATAAAAAGGTAAATTGAAAGAGAGGCATGTATGTGAAAACTCATTATTTGCAAAGATTAAAAAAAGAAGCAATACTACCCTTAGAATTGTTTTTTCTCAGCTCTTAGAAAACTTTAAAATGATGCATCTATGTAATATATGTTGTACTGTTGATGATGACAATGCCAAAATTATGTAAATAGGATTAAGGTTTGAAGAACAGTTCAAACATTTTCCTGAAGACTGGCAAGAAATAATAGTCATCAATAATCCATATCCCTCTGCCATCAGGTAGGCTGAATATTATTGTCATTCCAAGATGTGATATTTATCTTTAAACATCTCCAAGAAAGAATGGTTAATAAATTCTTTCAGTTTACTTTTTCAGGTATTTCACAATCTAATGGTGATGTTTACTAGCTTGAGCAGAAGTGAAAGCCATATATCAGTTTGTATTATTTATTTATGATATATAAAAGAAAAATTTGTTAAAACCATCAATGTAGCACTATCAACCTTTAGTCTGTAGTTTTGCTGCACAAATGCTCAAAAAAATTCTTCCATGTTGGATGGCACATGTCTGGTGGAAATATCTTATTAATCCTGGCAAAAGCATATTCTTTGGCTTTAATTTTCTACTTCACTTTGCTTATAGAGCCTGGATATTAAATGCATAAAATTTAGAATGAGATTTTGTCCAGAAAGGACAATAGAGGATGATTCATTATTAAGACTATAAGGAAAAAAAATCCCAATCAAAATTTCTGTCTTTTTTGATCACTTAAGAGATGAGACACTAGTAACAACATACAGCAAGACCTTTTTCCTTGGCCATTGCCTTCTTCAGCTTAGCCAGGAACCCTCCCCAAGTGAAAACACTCTCCAGCCATTCAATTAAATCATTTACATTTGCATTTGACTCCTTGTCTGGATGAACAATAAAGTTCTCTTATCAAATCCAGACTTTTGACACATGTGAGCCTCCCATCCCCATTACATATGTGTATCTAAATTCTTTGTGTCAATGAACTGTGATATGTTCCTCTTCTAATTTGTCCCCTTTGTAGTTTCTAAGCAAAAAAAAATAATTAAATGAGACAAGATACATTGCTTTTTTATGAGTTAGGCCATCTCCCTTATTTCTTCATTTTTTTTTCCATGTCCAGTATTTTGTAGATCTATTGCTCTAATTATTTTGATGGGTTGTTGGTCCAAAAAACCTTTTAATTAGTTCCAGGGAGGATTTTGCCACATCTACAGGTATTCTCTTCCTAGAGTTATTGTTTGTTTAGTTTACAGCATTGTAATCTATAAAATATTATGTATTTCTGCATTCTACTTTTCTTCTCCCTTCTGGAGACTCCCTTGCTCATGTACTTCTTACTGAAGAACTATCATATTTCCCACTGACAGAAAAGGAGTTGGCAGCACATTTCTTGCTATGAATCCCCTATCCCCTTGGACCTGTCTCCACAGGGCTGGACCCTCAATGCTAAGAGGGACAATTCTGTTCTTTCTCTCTACCTCTTTCCCTCAGGCAAACAAAGTTCAGGAAGCAGTCCCTGGAATTGAACCCAGAGAAAATGGAGAGAGTAATTACCACAATGGGGACTGGCCTGCCTAACTAAACCTTCTCATTTTAAGAGTAAGGCGCCTGAAGTTGATATCCACATTTGTTTAAAAGCTCAGAAATGCCCCCAGTATTGGATTTGCCTGTAAGGGGAAAAAGGTATTGATTTAAGAAAAAAGAGAAAAGAATACAAAAAGTTATTTTCAAATTAGTGCTAGGCATTAGGGACTAATCTAGCTGGAGACAAACAGCTAAGTAGTCTGCAACTTTTACACATAATGTCCTTCTTTTAGCTTGGAAATTTTTAAGTGGCTGAAGTATCCTAGTCCAAAAGAAAGGAAAAAAGAGTTTAGACATAATTTAAATGGAGGTCACTTCCATACTGAAATATAAACGCTCTTAGGATAATGAAATTTTTACTTTGAAGGAATACAGATATCTAGTTCAATGCTCTTATTTTGACAGATGAGGAAACTAAGACTTAGAGGGGAGAAGTGACTTATCCAAGTTCACAAAGTCAGCAAACCACAGAGTCCATAGCTTAGTGATCTTCCACATTAGCATGTTCTCTTTCTTAAGATAGAAAGAAAATGGAAATACTCTTGAAATTGCATAGAATATAAGAAGCATTTCTGGGCGGGGGGAGCTGATCTTAACTTTCTCACCTAAAGAGTATTTCATTAAAACTTTTTGCCTTTTTCAGTGTTCCTAAGAACTAAAAAGCACACTAATTTAACAAAACCAGCAAACTTAAAACTTAATTTATTTTGAATCTATGACCTGAATTTTAAAGGTCATACCATTAAAATATTAGAATAGAACTAAATCATTGAATATGCTCAAGCAGAAAGAGACATCAGAGTTGAGGCCCAGAGAACTTAAAAGATATACTGGTGTCAGAAGCACTTTCAACACTATGGCTGGGGTAGGATGTGTGGGTAGGAAGGGGAAGAGTGGGGAGAGAATAGTGAGGGATTCTTAACCAAACATGGGATAAAGTAATCCCCAAAGGTAAAACAGATAATTTTGAAATTGAAAAATAAATTTGGATTTGAGAAGTCATAATATTAATGAAATAAATTCATTTAAGAAAAAATGTTGATTACCAATAAAAATGTCTTCCTATGTCTCTGATACAAGTCTGATATATCACATCTATATATGCATGTATATAACCATATATAACAAATTTATATCTTTGAAATAATGTGTGGGGGTAAAATTGTGTCTATATAAACAATATTTCATATATATGACCTATTTATATAAAATTGTTATTAAGTATATATATATATATATATATATATATATACTTAATTGATATAGATTTACAATACATAGATACATGAAACCGAAAGCCCTTCCATGAAGGAAAAGTCAGAAGATATGAACTAATAAACTTAGAAGAATTACAAAGAAATTACAGACATGAGACAAATATTTCCAAATAATTAATAGTAAAAGAAATGCAAATCCAAGCAATGCTCACGCTCAGTAATGAGGAAAAGATGACAGAATATGGACATAGGAAATATTGGAGTGGTCATGGAAGGTAGTGAATTACAGTGGAAACAGCTCAGGATTTGGAGTAAGAGGTCTTTGCTTTATCTCAGACTTGACCATTTGCTGCCTCTTTGACCTAGGAAACTGGCCACTTATACAATTAGGAGGTTGGAATAATGACTTCTAAGGTCCTTTTATTCTAATCAAAGTTGAATCTAATTTTATGATTTTTTCTACTTATTCTAAATCTAAGTTTAATCTAAATCTACAATATTACAATACACTGTTGATGGAGCTGTCAATTTGTCCATTCATTCTAGAAAGCAATTTGGAATTATGTTTTTAAAAAGGGCCAAAAATATTCTCATTATTTGACCCAGAAATTTTCACAGCTAGAGATAGATGCCTGAGGTAGCAATAAACTAGAACTAAAGAGGATGCCCATCTGTTGGAGAATGACTAAACAAATTATTGTACATGAATGTGATGGAATATTATTTTAAGTGAGAAATCATTCATATGAAGATTTTGAAAAAAATTTGAAAGATGAGAGACAGTGTGACATACTAGAAAGAGAGCCAGACCAAGTTAGGAAGATCTGGGTTCATGCTTATTTTTGACTCATAGAGGCTGTGTGACCACAAGCAAGTATCTTAACCTCTCAGAGCTCCATTGCTTTTAAGACAATCAGTTGCAGAGAGTTTATTATTCTGATATGGATGGTTCTCTATACCAATCAATCCTAAATCCATTCTCTTTGCTCTATGGGAAGATTTACATGGATGGTTACTGAATGAAGTCTGAAGAACCAGGAAAACAATATATTCAAAGACTAAAATAATGGAAATAGAAAGAAAAACAAAAAGAAAATAAACATTGAAGTATTAAAATTTCCAATGTAGCTCAGAAAAAAAGTTGATAAAATGCCTTCCGTAAATGTTTTATAATATATTTAAGTACAAAGATTATAATACAATTCTTGCCCCCAAGGAGCAACAAGCACAATCATCTTCTTATGATGTTAAAAAAGCTAGTTTATGCCTCCCCACACACACAGAGAGAGAGAGAGAGAGAGAGAGAGAGAGAGAGAGAGAGAGAGAGAGAGAGAGAGAGAGAGAGAGAGAGAGAGAGAGAGAGAGAGAGAGAGAGAGAGAGAGAGAGAGAGAGAGAGCTGCTAGGTGATACAGTGGAGAGATGAATGGACCTGGAATCAGAAAGATTAATATTCCCGACTTCAAAACTGGTCTCACATACTACTATATGATTCTGGGAAAGTCACTTAACCCTATTTTCTTCAGTTCCTCATCTGTAAAATTAGCTGGATTAGAAAATGACAAATTATTCCAGTGTCTCTTGAAAAAACTCCAAATGAGGTCACAAAGATTTAGACACAAATATACACACAAAAGTAACCAACTAGATCATTAGAAAGAGAAAAAACTTATATGTGCAAAAATTTTTAGCAACTCATTTTGTAGTGGCAAACAATTGGAAATTGAGGGAACACCCATAAATTGGGGAATTACTGATCAAACTATGGAATATAAGTGTGATGGAGTTCTCTTGTTCTGTAAGAAAGTATGAGTAGTCTTACTTCAGAAAAGCCTAGAAAGACTTGTTTGGACTGATGCTGAGTGAAGTGAGTGGAGCTAAAAGAACACTGAACACGCCAATAGCAATGTTATGTGATGATCAACTATGATGGACTTCCTCTTTTCAGAAGTACAGTAATCAAAGACAATTCTAAAGGATTCATGATGGAAAATACATTCACATTCAGGGAATGAACGATGGAGTCTGAATGCAGACTAAGGCTTACTATTTTCAATTGTTAAAATATTTTGTTTTATAGTTTTTTTTCTTTTGTTCTGATTCTTCTTTCATAACATGATTAACATATTTATGAGACAATTATAGGCCTATAGGCCTATAATTATAATTATAATCTATATTGGATTACTTACAGAGGGAGGGGAGAGGAAGGGAGGAAGGGAGAAAAACTTTGCAAAACAATGAATGTTAAAATTATCTTTTCATTTAAATGAAAAAATAAATAATTTTTTAAAAAGAAAGTTAACTGTTGCTTTTCTTTTGAAACAGTCTATTAATATTCTTTAGTGATTATCTTTAGTAATTTCTGCACATTTGGACACTTGGGATAAAAGCCATGTCAGTTAAAGAGCTCCTCTTTGGTGATAAGTTCAGGTCCATGCTTCTTATTGACTATGCAACAAAGAACTTCTTTGCATAGCTAATGGTAAAAGAGAAACATTTTCTCCCATTTTTGAGAAAGACATGAAAACAATTCTGTCATTTAAGTAATTCGGCTAACACTCTGAGATCAGATGCTTTCCTGAACAAAGTAACTATCAACATTCAAGGGTTTAACCAAAGAGCAAGCCACTCTGGAAAGGAACTTGGAAGACTTTTGGGCCAGTTCCTACATTTTCCAGGAGTGGAAAGTTAGATACAAAGAGTAGAAATGACAAAGATGATAAAAGAGTTGACAAAGATGATTAAAAAAAAAAAGTAAAACCAGGTCAAACCAAACATTTGCTTATTGACCCCACATCCAAAGCAATTTCTAGTGTATCACAAGACACATCCCTAACTAGGAGAACTGAAGCTAAGAGTGAATTGTCTAGGATTAAAGTGCAATTGTTGTTTTAAAAACTCAGACCATTCTACTTTTGTCTCATTTCATACCTCACTCGGTTACCTTGATCTGGTTATCAGTTAGTCCACATTGTGAGTCCTGTTCTCACAAGTAATGGAGTCATTATTCTCGGTTTTCCACGCAGCTAACCACATTGCAATTGTGTACAATGGATATAAGTGGAAACTTTTAGAAAGTGAGTTGACTCAGTAAAAACTCATCCCTAATATTGAACAGACATCGTGGTATAGTGGAAAGTTTGCCAGGACTGCATTGGAGCCAGATGAGTTAGCTCTTTTGAGAATCTATTGTTAATTTCCAAGTATGAGACTACATCTCAGAAATTGGTAAATGCTATAAATTGAGACTTGATTTATTATTTTGTTGATTGTCCACACATAAAAATGTAATGGAGAAAATATTAATAATGCAAATTAAATTTAAAAGTGTATCATGCTATAGTTTTGCTTTGTTTTTTTTAACCTGGAAAGCTGGTTGTTAAACATTTGCCAGCATACCACTGGCATTGAATCAGAAGACCTAGATTTGAATTCTGGCTCATTTATTTCCTATTTCTATGCTTTAAGCCAGTTGCTTGAATTTCCTCACCATAAAATGAGGAGAAGCTTGTAGGTATTACTGGGATATGGTTAATGAAGCACAAACTTAATCTTAAAAGTCAGCCTCATCTGTGAGACTGTCTGATAGCATGGATTCTATGCTTAATGCTCTAGTAAAGTACCAGCATATTCAAAACCCCTTAGGTAGTAACTAACTGTCTTGTCATTCTTCTATAAGGATAATGTTATTAAAGCATCATAAAATATAATAATTTTACAGTTATGAAGCACTTTACAAGTGCTGTTTCATTTGGTGCTCTTTAATGTGAATGAATGACTCTGCTTCACTTCCCAGTCAACAGATCTACCACCAAGGCATCTTGTTCTTATTTGGTTTCCATTCTATTTGTCACATCCATCTCCTCACTTAGAAAATAACCTTCCCAATCAGAATGCCAATGACCATGCTTTCCTTTCTCTTTCTAGAGAAACTCAATTATGGAGATCCAGTCTTGTTTATAAAAATGGTGATTGTTGAAGCCATGTAAATTAATCTAATACAATATTTCCAGCCAGTCCTATGCCAAGTTTCACCTCTCAAACACATGACCATCCTCCCTAGGTATATTGTTAACTGCCCTACTATTGCATACATATCTTGTTTTCCACCTCTTATTCTGAGAACAATATTTAAATCAATACTGTCATTGCTTTCTGGAAAGTGTCTAGCAATTGACTTTCCTATGGCTCCACTCACCATTCCTGTAACTCCTCAGATGAAAACTCCCTTGCCTAGAAACCATTCTGCTACATATCAATCAATAAATATTTTAAAGCACATGCCAGATGTTGGACTAAGCTCTGAGGCTACAAAAAAGACAAAAACAGTCCTTGTCCTCAGAGAGCTTCCAATCTATATTTTATCTCCCCAGTTAGGTTAAAAGGTCCTTGGATTTTTACATGTGTGTCCCCAGCACCTAGTTCAGGATCTGACACAAGGCAGCTACTATAAACATTTTATTTATTTATTTATCCTGAAACTTTCTGAGCATGAGGCAGGATGAGTAGCTGATCTACAAAGATAGAAGTCAGTAGACAGAGTGCTGTATGTAGCATCAAAGAACCTTGTCACCGACTTGGCTGTGTGATCTTAGACAAGCAACTTAACCCTTTTGGGCTCAATTTCCTCATATGTACATAGAGGAGGTTGTGCTTAATGATCTCTAAAGTATTTTTCAAGCTCTAAATGAATGATTCCATATGATTCTCACCATGAAAAAAAAATTATAGACACTACAATCACCAAATGTGTATTTTCTTTATTTGAACAAGAACATATCTGGAAGCTGTCTATCCTTCTCTTCACACTTTTAAAATTTTTGAACATTTTCTTTTTTTATTTGAAATCTCTTTTCTTTATTGAAGGTATTTGCAGAAGCAGCATGGGAAGATGGTGGTGATAGTGGGTGCAGTGGTGGGGAAGAGCTAGGGCAAGTCAAGCTAACAGGAATTTATTGAGCACTATTATAACTTAGAGACTTTGTAAGCACTGAAAGGACAAATAAAGGAAAACAAACAAATAAACAAAATATAGTCCTTTTCTCAAGGAGCTCAGAGTCTAGTAGAAGAGAATAGGAAAATGACTGTATAAATAATACATATAGGTTTAAATTGGAAATAATCAAGAGAGAAAGAACTAATAGTGAGGGGATTGGGGAAAAATTTCTTATAGTAGATGAGAATTTTAGTTGGGTTTCAAAGGAAGCCAGGAGGCAGAGATAAAAAGGGAAAGAGTTCTAGACTTGGGGGACAGCCAATGAAAATTCCCAGAGAGAAAATGAGATGCAAAAATTGTAAGAGAGTTTGAAGTGAAAGAGCAATACAATATGGAGCAATGAACTTTGGCTCTCCTTTCTAGACCCTAGCCAGGGCAATATTACTAGTCTGGTCCCTGGGGTAGCCCACTGGAAGGGAAGTGGGTTTTGATGACTTATAGACAAATATAAATCATAACTTTGACCCTTCAGCATAAGTCAAACTGTTCTGTTTTGAAGCCTTAGAAGCTGAAGGTTTTTTTTAATAAAGACATTGGTTGTTAACTCTGGAGTAGTGCCAGATAATGAAGTAACCAGGTTCCACCTATGTGGAGGTAATGAGCCAGATAAATGAGATGTCCCTAAAGTATACCTAGATCCTTTTTATCAGAAGGCAGCTTTGGACACAAAGATTACATTTGTACCACTTATATTACATGATTATTATGGCTCAACTGTAATGAATTCCATAAACCCCAAACCACTTTATTCATTTAAATTATCATAATTACTATTATTACAAGTACTTACATATTTCCTATGAGCAATATGGATTAAAGATGTGGATTTAAAAATTAACAGAAGTAACCAAAAAGAATTTAAAGATTAGATTTAGCTTGTGCTGGAAACATGAGGTTCATGATCTGACCCACTACAGCCTGACCTATTAATATTAACAGTGGTTGCTCAGTAAATGAAAAGTGATTGACTTGGGTTCTCTTGATGAAACCCTAAAATAATAATAGTTAGTTACTCTGGAACCATGTGAAATTCAACTTGAGAACATTTCATCACTCAGCAAATAACTATGGAGTAGTTTTCCTTTTAAGGGATAGGCATATCCCAAAGGAATAGTAGGAAAAGTTAAATCAGGAGAAGAATGGCATGGCTAGGAGACATTGATGTTAAGACCTAGATTTATGTCATCTAATATGTGCCTTGAAAATGACATCTTTTGAAATGAAATGCAAAATCTCCAGATAAAGAACTATTTTTTAAAAGACAGTTTGTTTGCATTAACACGATCATTTGAAAGCATCAATTTGATTCTTTATATTCATAATTTACTGAGCTGCAGAACAAATATACTATGTGGCGTCTGCCTTAGGCATCACATTGTAAATATTTCATGGCTTTAAAAATGTGCTGCTATTAGGTATGTATTTTAGTATTCAGTTGAATAATGCTTTAAAGGAGCAAAATGAAAGTCTTACTTTTCAGTCCAGCATGGGAAGGGAAGAAAGACTTAGAAAAATGCATCACAAAGGTAATTGGGCTCCCATTCATTAGTATAAATTCACAATCCTCCTGGTCACACTAGAAATTAGAGTTAAGTCTGTGAGGCTTGCTTCCTATTTTCCCATTCTGGATATATTTCCTAAGAGAAGTTATATTCAATTCTTACTAAAAATATGCTTAGTTGTACCATGGATTTGATTACAAGACAGAATCAAATTATATTGCCCTAGGTCTTGGGGATGTAAAATCATACCTCTCTTGTTGGGAACACTCAGAAATACATATTTTTCTCTATCTACTGTCATCTATGTTAAAATAGGGTTGGGGGGACTTTCTTTTGGAAACTGTAATACCATATAGCAGTAAGATGATGCCCACTTTCCCTCCTGTACCATCTCATCTCCTGAAAAGAATGCAATTGCTTTACCATATGAAAAGTAATGCAACTGACCATTTCAGAAGCAGGAAGCAAAAGTAAGACTATTGGCAGGCTAACTGAAGAGGAAACCTATTTAATTGTAAAAACTGAGGACCTCTTGAAGGGTGAGTAGCAGCTGTTTTAATTCCCTTGGCAGTTGGGGATGTGTCCAGATTCCTGAAAATCAGGCCATTGCATCTTAACACCTTTGTGGGGGCTATAATTTTAATTGTTCATCTGAGCACCATAGCCAGCAGTGAGCTCCAGTGAAAAAGGAGGTAGATGTGGAGTACGGCTGGCTTGTATAAAGCTCACAGTGGGTGATAGACGACTCAGGAAGAGCTCTCAATAGATCTGGGCTGGCAGCTGTCTTAATTCACCAAGATTGCATATTGTCCCTTATCCTAAGGATAATCAGAGAGCTGGGATGATGCCAAGGGTCAGACACTGTCAGATAAATAGCATGTTTTCCCAACTCGCTGCACATGTTGTAGCCCACACCTAAAAGAGTTTGAATCCTATGTGTTGGTCAGTCTACAAGCATTTATTAAATTATTATAATATGCCAGAGACTGCACTAAGCGCTAAGAAAATATAAAGATCAAAATACTTGTGTTTGTGTGTGTGTGTGTGTGTGTGTGTGTGTGTGTGTGTGTTTTCAGACTGTATTTAGAGCTGAGGTAATTATGCAAGAGTCAAAGACAAATAAAGGGAACCTTTGAAAAAAAATGTGTTGCCCAGGCAGGAGCCATAGGTCATACTACTGTGCTTCCTTGCCTTCCTCTCTGAAGTCAATGGACACTCTCTCCTTGAAATAAATCCAAAGTTTGCCTAAGGTACAAGCACAGGCTCTTTCCTTCAGCTGCTACTACTCCGGCTGGGGATGGTGTTTGGCAAGGGGCCCTCTCCAGCCCAGTGACAAGGCTCTCTGCAGCCTGCAGCTGCACTGAATTGTCACAAAGCCACAGACCTGAGTCACTTCATCAGTTGGCACCCAACAAGCCCCTGAAGGTAGGGCCAGGAGGGCACAGTGGGAGAGACAATGCAACCAGACAAACAAGATATTGAGATCCAAGGTCAAAAAATAGTCTCTTTTTTAAAAAGGGGGAGGCAGGAAAGGAATTGCATGAGTTATCCCTTGGCAGTTGGAGATTCAGCTGAACTGAAATTTAGGCCACTTCATTTTAACACCATTGTAGAAACCATAAAATTGATTGTTCATCTGAGCACCATAGCTAGTGTTTTTACACAGTGTCTGGCACATGGTAGGCATTTAATAAATGTTTATTGACTGTTCACCCTCTCAAGTTAGGGCTACCTTCACACATGACAAATAGTTGCATGAATTAAAGATCATGTAAAATTCTTTTCTAAATCTTAAAATCAATGTTATATTTATCAATAGTCCATCTATTCAAATAATCTTAGAATTGTAGAATCAAAATCTTGTCTTTTTAGAATAATGAAATTATAATCTATCTGTATAATCTTAGAATGTAGAATCAAAATCTTGTCCTTTTAGAATCATGAAATTATAGTCTAGCCACATAATTTTAGAATTGTAAAATCAAAATCTTATCCTTTTAGAATATGGATGTATAGTCTGTCCAAATATAATCTCAGAATTGTAGAATTACAATCTTGTCCTTTTTGAATCATGAAATTATAGAACCTTAGGATTCTATATTTGAATATTTGGATATCCCTCCAATATTTGGATAAAGTCATACAATGAGATTCATAAACTCTTAGTATCATAGAATTGATATCTTAGACTTTTGGAAAAATCATAAAAATATTGTATCTCTTACATTTTATCTTCTCCATGTCCTGGCACTGTATTCTGCATACTAGGAAAGTGCTAAATTGATATACGATGGAATGAATAAAATCTTCTCATTAAAAGAGATCTTAAAAGTCACCTAGTACAACCACCTATCTGAAGCAGGAATCCTCTACATTTTAACAGATGGTTATACCTTTGTCAACCAGGAAGACAGGATATCTTGACATTTTTCAAAATCTTTTCAATAAGCATTTGGAATTGAGCCTCACCACATGACTATTTGTAAGATTGGGTTATTTTATATTTTTTAAAGCAAAAAATAACTAACTTTGCCTTCAGGTAAAAAGGCCTTTCCAGACTTCTCTGATTATTCTAATTCTTTTTATTTATGAAGACAGTTCAAATCCTGTCCTCTCCCTAATGACTCCAAACTATACTGATCACTTACCTTTCTTACCATCCATAACAATTATGGTTATGACATTTATTTTGGTACTTGATTCTATTTAATTTAGTACTTTATTTATATGCTGTCTTATTCTGCTCTCTAATTGTTTATGTCTTTTGTATACTTCTTTAAGAGAGCCTTCACAATGACAAGCATATTTTAAGTGGTCAATCAATTTATTTTACATGCAATGAATGATGCTTGGTACACTAGCACAGCCTGATAGGATGGCGTTATCTTTGAATAAGAAGTTGATAAATCAGTTAGAAATTTATGTTAATTAATAAGGACCAATAGCATTCTTCTTTCTATGCCATTAATTATAAACCATAGATTATCAAGGTGTAGGGTACTTCAAAGGTCATCTAATACAACCTTCATTTTATTAAGAATCCCCTCACTATATTATCAACAGGCAATCATCCAACCTTCATTTGAAAACCCTCAAATAAAGAATCACAACTTTGCAAAGTAGCCCATTCATGAAAATAGATCCCAGAGTTACTGTGAAGATCAAATAAAATAATCCGAGTAAAGTACTATGTAACATTAACAATATTATTATATGGGGATCTAGGTGTTTCAGTGGATAGAGCACTGGCCCAGGAGTCAGGAGTACCTGAGTTCAAATCTGGCCTCAGACACTTAATAATTACCCAGCTGTGTGACCTGGGGCAAGCCACTTAACCCCATTGCCTTGCAAAAACCTAAAAACCCTCCATTATTATTATTATTATTATTATTATTATTATTATTATTTATTTCCTTATGTCTTCTTACCATCTTTAAAGCATTTTAAAGTTAGATAAAAATGATGCTACAGGCCTTCTACAGTCATAACCTCTGACATGTTTCTATTGTAGCAAGAGGGTTTTGGTTTATCCCACCTTTCATACAATTGGTCTTTAAACCAATTACAAATTAGCAAAACAGGTCAGGATTAGAGGAGCATTGTGAAGGCAAAACCCACATGGAAATAATGAAATACATTTTTCAAGTTCTTTATTTTAATGGAAGGTTACCTAATAAGTTGGGAATAAGGCAATAATGATGCATTGGTGCAAATTATTATTGCTATAAAATCAATCTACAAATGGGGGCTGGGGAACAACTCCTTGTATATGTAACAAGCACCAGCTAATACATTTACATTCTGGCCTAATTTCATCACCCAGTTTCTATAATGAAATTAATTGAGTTTGAAAATTCAGAAAGACAGAAAGGCAATAATATTGGTGGGTGGGAAAGAAAAGAACACAGTAAAAAGGATTGAACTAAATATAAGGAAAAGAGGAAAATAAATTATGCTTTAAAAAGCATGGATCTACCTGTCCATCATTTCTGTGGGAAGTGTTACAATATAATGATGATAATAATGATAACAATAATAGTTACATTGACCTTACTATGTATCATGTATCATGCTAAGTGCTTCACAATTGTATTGTATTTGATTCTCACAACAATCTAGGAAAGTAGGCACTGTTAAAAATCCTCATTTTCCAGATGAATATACTGAGGAAAACAGAAGTAAGGTGACTTAGCAAGGGATACACATTAAGTAAGATGGATTTGAATTCAGATCTTCCTGATTCCAGATCCAATATTATATCTATACAATTGATTTTTCTACTATAGTGTGAAATGGGTGGTTTCCTACCAAAATAAGATGAAATGGTCAAAAATATATGGAGTATGACTGAGAAAACAAAGCCACAACTACTCAAAATCAAAGTTGTGGCTATTTGTTAATGAAACCCAACAGCAAATATGTTCTGCATATTCAGACTGTAGTATTCTCCAGGACAGATTTTCAGGTCATTCTAACTTTTTTAAGTCAACCAAACAGAATGGACAATAACCCATTTCAGAATTTTTTCTACATTTGGAAAAACTGTTGGCAATCATTTGTGCCAAGTCCTTACTGGGAGCAGCTTGGGAGCACTGAACTTTTGGTCAGCTTGTTTCTGGGAGCTGATGCATGCTCCAAGTGGGAAAAAAAATGATTGGGCTAGGTATATGGATATCGCTTTCTCCTATTTCTAACATTTTGATCAAAGTTTTATAAAATATGCCTTTGTAAATTACATCAAAAGAAGTTCAGTAAGAATAATAAGAATATGATGATGTTAGTTTTCCTAGAGAAGCACTGGAGTTGTGCCATAATTTGATTGGTTAATCTCAACATCAATCCTAGACAAATAAGAAACAGGTGGGTATACCACTCACAAAGAATTGGAACAAGGAGTGATTCACATAAACAGCCAGAGAGGTATGAGAGATCCCCAGAAAGTTTGACTAATAACTCAAAGCATCCTCTGGTATTAGTTATTATGGATTAGAGGAGGTAAAGGTATCATAAGGAGATTGAAAGATATTCTCATCTTTGCAACCCTTACCTGTAACATATAAAAAGTAGAGTAAATATATTTAAAATAATAATACCCAGTGAAAATTATACATAATTGCATACTGTCATAAAGTTGTATAGTCTATATGCTGATCAGACCAGAACATCAATATGTCTTCCATGTTGATTTATAGTATCTAAAAATGACACTTGGCTTTCTAAAACAAGCTTAAAAAAGTTAAGTGACTTGCCCAAAGTCAAACAGTTGTTAATGTCTGAGGCCAAATTTGAGCTCAGAATGATGAATGCTCCTCGCTTCAGATTTATCATTTTATCCGCTGCATCACTTAGTTGCCCATCAAGATAGTCACAGGATAAAAATTCAAGAAAGAAAACAACAGTATTATTCATGATGTAATCTACAAAAATAATTATAGGCATATATATATTATATTATGTCATATTATATCCTATTATATTGTTATATATTATATTATGGTAGAATATATTATAGAGGTAATAAGGAATAGGACATTAAAATTAATTAAACTGAGAAACTGGGAAGATAGTATTTGTGAAAGCATTAATATATATCTTGAAGTTTTCAAATATGATATTAAGAGCACATAAAGATTCTAAACCACCTGCTGAATCATGGAGGAAAGAAAGAGAATGTTCTGGGGATGGATAAAGTCCTACAGAATAATTTCAAATAGTGTGAACCTCAGATTCCTTTACTGAATGATGGTAGTTATCAGGAATCATGAAGTGTCAATGTATTCTAATTCATCATCTCAATCAATGAGTGGTTGATAGGAGTTGTGAAAGAATCAGTGTGATCATGAGGGAGTCAGGTCTTAATAATTTTAGCTGATATTTACATAGAGCTTGAAAGTTGTAAAGCACTCTGTAAATTTTAGCTCATTTAATCCTTACAACAAAATTATGGATCTATTATCATTCCTTTTTTTACATATAAGAAAACCAAGACTGGGTGAGCTTGTCACTTGCTCAGGGTCACCAACTATGTGTCGAATCAGGATTTGAACTCAGACAGTCCTGATTCCAAATCCAGTAATCTAACTCTTTTTCAGTACCAGGTTCCTTAAATTGTCATTCAATAACAACCCTAAATCCATTTAGATGGTAGGAGGTCCTTCAGAAGACCTAAATGTGGGAGAATTTGACTAGTAGTACCTACAATCAGGTGGCATGGGCTAGTTAATTTTCCTAAAATGTATTCAAATTGATCTCAAGGCTTAGTTGGCTAAGGAGATTAGAATCTGCACCATTGTTGTACTTCCTGATTGCCCTTGGAGTAAAAAACAAAAACTAGAAAACTTTGGATGGCATGACATAACAATTCTGCTCAGTTGTGTTTCTCATGCTATGGCTAAGTTATCTCCTTTTGCTAACTGCCAAATATTCCAAGGTTATTTTTTCTCCAAATATTGAACCCAAATTATCAAGGGACATGCCCAAGTCAAATATTTTCTTAGACTTTCTAGGATAACATACAAACTTAAAAAACATAACAAAGTTCTCTTTATTCTGGTTATCTATTGTCTTTTCAATTAAACTTCAAATTACTGCCCCTCAACATAATTTCATATTTTAGTGAAACAGATCTACTAGTGTTTCCCATATATAACATCCATCTTTCACACTTTTGCCTTTGCAAAGTGATCTCTCACATCCAAAATAAATGCCTTCCTCACCAATATCTTACAGAATCTCCAACTTCCTACAAATTATAACTCAGGTAAAACCTCTTTCAGAAGGTTTTTGCTTATCTCTATCCCCTCTTAGCTGTTAACACTCTCTCCATCCTAAAATTAATTTGTGTGTGCATAGATTAGTTACATGTTGCATTCTCCTAGTAAAAAAGAACCTGGTAGGGGCAGGTAGTCTTTTATTTGGTCCTTCGTACACCTAATACCTAGAATGATTCCTTACAAATAGATGGCTATTAATTTATGTTTGTTGAAATTAATTGAATTAAATAGGTGAACATAAAATAAGATTATTAATGGCCTAATGTCATCTTGAAATACTCTTTAGGGGAGTGCTTCAGTGATCTATGACTACTAGCCCTGCATGCTTTGGCATTTTTATCCATGTCAGATAAAGGCATAGATGCAATATTTAGCAAATTTTCAGATCACATGAAGCTGGAAGAGAATGATAAAAAAAAGTGGATGACATCAGGATTGAATAAGATCTCGACAGGCTATAACACTGAATTAAATCTCTAATAAGACAAAATTTAATACAGGAAAATGTAGTCTCACACTTGATCTAAAAATTTCTTCAAAAATAGGAGCCAAAGGAAGTATGGTTAGATAGCAGTTTTTCTGAAAATTGTCTGGGGATATAGTCAGAGGGCAAATTCAATATTAATAATCAATTTATGACAGTATGATAGTAAAGAAAACTAATACAATCTTAGATTATAACAAGAGGTATGGTGTCCAGGACTAGGACAGTAATAATCTTACTGTACAATGTCCTGATTAGACTGTGGATTTTTGATAAATTAGAGATGTCCTCTAGAAGAAGATGACCAGGATTATGAAGAACTTCAAGATCATATCTTATAGTTATTGGTTGAAGGAACTGGGGATGTTTATCTTGGAGAAGAGAAGACTTAAAGGGGACATGACATCTATCTTCAGGTATTTGAAGGACCATTGGATAAAATAGCTTAGATTTATTCTACCTAACCCAAAAAAACAGAAAAAACCAATGAGAAGAAGGTGCTAAAACTGAATATAAGGGGAATGTGATTAATAATGGGAAATATACAACAGTGAAATGTGATGCCTTGGTAAGTAATGGCTTTTCTTTCTCAAAAAGTTTTTGGTTCAAGACAGCTATATTGTAGAGGGAATTCTTGTTCAGGTTTGGGTTCTAATAGATGTCCTTTAAATTTCCCCCCAATCTTAACACTGTGTTAAGCAATCAGGGACTCCTTACTATCCTTCTTTGAATCTTCCACCAAGGCTGTTTCTTTTCCATATCTTGCGATTATGGCGCTTTAAAAGTGACCAAAGCATCTAAAACCCATATTGACCTTATTCTTCGTTTCAAAGATAAGATTTTGCAAAAAGGACTTTAAACATTTACCTATTCTTAAGCAACATTGGAAAAGAGATTCTGTACTGTACTTTGGTAATGACTCATCTCAATGTCTCACTTTCAAGCATTTTGAACTATGGAAAAGTCATCATATTTTCATTACAAATCTAAAAACTAAAAAATTAACCTGTTTAATTTCTACTGCTTATTTTGCTAGAATCAAACCCTGGGTTCTTTAGCTATATTCCACCAAACTTTGCCCTATCTTACTGATGCCTAGTCCTCTATACCACTTCTCTTATCACTCCACTCAATGCAGCCTGAACTTGGATTATGATTTCTACTTCCTTTCCACTGATAATAATGCTTCTTTCCTTTAGTCTTTAAGTTCTGATAGGTCAACTTATATGTTCTGTTGCTGAGCCTAGGCCTCCAAGCTATTTCCCAGGCAATTTCTCCCCTATCTACTTCCTTCTTATATTTCATCTTCTCTCCAGTGGTCATTAAAATGTAAGAGAGCAGGGACAATTTTGCATGCTTATAGTGCCTGGCATATATAAATATATATATATATATATATATATATATATATATATATATATATTCAGCATTTTAAAGTAAATGTTTGCTTCATTTATCTACTAAGCCATCTATCTATCATCCATCTACTACTCCAAAAGAATTCACTAAAATTCTATTGTGTCTTCTTCATGATTTACATAATTCACAACTCTGAATGATCTCTTCCTCCTCCCTCCAAATAACAATCATCACCATCACAAAGCCCTCTAAATAAACAAATATAGCTTTTGGCTAGGGTTAGCCTGAGAGTTATATAAGAAAACTATAAATGGGTCATACCATATATTCTAATGCCCTTCTTCCTATAAACTCAACAGTGGTGATCCAGGCATTTATGATGGGTCTATTGTACTTTTAAAATGTCCTACAGTAGGGTCATCTAGGTGGCTCATTGAATGGTGCATTGCACTCTGCTGTCAGAAAGACTCAAGTTCAAATTCAACCTCAGACACTTATTAATTACCTAACTTTGTGACCTTGGGCAAATCACTTAATCCCATTGCCTTGCAAAAACAACAAACTCTCTTTTATAGAAATCAAATCTATGACTTTCCAGAGATCTTACTTGAATGATTCTTTTTTTGTTGTTGTTAGGTTTTTGCAAGGCAAAGGAGGTTAAGTGGCTTGCCCAAGACCACACAGCTAGGTAATTATTAAATGTCTCAGATGGGATTTGAACCCAGGTACTCCTGACTCCAGGGCCAGTGCTTTATCCACTGTGCCACCTAGCCACCCCTTGAATGATTCTTAAAAACAGACTTGGTTCTTTTCTTGGTCCCATCTTCTTGAATTTCAGAATGCTGGAAGTCAAAGACACCTTACTGCTTATCCCTGATTTCTTATACCACATAAAAATCTGTATATAACCAGATTATTTTGCTTATTTTCCAACAATATTCAGTGCACAGCATCTCAGTCAACAGGCTTAGAGAATCTTAAGATGGGTTGGCAACTTGGAGACCATCTAGTCCAAATCCCCACCGGAAAGAGGACTCTGCTGTATTTTACAAATGAAGAACAATTATATATGATTGGTTTGAGGTGTCCAAGCAACCTAATGGTAGATATGGAAGGAAGAACCTGGGTTTTTCTAATCCAGGATCTTTTCCATTATACAATACCAGTACCTTATTTAGAGTCTTTTATTTTTTTTTATTTCATAGGAAATTATTAAATAATTCTTACTTAACTTATTCACAATCACTAATCTGTTGTTCTTTGATCTTTTTTGAACCCAATTCTCTGACTTGGGGTGGGGGGGGCTAGTTTTGTCCATGTCCTACTTTGTAATCTGATTTTTTCTTATTTGTATTCTTGTCAGTGTCACATTTTATGCTCCAAAGAGTGTGTTTAGGATAATAACAGGCTTGAAGTTTATGAAATAAAAGATTGATATCAGCTTCATAAAACTCAGGCAAAAGCAATATCTTTTCTACATCTTGCTATCCCTTTAACTGCAAGAACCTTCATCTATGATGGCTACTGAAAGACATAATAATAGCAATAATAATAATAGTGATGATCATAACAATAGGAGCTCACTTCTAACAACCATGATTTTCAGAATTGACATCTTTAATTTCTTTATTGATTTAATGTCAAAAAACTATACTTACTTTTTTCTCCATTTTACCAGTGCATTTTTTTTTTCTCCTGGAGAATGCCTCAACGTGTTGCTTAAATGTCAGTGTGTTGCTTAAATGTCACCAGTCTTGTTTATGCATTGGGATGAAGGTAGGGTGGGGGGTATAGAGGGCAAGAAAGACCTAAAAATGCATGGCCATTGATATCTCATTCCACCTAAAAGAAATACAAGTCTCCTTTCCTCATATCACAGAAGAGAAATTCATATCATGTGAAGTGAAATTAGCTCACCTTCTTGCCAGTATCACCTTCAAACCTATTTTCCCATAAGGAGCTACCATTTCCCATGTTTGTAAAAGAAAAGACAGACCATTATTTCACTATCCAAGAGCAAAAGAGATAGTGTTACCCAATATGGGCTGATACTGCAAACATCTAGCCAAAATTCCAGTAGGAAAATAGAGTTCATTTTTAACTCTAATTTCTTTCTTCATATTTTCATACTCAAATTCATGCTGAGGATATATATAAAATTCTTGCCTTCAAGTAACTTACTACTGTGAGGAAACAGCCATTTAGTTTACTCATGATTATAGTATTTCAAAGGTTCTTGGGTCTATTAGTTTGTTTAGGAAAAGATCTAACTCCTTTTGTCCTTCTGAATAAAAATCAATGTTCTTTCTGGCCTCCGCTGCCAGTTAGACCTATCCTATAATTTTGAACAGAACTAATAACTGCAAGAATTGCCATGTTATGGAACTTTGTCTTTCAGACAGAAGGATTGATAACAAATAGAAAACAAAAAATGGATGACTTGTGAAGCTGATTGACATATATAATTCCATTCTATTTGTGTATACTAATGATGATTTGTACATAATTAATAAATCATATAACAATAGAATGACCTCACAACTAATTTCTCCTCCTTAAGACCTAGAATTGGTCAAATTGAAACATTCATTCAACTTTCTATTTTATAAAAAAGCATTTTTATTGAAATCTTTTGTTTTTCTTTGTCTAATCAATTGCCTTTATTTCCTAATATCTACTCCCCCCTTCAGAGTCATCTTTTATAACAAAGAATTTTATTAAAAAGTAGATCAGTCGAACTTAACCAATATGTCAACCAACCCCATTAGTCTGTGCAGTGCTCCATAATGATAATCACCTATTTCTGCAAAGAAAAGTCTCATTTGGAAGTAAACAAATTAATGTTGTAAGATTCAATTTTCTTGATTTCAAGATATATGAAGAATCAAGTCTGTGAAGCCAAAAATATTGAGAAAAATCCAAGAATATGGAGAGACCCAGATTGAATCAGGGAGCTGATACTGCATTAAGAAACAGCTACAGAAGATACCTTGCTCAAGGAAGACTTTACCTCACTGGGGTTCCTATACAACATGCTTTCCTGATGATTTTTCCCAAGTTTTCTGAATGACCCAATATGGTACTGATTCACAACTCATGGTACAAAAACTAGCAGTCATATACAACTCTATTATGAAATAGGCACCATCTATTTTGAGAAGAGTTTCTCCTTTCTGTAACCTCCCATCCTTATATGATATCCTATCCCTACCCCCAGTTCAGATATTTTGTGTATTTGTACTCTCGCCCTTCCCTTATATAATTGGACTTGAGAAAGTTTCCAGAGAAGTCTTTTATTATTGAGGCACAATATGCCTCATGAATTAACTGTAGTCATTGTTTCCTCTCATCTTTGTGGTTGGTTTAGAAAACTATCATTTAAGCCTGGTCTCTAGGGGAAGAATCAATCTTATTCATTGCTAGAGCCCTCAAGTTCCCTATCCCAGTGGTGGGCGCATACAGCCAGTAAAAAATCACTTAATGGAATAGATGAATGAATGAACAGTCTTGTTCTTGTCCAACCAAAGTTAGTAGAGAAAGATTGTGATATAGTGAGAAAAAAATTTGAATGTAGGGTTTCCAAACTTGTCTGAATTGTGACTCTACAAGTTATTATCTATGTCATGCTAAGCAAGTCACTTAACCTCTCTATGCCTTGGTTTCCTTGTCTGTTAAAATGATGAATTTATACTACACCAAGGATTATCTTATATTTGTCTGTGCCTTGAATCCCTTTGGCAGTCTGATAAAGTCTATGGACCCCTTTTCAGAATTTTTTTTTAAATAATCAAAGGAAATCTTATATTCTAGTTAGAGATAAGTAGAAATGGAGATTTGATTTCTTTTTTCTATCAATGTCACATAATGCTTGAAATCTCTTCTCAGATCTCTTAAGAACCATTGGAATAGATGAATTCCATGGTTCCTTCAAGCTTTAACTGTATGATCCTATGAAGCAAAATCAGTTGGAAGAAAACCAGTGGTTGTAGTCCTTTTGGGGTCCCATCCAAGTGAACTGAAATCATGTCAGGTCAGCGGATATCTGCCCACCCATATGGAAAGATGATCTTGCATCTGACATTATGGTCTTCAGTAGGAAGATTTTCACTGGCAAGGAAAAAAAAGCTGACTTTTTTAGGAAGGAAAGGAATAAAACCAAACAAAAAAATAGGCATTTTGAACCTGGGAGTTGTTTATCCCATATAAAGTCCTTGGGTTGCATATCTGACCCCTTAGAAGAACAGGAGCAAAACAGCTTATAGGAAATGACCTCAATGGAATAGGCCAAGAATTTGATTACTTAAAGCTTTAAATTTTTTATTATTCTCTCAAAGGTCTAGAAGATTGTTATCTGCTGTTTGTTAAGGATAAATGAACCAATTCAGATAAAATAAGAGCCAATTTGAATCTTCTGGTCAGATATGAAGCAAAGTATAAAGTTTATCAAAGGATAGAAAATAGATTCCTAGTCTCCTTTCTCTTTTCCTTTCTACCTTGGACCCCTTGACCTTTCTTCCCCAGCCTGAGTAGGAAACAAAAGCTATAGGAAACAATAGTCATAGGAAAGGACTTTGAGGAGAAGAGATGACTCAGGCTCCAAGAAAATGTGAGATTTGTAAAATCAACTTTTGCTTCTTTAGGGAATCTTGACCTAACTAGCAGCAGATGTAGATCAGTGGGGGCTATGCAAACAATTTGTAGTCACCTAGTTTCCAGATGCACATTGCTTAGTAGGAACAAAGAATGATGAACTTCCCCAGAGCAAGCAAGGAAACCTTTATCATTTTTCCTACTATGGTTCGTTCAGATAACCTTCACTTTTCCTGCTCCTGTAACACATCTTATTTTCATTGCTTTACCCTACTGAAATTCTAGGTGGCAGAGTCACCAGTGTAAGGTTGGTATTGGAAGTTTTAAAAACTCAATTTAAGTTGAATAACCTTAAAGGAAATGTCTTCTTTCAGGGAAAGATTTTTTTTCCCTTTTTTCTCACCTAATTCATTTCAGCAACCCATTTGGGTAGGTCACAACTGGGGAAAAGATAGGAGAGGAATTTCTCCTTCTGAAATAGAAGGGAGAGAGAGAGGGAGAAAAGGACAGAAATGTTGAAAACTAGCCACATTTTCATGGATTTAAAGCAAGTTTTAAAAAATAGTAAGTGTAGGAAAGAGGCAGCTGGGTTTAGAGCTATGAAGACCTGGGTTTGAGTACAGTTTCTTGCACATTCTGACTGTGTGAACCTGGGCAAGTAAATTAACTTCTAAGTACCTAAGGATGTATGTGTGGGTTGCAGGAATTGATTGACCACAACACTCCCATGAGCCAGAACCAGATTAAAATCTAATTTGGAAATATTTAATTAAATGAAAAATAAATATAATATAAATTACATTACATTTTAAAAACTAAATAAAAATTTAGCCATGGGGATCCTCATGTACTGATTAGTGACTCATTTTCTATTTGAGTTTGACAACGTTATGTTAACTCTTTAAGACTATAAAGATACAGGAAAAACTGCCAACTTGCATTGGTAGAAGACATTTCCTATCTAGAAGTTCCTAGAACCAAAGAAAAAAAAATAGCATTATTCTTTATCCCAAAATCTATTATAAAACTGTAGATATATCATGATCATTATCATTGTCAAAGAGCATTCCTTATCTGCTTATTTGAGCTTATTTTAGCTTTTAAGTAATAATTTTGCTTAATAATACAATGAGATTATCACCTCATATCCATAAGACTGGTTAATATGAAAAAAGGACATTAATTATTATTTCTGGAATTGTGAACTGATTCAACTGTTCTGGAGAGCAATTTGGAATTATGCCAAAAGAGTTGTGAAACTGTGCTTAGCCTTTGATCTAACAATACCACTGCCAGGTCTGCATTCCAAAGAGTTCACAAAAAGGTAAAAGGACTCACATGTACAAAAAATAATTATAGCAGTTCTTTCTTTGTGGTGGCTAGGAATTGGAAATTATGGGGATGTCCATCATTTGGGTAGTGTCCAAACAAGCACCTGATTGTAATGGAATATTATTGTTCTGTTAAAAAAAAAAAGACAGACTATGATTTCATGAAAGCCTGGAAAGACTTACATGTACTGATACAAAGTGAAGTGAGTGGAACCAGAACACTGTACACAAGTAACAGAAATATTGTATGATTAACTGTGAATGACAACTATTCTCAGCAACAGAATGACCCAAGTCAATTCTAAAAGACTAATGATAAAAAATGCTCTCTGCCTCCAGAGAAAGAACTGATAATTGCCTGGATATAGCCAAAAGCAAGCTATTTTCACTTTCTTTTCTGTCCTTTCTTCCTTCCTTCCTTCCTTTCTTTTGTTCTTTTTTTCTTTGTTTATTTTTTCTTTCTTTGTTTTTTCTCTCTTTCATCAAGTTTTCTTGAAAAATTAACTAATATAAAAATGTTTTACATGATTGCAGATGCATAACCTCTATCAGATTGCTTGACTTCTCAATGGGGAAAGGGAAGGGAGGAATAGAATTTGGAACTTAAAGTTAAAAAATCAGTGAATATTAAAATTTGTTTTTATGTACAATTGGAGAAAATAAGATATTATTGATTATTAATTATTAATAATAATTAAAATAAGATATTATTAAAATAATTAATATTCAGGATAGATTGCATTTGTGCCAGGCATAGCTATAATATAATGAGATTGATTTATTAATGAATATGTAAAGTCCAAAATACCCCCCCAATGGCAGAATAACACAAAGAAAAAACAGCTTAGCTCCACAACAAAACTCCTCACAAAGTTCTAGAATCAAATCCTAATCAGGAAATTCAAGAACAACATCACATTGAGTAATTTTCTAACTCAGATCAGTATAGGTATGTGGACAATAGGAAGAGCATCTGACTAGGTTTGAGTGAGCAGAGTAAGAAATGGACCCATATGTGTACAGAAGTACTTACTTTTTATAGGTGGTGAGAAAGGGTGCCAACTGGCAGTTTTTTGGTTCATTAATCCGGGTGATGAATGGAAATGGACCCTAGATTGTGTATTAAATAAGAAAAATGCTTAGAATAAAAAAAGGAACTCTATGACTCTGATCACAATCCAATCTGGTTTACAGTAGGATAAATAGGGAAGTAACATCATGTTTTTATGAACCAACACAGCTTTCCAGTTGGTTGAGAGGGGCTGGATTCAGTATCAATATACTGGAACTTCCTCTCAGAGAACAAAAAAAGTTTATAAGAATGTTAGGCAGATTCAGACTTAGATCAAGAACCTACAGAAGTCAGACCAAATAGGCAGTGATCAGACTTTGCCTGGAACGGTCAACAACTTTGGAAGCACTGAAAGCTTGCTGGTCCATAGTCTAAGCTATCCTAGGGATTGTAGAATAATGCAACATTCGATTTACCAAAAAAAGTAAAAAAAACAGAGGAAACCAAGGGAACAAAAACCTAATCCAGACATGCTCCAAATAAAAGTATAGTGCTTAACCCAAAGCATATAGTTGGAAGTCAGGAAGTAGATTGGGAAAATGAGCAAACGAACAAAATTTTACTGTAAAAGTTATTAGGGTGACAGTTTCACTCAGAACAAAGAACTAGAAAAATCATCTATGAGCAAAATCTCAAAGAAAAGGGAAACATGGGGACAAGTCTAACTGGTATTCTTGGAAGATTTTTTTTTTAAGCAGCTAAAATTTATTTAAAAAACAGAATGGGCTGCTGAACTAGGGATCTTCCAAGCTACTTCCCTTGCACTTATTTCCTCCTCTGCCACTCCCTACCATGTTGCCCATGAAAATGCTCAACCCCCAAGACAATGCTGTTTGGGTCCAAGTAGTGCTGGTCTTGAACATCCGCATGCCTGGTTCTGTTGGCCATGCTGAGGACCAATTTAGGGTGCAAGGGCATTATAAAGTTGATTGTTTCTGGTTCTGGAGACATCAAGCTTACCAGAGATGGCAATGTTCTGGTAGGTGATATATAAATGCTATACCCAATAGCCTCCTTGATAGCAAAAGTTGTTATAGCTCAAAATGACATTATGGATGATGGCATTATTTCAGATGTTCTCATCATTGGAGAGCTATGGAAACAGGTAGATTTCCACATCTTTGAAGTTTTGTACCTTGGAATTAAAATAGAAAGATTTGAAACTCACTATTCACAAAGTTCTTGCTCAAGTCTCGAGTTTTGACTTTCAGGAAATTCTAGTTAAAGTTTCAGATGTACAATCAAAATCAGAACAATTTGTTGGTATTGATTTTAAGATAGCTGAGTTGGTTATTGCAAATGAAGTCAGTTACCAAGATATCTATTGTATCAAGAAACAGCTTCCTCAATATTGTCCTGCATTTACCACCAATAATTTCCTGGTTAATGAGGCCATGTGACTTGGTACATCTTCTCTGAAAGGTTGAATTTAATCATAGTTTCATTGTAATCAACTATATAAAGAATTCCATGAAGGCCCCACAAAAAAGAATTTCAAATGTCAGATGGTAGAGTTTTTATTTTCAAAAGAATTTCAAAAGAGTAATTGTTTTTCTTGCTGTTGTGGTAAACATCCTCTAAAACTGAAATTATTGGCACCTATTCAGATGTAAGATATTAAAACTAATTATAGATTAATTTTTTAAATTGTACTGTAGCTTATTATTAAAGCTTCAGGTACTGTTTTGTTTTTTAACTCATCATCTCAAAAATAAAAAAATTAAATAAGTTGGCTAGAAGAAAAACTTGGTAATGAGTTGAGAGCTATGAAAGTAGAATTTTGAAAAAGACAGCAGCTTGGAATAAAAGGTACAAAATGCTACCCAAGGAAAAAAGCAATCTGAAAATTGTAATTGCCCAAATAGAAGCTAATTATTTCATGAAACAAAAAGAAATATTGAAACAAAGTCAAAATATTGAACAAAAAAAGAAAATGTATGTTGTCTCATTAAAATATAAGTGATCTAAAAAATTGAAAGAAAGATAATTTAAGACATTAGATTATGTAAAAGTCATGTTGAGAAAGAGAGGAAAAAGGGGAGAGAGAGAGAGAGAGAGAGAGAGAGAGAGAGAGAGAGAGAGAGAGACATAAAAGAAAAACATCTAGATCTCTTAAAAAACAGAAGACAAAGTAGAAATGGAGTCCACTGGTCTTTTCCTGAGAAAATGCCTAAAATAAAAACTCTTAGGAATATTATAGTTAAAAGTCTAGAACTTCCAAATCAAAGAAAAAATGCTGCAATTAATCAGAAATTAAGAATTCAAGTATCAAAGAACTACATTCAGAATCAGAGTAAGTTTAGCCTTTCTGTGAAAAAGTAGAGAATTTAGAATAAATTATTCCCAAAGGCAAACAGGCTTCCAGCAACAACACTAGAATAATTTACCTAGAAAAACTTAGTATAATCCTAATTTGGAAAAATGAAATTTAATTAAAGAGGAAGTCCAATCACTCTTTACAAAAAGACCCAGAGTTGAACAGAAACTTTGAATTGCAAATCAGAAGTCAAGAAGTTTAAAAAAGTAAACATAAGAGAACAATGATAAGGAATTAAATAAATTGCTTACATTCTAATATTTGGGCATCAATAATGCTTCTCAAAACTCTATCATCTTTAGACCTTATAGTAAGAATCAATGTTAGAGGGCTTGAAAGTAGATGAGTTTTAATTATATTTTTAAAAAAATGGAAAGGTAGTAGAGGCACATAATAGAAAGGAGGATGAGAAAGGAAGAAAACCATTTCATATGACTGGGAAACACAAGTAGATATCTATCCAAACAAGAAAAAAAGAATGTGATAGATTTTCTAACAACTGAATCCCAGGCTCATTTGAATTTTTCAAAAGAGAAAGAAAATGCAGACTTACAGTTCAGTACAGAAATGTACTTCACTCAACCAGGAAAAAAAAAGAAGAAAAGGAAATAAGAGGTGTGGGAACAAGAGGGAAGGTAAATTCAGGGAGTCTTAAGTATTAAACAAAAAAAAAAAACTTAAAAAAATGGGTAAGGTCTCAGACACTTAATAATTACCTAGCTGTGTGGCCTTAAGCCACTTAACCCCATTTTGCCTTGCAAAACCGTCAAAAAAATGGGTAAGAAAAATAGAAGCAAAATCTTAAGAGAATAGGATGGAGGGAAATATATAATTAACAGTCATAACAGGGAATGTGAATAGGATGAACTCACCCAAAAAAAAGGAAGAACATAACAGAATGCATTAGAAATCAGAAATCAACAATAAGTTTACAAGAAACACACTTAAAGCAAAAGCATACCCATTGATTTAAAATAATATAATGGGAAAAATATATAATGTTTCAGCTCAAGTGAAAAAAAAATCCAGAGGTTGGAGTATTGATCTCAGACAAAATAACAGATATATATATATATATATATATATATATATTATAATATATATATGTATATAAATTTTAAAAGCTATCTATGGAAGATCCATTTTGCTGAAAGTACTATAGGGAATGAATTAATATCAATACTAAATATGTATATATATATAAAAGCCCCAGTTAGTAAGAAAAATGATTTCCCTGACGTGACTGGATTATTTGAATTTGTACTACATATTTCCAATTGAATGGAACCAACTACTACTATATTATACATAAATATAACTTTGAATAATGCTAATTTGAATACATGTGGCTTCAGGGGATTCACTTTTTATACTAATCTAGACTTAGCTGTATATTTAACAAATGGAATAGTATCTAAATATCTAAAGCAAAAGTTAAATAAATAGTAGGGAGTAATAAACATTAAAACTATAATATTGAAAATCTAAATTTCTTCCTCTTAGAAATAGTTAAATATAACTAAAATAGTAAAAATGAAGTAAAAGATCTGAGTAGAATTTTAGAAAAATTAGATATGATAATCCTCCAGAAATTATTGAAATGAAATAGAAATATATGACAAGACATGAAATAGAGGTCCATGTACAAAAACATGGTTTCTAACAAACATTGTCCAAATGTTGGGGCATAAAAATATTGCAAATACAGAGAAACAAATAGTGAATCAATTTTAACAGGCAATGCAATAATATTTATTTCCAATAACAGACCACTGATGAAATGATTAAAATTAATTGAAAACTATCATTCCTAATGTGTGAGTGGGTCATAAAACAAATCAAAGGGATGATCAATAATTTCATTAGCGATAATGAAACAATCCAACAACACGCCAAGATTGTTGGATGCAGTCAAAGAAACCCATAGAAAAACATATTTCTAAATACTTTCACTAAAAAAAGAGAGAAAGAAAATTTGGCACACAAAAAATTAAAAACCTAGAAAACCAGCAAATCTCTCTAATTACATGCCAAAATAGAAATCCTTAAAACAAAAGAAGGGATGAATAATTCAGAAACCAAAAAAATAACAAATAAAACTAGGAATTACTCAATAGAAAAGCCATTCTCTTTAAAAACTGGAAGTCAGTACTGCTAGACATTACTGTGTGACAAAGTACTAGAAAAACTAGCAATTGATATAAAATATAAAAGAGAAATTGAGGGGGCACAAATATTAGAAAGGAATAGATACATCACATGTATATTTTAAATATCCCTAGAAAAGTTAAGGGATTTTATTAATAACCAAATAATAGAGAAAATGAAGAGATTATAGGACAAAATGTTCAAAAGTTCATGTCACATAGCAACAATAACTGAAAAATCAGTGATCCATCCTATTTAGAATACTGACAACTAAGGGCAGCTAGGTGGTACAGTGGATAGAGCACTGGCCCTGGAGTCAGGAGGATCTGAATTCAAATTTGACCTCAGAAACGTAAATAATTATCTGGCTGTGTGACTTTGGGCAAGTCACTTAACTCCATTGCCTTGCAAAACCAATAAAAATTAGAATACTGACAATTATTAAATGTTTGGATTTTCACAATGATGAGCACATGAAAATTTTATATAGGAAATTATAAAACAATGACAAAGGAAGACTTGAAAAAATAACATGAATCTTTTTGGTCATGGGCTAGGACAAGTGAGGCTACTAATCTAGTTGATTTGAAGATTTAATATAATACTGATAATGATCCTGTCAATTTGTAGAACTAGTTAGTGTGTTTTATTTTGAAAACTACAGGGCAAGTAAATACTTGAGGCAATTTAAGGAGGAATTCACTGAGTGCTTTTAGACAGTAAAAAAAAGTCTAAAATTATTAAAGTTCATACTGTGCAAGCAAGAAAATGGTACAGAATACACATAAAAAGTTAATATAGAATAAACATTGCCTTTTATAGGGAAAGGAATAATTCAACAATTGCTTTTGAGTAAAGTAATAAATATGGAAGAAAATAATCACAGATCTTTATTTCACATGACATATAGTGACAAGTTTCAGCTGGGTGGATAAGTTCCATTTTAATAATCTCACTTTTAAGAAGTTAAGAAGCATATAAGTATACTTGTCCTAAATGTGGAAATCAAATTCTTGGTAATGGAATAGATTATTTGAAATAAAGTTATCAGACTTAACTACTTACAAATAAAGCATGTATATCATAAAAAATGAGAAGGGCAACAGTGAAAAATATTTTTACCTTGGATGTGTCATGAATTTATAAGGGCAACTTCAAATTCCTAAAGTCTAAATGCCCAAAAGATATATACATACAACTTACAAGAGAGGAATCCAACATCATGAATCATCTGAAAAAAAAAATAAAGTCACTAGCAATTACAAGTTAAAGATACATATGATCATTATTCAAATATTTGAAGGACAATGGGTTAGGAAGATTATTGATAAAAGAAAAAAATCAACAAATAGAAATGTCCTGTAGTAGAAGTCTTATGCCTTGCCTGCTTCTACTAGCATCATTCCTTTTTTCCATGTCCTAATTGTTTTATAGCTATCTTATACCCACTCTTTCTTTCAAAGTATACTCCTTTCAACTGTCTTGATAGATAAGTCCTGAGAAGTAGGGAGTTTCCAACACTGAGGTCTTTAGGCTGAATGCTCCTAATTGGGCATGATCACTTTAAGTAAAATTACACGGAATTCTTCCCAAATTTCCTTCTAACTCTATAATATTGCAACATTTCCACCAGTTTGGGGAATAAATATTACAAATTGTAAAAATTCAATGATGGAATGGTGAGGGAAAATTTTACTGGTCTTACAAATGGGTTATTCTTTCTGAAGTGTAAATTGGCAGTGCCCAGCAAGAATTAAAAACAAGGCCACAATCTGTGATCCAGGGATCTTAATGTTGGTAAAACTTCTCCTAGGAAATAACTAAAAGAAAAAGAAATACTTTGGTTAAAGTTGTATTATTTCTGATAGTGGAAAAACTGGAAAAAAGGCTAAATGTTCAAGTATGGAGGAATGGAGGAATTTTATTAGGGTCAGGGAGAACATGGCATACTAACATGAAGATGATTCTGCATGCAATGTAACAAATATTAAGAATTTGTGAGAGTCACTGGAGTCTATCATGGCATGAATCTAGAAAGCCCCTGGAACTTTTCCTAAAACAATTTTGAAGTCTCTAAACAGATGCTGAGGCCACCTCTGCCCCTCAAAAAAAACACAGTGAAACAAATTTTCAGTGAGATATCTTGGAGAAACTTCAGGAAAAAAATCTGTTTCACATGGGTAAAATGGTTGTATAGTCATTGTTATTATTTCTCCTTCATTCTTGAAGAGGTCCATGACATTAGAGAATTGATGTCATGACAAGTACATGAGGTGGATTTGAATGATGAGTGCTGTTCTAAGTCACCAGTCTCATTTTCTTCTTTGGAGTGGTCTGGTTTCAATGACCAGATATGAAATAGGACAATTGGAGATGTCCTGGAGGAGAGGAAATCAGGGTTAAGTGACTTACCCAAGATCACACAACTAATTAAGTGTGTCTGAAGCTGGTTTTGAACTGCTGATCTCCTGATTGAGAAGCCAGCAAGAGGCTCTTAGACACAGCACAATTCAGATTTAAGCAGGTTCCAGCATGACTCAGCTCCCAGTCAACTCAGCTCTCTGTACAACTCAGCTCCTGGTCAGGTTCAGCTCCCAGCATGGTTCAGGTCCCAGATTAGCTCAAGTACCAGCTTAGCAGGTCAGCAGTGAAAGGAAAACAACTCATTGAAAAGTAAAATTAACAGCCAGTTAGAAAAGAAAATACAAAAGCTAACTGAAGAAAATAACATTCTAAAACTTAGAATTGATCAAATGGAAATGAATGATTCCATGAAACATCAAGATTCCATCAAACAGAACCAAAAAAATGAAAAAATAGGAGAAAATGTAAACTATCTCTTAGGAAAAATGACTGACCTAGAAAATAGATCTAGGAGAGATAATTTATGAGTTATTGAACTAACTGAAAGCCACTATCAGGAATATCTTTCAGAAAATTATCATGAAAAACTGCCTTAACATTCTAGAACAAGAAGATAAAATAGTCCTTGGAAGAATTCATTGATCACTCCCAGAAAGAGAACCCAAAGTAAAAATTCTAAGGCATATTGTAGTCATATTTCATAATTTCCAACAAAAGTAGAAAATATTGTAAGCAGCCAAAAAGAAGTAATTTAAATACCAAGGAATCACAGTCAGGATTAAATAGGACTTAACTCTTGAAGGTTGTATTTATAATGGGACAGTTGAAAAGATTATACTTGAAAAGAAGGTGTGAATATAAATTGATTTTAATGTAAGGATGTTTATGCTTCTTGAAGATTTTACTTCTATCAAGACAGTTGAAAGGAGTATACTTGGAAAGAAAGAGTAGGTATAAGATAGCTATAAAACAATTAGGACATGGAAAAAAGGGATGATGCTAGTAGAAGCAGGCAAGGCATAAGAGCATAATGACACCACATGAAGCATCACAAAGAACCCAATATAGTAAAAGGAAAAAGTGTGGGAGAGTGAGCATTGAGTAAATCTTACTCTCAATAGATTTTCCTCAAGGAGGGAATAATAACATTCATTATCAATTAGGTATAGAAATTTATCCAACCTTATAAGAAGCAGGTGATAAAGGGGAAATAAAAGGGAAGAAGGTGTGATAAAAGGGAGGGGGGAAGTAAAAGTTAAAAAATAAATTGAAAGGGGAAAGGGAGAAGAAAAGGGAAATGGATTGATAAAAGGCAGAGTAGATTGAGGGAGGCAGAGAGTAGGAATAAGGGGAAAGGAGAAAGAAAAGTACAAACAAGGAAAAGAAGTTGGAAGGACATATAGAGTTAGTTATTAAAACTGTAAATATAAATGAATGAACTCTCCCATAAAATGGAAGCAGAGAGCAGAATGATAAAAAAAATACCAGAATCCTACAACATGTTGTTTGCAACAAAGATATTTAAAACAGAAAGATTCACACGTGGTAAAGGTAAATGACTGGATTAGAATATATTATGAAGTATAAAAAAGCAGGGGTAGCAATCCTTATCTCAGATAGAGTAAAACCAGAAAGATATGAAATTAAAAGGGATAAGGAAGGAAACTACATCTTCCTAAAAGGTACCATAGGCAATGAAGTAATAGCAATATTAAATATAAATGCACCAAGTGGTATAGTATTAAAATTCTTAGAGGAGAAGCTAAAGGAGTAAAAGGAATATAGATGGCAAAAACTATATTAGTATTAGCAAATATAGCTAATATAGCAAAACTATATTGATCTTCAGACTTCTCTCTCTCAGATTTAGACAAATCTAACTAAAAATAAAAAGGAAAGAAGTTAAGAAGGTGAATATAATTTTAGAAAAGTTAGATATAATAGACATCTGAAGAAAATTTAATAGGGATAGAAAGAAATATAGCTTCTTCTCTGCTTTTCATGACAACTACACAAAAATTGGCCATGTATTAAGGCATTAAAAAAACACAATCAAATGCAGAAAAATAGAATATTAAGTGCATTTTTTCAGATCATATTACAATAAAAATACATATGATAAAAGACCATGGAAAGGTAAACTAAAACTTAATTGGAAACTAAATAACCTAATATTAAAAAAATGAGTGGATCAAAGAACAAATCATAGAAATAACAATTTCATCTAAGATAATGAATGTTGAGACATTGTACCCAAACTGGTGAGATGCAGTCAAAGTATTTCTTAGAAAAAAATTTATATCTTTACATGCTTACATGAACAAATTAGAGAAAGAAGCGATCAAGGAATTGGGCATGCAACTAAAAGAACTAGAAAAAAAAGGTTTAAAATCTCCAATTAAATGGCAAATTAGAAATTTTGAAAATCAAAGGAGAAATTAATAAAATTCAAACTAAGAAGACAGTTGACTAAAAAATAAAGCCAATTTATGAAAAAAAATCAAACACGTAAACATTTTGTTAATCTGATTTAAAAAAGAAAGAAGATAGCCAACTTACCAGTATCAAAAATGAAAAATGTTAAATCACTACCAATGAAGAGGAAAATAAAGTAATAATTAGACCAACTTTGTTCAACTGTATATCACTAAATTTGATAATCCAAGTGAAATAGAGAAATATTTACAAAAATATAATTTTTTGTCCAGATTAACAGAGAAGGAAATAAAATAGTTTTGTGACCCTATTTCAGATAAAGAAATTGAATAAACCATAAATTAAATCCTAACTAAAAGTCTCTAGGTTCAGATGGATTTACAGATGAATTCTACCAAATAGTTAAAGAATGATAACTCCAATTCTATATGAACTATTTCAAAAAATAGATGAAGGAGCCCTATCAAATTCCTGTTACATTATCAGCATGATGAAAAGTCAAAGTAGACAAAGAAAAATATAGACCAATCTCCTTAATAAATATTGTTGCAAAAATTTTAAATGTAATTTTAGCAAAAAAGATTACAGCAAGTTATCAGTAGGATAATACACAATGATCAGGTAGTATTTATACCAGGTATGGAGGAAAGGTTCAATATCAGGGAAACCAAACAAAATAATTGCCCATATCAATAAGAAAATAAAAAGAAATCATATGATTATCTCAAGAAATGCTGAAAAAGCCTTTGACAAAATATAGTACCCATTCCTATTAAAAACACTAGAGAGGATAAGAATAAATGAAGTTTTCCTTAAAATGTGAAGCAGAAAGCTTTATAATGTAATATGGACAAACTAGAGGTATTCCAAATAAGATCAGGGGTGAACAAGAATGCCCATTATCAAAGAAAAAGAAATGAAAGGAATTAAAATAGGTAATGCGGAAACAAAACTCTATTCTCAGTTGATATTATGATATATTTAGAGAACCTCAGAAAGTCAACTAAAAAACTACTTGAAACAATTAATAACTTTAATAAAGTTGCAAGATATAAAATAAATCTGCATAAATCATCAGTATTTCTATATATTACAAAGTCTTACAAAAAATAGAAAGAAAATCCATTTAAAGTAACTTTAGACAATATAAAATACTTGGGAATCTGCCTCCTAAGACAAACCCATAAACTACATGAACACATTTACAAAACACTTTTCACATAAAATCAGAACTAAAAAAATTGGGAAAAAATGTCAATTGCTCATTGTTAGACTGAGTAAAACAAGAAAAATGACAATTCAACCTAAATTAAATTACTTATTCAATGACATATCAAAGTACAAAAAATTATTTTAAAGAGCTAGGAAAAATAGTAACAATATTCATCTGGAGGACAAAAGATGGATATATCAAGGGAATTAATGAAAAAAATAAAAGTGAAGGAAGATCACCTTGCTGTACGAGACCAAAAACTATATTATAAAATGGAAGTCATCAAAACTGGCTGGAACTATGAAATACAGAAGTGGATCAGTGGAGTAGTTTAGATATAAAATAGTAGTAAATGACTACAGTAATCTACTCTTTGATAAGCCCAAAGTCTCTAACTTCTGGGATAAGAACTCACTATTTGACAAAAACTTCCTGGAAATCTTGAAAATAGGATGACAAAAACTAGACATATATCCTATACAAAGGTAGTGTTGAAATGGGTACAGATTTTAGACATCAAGGTTGATACCATTATCCAATTATGAGAACAAGGGATAGTCTATCTGCCAGATCTATGAAATAGTGAGAAGTTTATGATTAAAGATGAGAAAGAGAATATAACAAAATGTAAAATGGATAATTTCAACTATATTAAACCAAAATTTTTTGTGCAAATAAAACCAATGCATCCAAGATTAGAAGGAATGAAGAGAGATGGGAAACAATTTTCACAATTTTTCCAATATAAGACTCATTTCTGAAATATATAGAGAATTGAGTCAAATTAATAATAATAATAATATTAATACAAACAATTCTCCAACTGATTAATGGTTAAAGGATATGAATAGGCAGTTTTCAGATGAAGAAATTTAACCATATATAGTCCTATAAAAATGCTCTAAATCATTATTCATTAGAGAAATGCAACTTTATACAACTCTGAGATACCTCTTTTTTAATTTATTTTTATTCTCATTTTGTACAAACGTTTTTTACATTAATAAAATATTCTTGTTTACAAGTAAACAAAATACCCCCCCATGAATATAGATAGACTTGCTTGGGCGAAAAAAGTAAAGGGGAGAGAAAAAAATTAAAATTAAAAAAATAATAATAATAATTCTAGGTATGGCCAGGTGGCGCAATGGACTAAGCACCAGCCCTGGAGCCACAAGCACCTGAGTCCATATCCAGCCTCGTAAACCCAACAATCACCCAGCCATGTGACATGCAAGCCACCCAATCCCCACTGCCCAAAAGACCCAAAATAAAAATAAAATAGTAATAACAGTAGGGGTGGCTGGGTAGCAGACAGAGCATTGGCCCTTGAGCCAGGAGCACCTGGGTCCAAATCTGGCCCCAGAAACCCAAAGATCACCCTGATATGCGGCCCCAGGCAGGCCACCCAGCCCCATTTGCCCTGCACCCTCCCCCCAAATAATAATAACAAAATATGTGCGGGTGGATCACATTCTTTATGATAAGTCCATCACAAAAGTTACTTCCATATTTTTCCAACGTTGCCATTGCTGATCACAACTCCCTCCTTTCTTATTTCTCCATTACCATGTACTATATTTTCTCTCTCCTTTCACTCTGACTCTGCTTTAGGGTTGCTGAGTGGTGCAGCAGACAGATCCCTGGTCCTGGGGCCAAGAAGCCCTGAGCCCCCATACCACCCCTTAGGCCCAGAATCCATCTGGCCCTATGGTCCTGGGCAGGCCTTCCAATCCCAGCCCCTTGCAAGAAGTAACAAAGAAAATGTGTTATATCTAACCACTCTCCCCCCAGGGTCCATCCTCTCCTCCTTTATTCACATCCCCACCCCCTTCCCCCTGCTCCCCACTCCTTCTTACTGCAGATATCTATACCCCATTGAGTATATATGCTGTTTCCGCTCCTAGCCATCTCTGATGAGAGCAAAGGTTCACTCATTCCCCCTTGCCTCCCCCTTTCCATATCATTGCAATAGCTCATTGTAATAAAAAAAAAATCTTATTATGTGAAATATGTTGGACTATTCCCCCTCTCCTTTTTCTTTCTCCCATTCCATTTCCCTTTTTTCTATTGACTCCATTTTTACACCATATTTTATTTCGAATTCATCTTTCTCCTGTGCTTCAACTATAAAAGCTCTCTCTACCTGCTCTATTAACTGAGAAGGTTCATATGAATATTATTAGTATCATTTTTCTATACATGCAGTTCATCCTCATTAAGTCCCTCATATTTCCCCCCTCTCCTCCAATCTCCATGCTTCACCTGAGTCCTGTATCTGAAGATCAAACCTTCTGTTCAGCTCTGGCCATTCCAAAAGGAACATTTGAAATTCCCTTGGTTCATTGAAAATCCATCTTTTTTCTCTGGAAGAGGACATTCAGCCTTGCTGGGTAGTTCATTCTTGGCTGCATTCTAAGCTCTTTTGCCTTCCGGTATATTGTATTCCAAGCCCTATGAGCTTCCAATGTAGTTGCTGCTAAGTCCTGTGTGATCCTGACTGCAGCTCCATGATATTTGAACTGTGTCCTTCTGGCTGCTTGTAATATTTTCTCTTTGACTTGGGAGTTCTGGAACTTGACTATAATATTCCTAGGGGTTGGTTTTTTGGGATCTCTTTCTCTGGGGGATTGGTGGATTCTCTCCATTTCTATTTTGCCCTCTGCTTCTAGAATATCAGGGCAATTTTCCTGTAGTAATTCTTTGAAAATGATGTCAAGGCTCTTTTCTTGATCCAATAATTTTTAAATTATCTTTCCTAAGTCTGTTTTCCATATCAGTTGTTTTTTCAATGAGATATTTCACATTTTCTTCTAATTTTTCATTTTTTTGGTTTTGAAGTATTGATTCCTGATTTCTGGTAAATTCATCAATCTCCCTGAATTCTATTCTTTGTCTGAAGGATTTGTTCTCCTCAGAGAGTTTTCTTATCTCTTTTTTCCATCTGGCCAATTTTGCTTTTTAAAGCATTCTTCTCCTCCATAACTTTTTGAACTGTTTTATCCATTTGACCTAAGCTGGGTTTTAGCATGCTATTTTCTTTAACATTTTTTGGGATTTCCTTGACTAAGCTGCTGACTTCATTTTCATGTTTTTCCTGCATCTCTCTCCTTTCTTTTCCCAGTTTTTCTTCCAACTCCCTCATTTGATTTTCAAAGTCTTTTTTGAGCTCTATCATAGCCTGAGCCCAATTTGTGTTTTTCTTGGAGTCTTTAGATGCAGGAGCTTGTGCTTCCTCATCTTCAGACTGAGTATTTTGATCCTTCTTGGGCTCATTTGCAAAATATTTCTCAATAGTCTTCCTCTTATTTTTTTGATTGCTCATTTTCCCAACCTGGGCCTGGTTTTGGGGTGCTTCCTGAACTTTTGGGACACTCCCACAAGGGTCTCAGTGTGTGAGGCTCTGTCCTCCCTCCTGGTCTGTGAATGACCATATATGCTCCCGCTATGCTACAGGGCTGAGGTGGGGGGGCCCTGTTGTTCTATGGGGGCGCCTACACTGCGATCAGGATCTGAATGTGGTCAGAGCCCCAGAGTCCTGTTCCAGGGGCAGAGGACAGAGCTGGGCAGTCTCTCCCTCTTCATTCCTGTTCCTCAGCTCAATGGGCTCATGCTCTGGGGGCTCCTGCTTACAGGCTCCGCCTGCTTCTGCTTCCAGCTCTGGGCTGCAGAAAGACCAAGCTGCTTGCTGTGTGCCCTGAGGGCTGGGCTACTCGTGCTCGCTCTCGCAGAGGTCCCATCACTTTTCCCCCACTTTGTGCCCGGTGCTCCCTGGGGTTCAGCTCAGGAGACTCCCCCGCTGCTGTTAGCTGTGGCTCCCAGCTCCCTGGGGCTGCCTCCAGGAGGTTGAAGTTCTTTTGCTCTGGCAGGCCACCCTTCTTGCCGGCCGCCCCTCCGACCCCGGGTTGCAGAGCCTTTCTGCTCTTTTCCAGGTTACCTTGAGTAGGAGAACTGTCTCTCTGGGTCCCTTTGTGGCTCCTGTCTCTCAAAAGTTTGGTTAGAGTCCTTAGCTTATGACTTTTATCAGAGAGCTCCTAAGACTGGATCCCTTCTTGTCACCATCTTGGCTCTGCCCCCTGAGATACCTCTTCTTACCTATCAGATTATCTAAGATGACAAGAAAGGAAAATGATCAATGATGGCGAGAATATGGGAAAAACGCAACACTAATGCACTGTTGGTAGAGTTGTGAACTGATCCATTCATTCTGGAGAACAATTTGGAACTATGTCTGAAAGACAACAAAACTTCATATCCTTTGATCCATCACTGCCATTACTAGGTTTACATATCCTAAAGTGATAGTAAAAAAAAGGGAAAGTATCCACATGTACAAAATTATTAATAGCAGCACTTCAGTGGCCTAGAATTGAAAATCAAGAAGATGCCTATCAATTTGGATTGACTGAATTAAGGTAAGGTATATGAGTGCATGGAGTGCATGAAATCATGAGTTGTCTGACTCCAGAAAAGCATGGAAAAACTTACATAAACCGATGCTGAGAGAAGTGAACAGAACCAGGAGAACATTAAATACACTAAAAGCAATATTGTGAGATGGTCAACTATGATCAATGCAACTTCTCTCAGAAGTTCAGTCATCAAGGACAATCCTGAGAGATTTTTTAAGGAAAATGTTATCCATATCCAGAGGGGGGGAAAAACTGTAGATTCTGAAAACAGAGCAAAACATACTATGTTCACTTTTTAAAATTTATTTTATATTTTTTCTTTCTTTCTCAGGTTTTTCCTTTTAGTTCTAGTTCTTCTAATGTAGAAATATGTTAAATACAATTTTACATGTACAATATATATCAGATAGCTTGCTGTCATGGGGAGAGGAGTGGAAGGAAGGATGGTAGCAAAATGTGGAACTCAAAAACTTGCCAAAGATGAATATTGAAAACTATCTTTGCATGTAATTGGAAAATAAATGAATAAGGGAAAAAAGAATGTGTGGAAGTAAGAAAAGTACACAATGGAGTAATGTCATATGTAAAAATAAGAACTAAAGTGCCTTATTTAAAAACATTCAAGTCAAATATCATATACATAAAAGAAATATAGTATATGAGCAAATATATATATATAGACACATTAATATAGAAAATCCTAAGGATCAGAAGGAAAGATAAAGTTGATAAGTTATCATATATTTAAATATACTTTTTTGTTGAAATAAATACACTTTTTGTTGTAAAAAATTGAGTGGACACCAAATAAAATATTTTGGGGAAGAAAAACTAGGAAAAAAATTTGCAATAAATATCTCTGGTTAAGGTCTAATTTCTCAATGACACCTGAGTTAAATTTATAAAAAAAATACAAGTTACTCCCCATTTGATAGCTGGTTAAAGGATATAAATAAGGCATTTTTCATACAGAAATCAAAGTTATCTATTGTCATATGAAAAAAATGCATCAAATCACTATTAGAGAAATGCAAATTAAAACAACTCTGTGGTATCACCTCATACCCATCAGATACACTAATAGGACCAAAAAAAAATATTGGATGTTGCTGGGGATGTGGGAAAACTGGGACATTAATACACTCTTGGAAGAGATGTGAACTGATCCAATCAGTCTGGTGAGTAATTTGGAATTAAACCCAAAGGGTATAACACTATTCATATCCTTTGATTCAGCAATACTACTACTAGACCTATATCTCAAAGACAACCAAAAAAGTGGAGAAAATCTATGTGTAAAAATAAAAGCTATAGCATGTTAATTAAAATTTTTATTTACATGTAATTATGAAATACTTAATAAAATAAAATTTGTTCAAAAATTACATAAATTCAGAATACATAAAATACCTAGGAATTAGTCTCTTAGAGATAAAGATTTTTGGAAATATTTGTTTTGAGAAATAAAGGGAGAAAATTATTGGAAGTCCTAAATATAAATTTAGTACTGTATCAATAAAATTGGGTAGGGGCTATGCATATATATATATATATATATATATATATAATATAATTAATATAAATTTTAGATTTATATACTTATAGATTTATTTATGTAAAATAACATTAATTTAACTATTATAGTAATTTAAAATAAAATATTTTAAAATCTTAATGGGTATAATGACAGATAAGTATGAATATAGAGGTCACAGATACTTCAAACTTCACTAAAATAGTAATAGTTAAAAAAGAGAGAGAGATTGATCAGTATATTGGATTAGATAAACAAGAAAAGGAAGCATTTAAAAAGAATTGATTAATGTTTAATATATTTCCCAAAAAGGATTTCTGATGGAAAGATGCCCTCTTTTGCAAAAATTTTTGAGAAAACTGGAAAGGGAGTTGACAAAAAAAATGCAGTTGGTTTACACCAGCATCTATCTCACTTCTTAAGTCACAGTAACCTTTGAAGGATTTACTTACTTAACTATAAAAGACTACATTAATAAGAAAAAAACTCTGGAGAGACCATGTTCAAGGACTGTTCATGACTATGATCAAATTGGTAATTCTTCATTAAACCAAAGATAAAGGTGATCATAAAAATATGAAAACCTACAATTTTCAACATCTAAAAATTCAAAATGTTTCTGGTCAAATAAAATAAATGAAAATTAAATTATAAGAGAAATAGTAGAAAGGAGAAACATTTTTGTGAAAGATAATCAACAAATCTGATGTCTAAATACATAGGCAGATGAATGACATTAAATTACATTCTTCTGGGTATGTCATCAAATGATATGAACAAATAATTTTCAAAAGAACAATTAGAAACTAACATTTAGAGCAAATATGCTCTAAATCTCTAATATTAAGAGCAGTCCAAATTTAAAGAACCCTAAAAACCTCCCTTACATCCTGAAAATTGTCAACAATTACAAAAGGTAGGAATGGTCAAAAAATTAGAAGGGTTATTGCAAGCAGTATGCAGTAAGAAATGATGAATGAGTGTAATGAATCAAAGTATGTAAAAGAAGGAAAATAAGCTCTCAATATCCCTGACCCCTACCATTTAGAGTCCAGCCTTCTGAAGAACTAAAGTCAAGCTTACACATGCATGGGTGAGTCCAGAGCAAAAGATTTCCTTAGGGACAAGGAGGGAAATGGGTACAGTGCTTCAGACTCAGACCCAGCAGCAGTTCCTCAATATTGATTAGTTGGGTGGTTGGTTGTTATCCTTTATTTTAAGAGCACCAAAATATCAGTGTTAGAGTCTAGTTACAGTATATTAAATTGTGACTGATGCCTCCTATATGAGCTCAAAATGTTCTACGAAAGTCAGGCAAAAAATAGGCCATGAGAACATTTGAGATGGATTCTTTAAATTTGTTCATTTTGTGATTCTTTTGAGTCTCTAAATTTGTGAATCTTATGTTTCTCATTTCTAGTTGAAGAATGAATAGATACATGAGAAAGTTTGCATAAATTGGCACAGAATTGTACAAATCCATGATAACAATACATATGAGAATTATACCAAGGTAAATAAAAAAACCTATAAAAGGAAGTTGAATTTTAAGTGTAGAAAAAATAGTGATGACTTCAGAAAACAGATAATATAATATGCTTTCCTTTTCAGGATATGAAAAAACTACTGGGACAAAATACTATATACACTGAGATTTGATCATTGAATTAAATTTTTGCTTAATAGTTTTGTTTGTCAAATGGGAAGATTCAAACCAGAGAAGGGAGGACTGGTTCTTCTAAACTATAAAAATAAAGTCATAGATTATTTAAAAAATAAAGTAAGTGCATTGTCTCAATCTTCTACTTTCAAGGATATCACTCAATACTTAAAGTTCTGATATATTAACTAAAAATCAGTGACAGATTGCCAGCTACCTGTAGGTATGAATTTTATCTTTCATATCTTTGAAAGCAACCCCTCCCTCAATGCCTAAAAATATAATTCAATAAATATATCTGAACAGACTAATTGTCTCTAGAATTGTCTAAGATTGACCTAACCTTTCATAAACAAATACATTCCCAGGAAAAATTCCATTCTCTTATATGAAATTTAAAATACTATTTTTAACTACTGTGTCTATTTAGTTGAACCTCATCTTAATTGAATGCATTTGGTAGATTTTCAAATAATAAAGTTCTGGATGGAATCGATCCAAGCATATGAAATGTATGTGCCATGACATAGGAGTCAGTTTGGGTAATCATTCAATACAAGGATTTGCAGTAGAAGTGACTTGAAGTTAAAGGTAATATCAGGTAATTCACTTCAGAAAACAGTATAAGAACCAATGAACTATATAACTATATAAGAAAGCCCTTATCAAAGGAAAAAGACCTTTAAATCACAGGGTCTTCTGTGTAAATTTTTTTTTTTGTTCAAGAAAAAAGCATTAGATTTCTCTAATAATAAGTAATTCATAGATTGTTTCCCTCAACCTGAGCATGTCCAAAAGCCCTTGTGACAAATTAGTTTTCTGTTAGTATTTAGAGGAATTAAGCTGTCAATCTTCATTGTTTGCATCTAAGAGGGTTTTGTTTTTTTAAATTTAAAGTCATCCTGATGGTTTCAATGTTCCTCATTTTAGATTGGAATCTTCTGATGAGGCCTAGGATATTGGAGGTAAAGTCATCAGAACAAATGAGGGCTGGCAGTAAAAAACAGAAGAAAGGACTCCCTCCTCTTTCCTGCTCTGAATTGTTTCCATTAGGGAACTTGGAAGGATTCCAGCCCCCAAACTGGCCTCATTGTAATCAAGAATGGAGGAGATAGCCCTGTGAAATATGCTCTAAATCACATCAGCCCACTTTAAAAAGAGAGGGAATCTTCCTTTAAAAGTTCTCAGATAGGGGATAATAGTCTGCCCAGGTGATCACCTCCTACAAACTGGATCTCATTCAAGACTTCATTATCTCTTCTAATCTCAAATATTTTTCATTATTCCAGAGACAGAAGAAATGCAATTGAAAAAGAGTGAAAGTGGAACTCCATACTTTATTATGAAACACTGAAGTCTTCTATCCAACAGTTAGTGATAACAGCAGTAATCTTCAACCTAATCAAAACTCCTTTTTCCTAAACTAGTATAGGATAGTAATTCACATTAATGTGTGTAAACTCCTGAGGGCTTTACCCATGCTAGGTAGATTTATATTTTAAAACAAATTTTTTTCAGAAATGAACTTCAGTTGACAAAATTTTCATCAGGTCATCTATTGCCACCATCTTTCCACATGCCTTGCCAACATTTGTTGATTTGTTCCACTTGGACCAGCTTCTCTAAGGATGTGACCCCCAGAAAAAATTTGCCTAATCCCTGGGGAAGGTAATATATTTGGGGTCGAAGCTACCATTTTGGGGCCAGAATGTCATGATTGATGAACATAGATTTTAAAAAACAACTTTACTATACTATATTTAGCTAGCTCTGAATCACCAAGACAGATAATGCCTCACATTGGTCAAAATAGACATAATAATCATCCAATCAACCCTACCAAAAAAAGGGACATTTTAAACTTACTCTTTTATGGATATTCTTAACAACATTGGGACTCCCCAAATTTCCTTCCCTGGATATTAGTTCCATACCCAAATGTGTATGACAATATGAATATGAATGAAAGCCCCTTGAGATTAGGAGCTATATAATTTTTTTAAATTTATATCTCATTTTATTTAGCACTGGCTAACACATAGTAAATAATTAGTCAATTTTTTATTCATTAACTTTGAGGGAGAAGGTAGCAATTTCCAGATCTTAAAAATCAGATAACATTGGTAAAGACTTTCAGTCTATATCAGAACATAACTAAGAATTCTAGGACCTAAGACAAATTCAGTTGTATAAAGATGTGGGGCAAAAAGCTTTGACTTTTTAACTGCACAGTTGAGCTCACGGTCATTTAGTAGCTTCAAGTATTGAAAAACTGTATTGCCAGTATTTTTCCTCAGAAACTATATTTTATTTATATTTTATATTTATACTAATACATTTATGTACTTCCCATTTTTCCTGATAGAATATAAATTCCTTGAGGGTAATGACTATTTCTTTTTTGTCTTTATATCATCAGTATCTAGCACAATGCCCATAACATAGTGGAGGTTTAATAAATGCTTGTTGATTGATTAATATATCACCTTCAGTAAAATATTAGCTACTAAAAGTCAGGAACTCTTTTCTTTTGGTAATTTTTTCATATGCATAACATAGTACCTTATGTATAATAAGTACTTAATAATTTTTGTTAAATTTAATTACATTTAGGAAGATTATTAATATGGAAAGGGTAGTCATAGTGATGAAATCATAGATTCAAGGTATTGAGTTATCAGTAAAAACAGCAGTTGGCATTTTTAAAGTACAGTAAACTTTACAAATTAGATTATTTCATTTGATCCTTGTTAGTCCTTTAAGGTATACAATAGAAGCAATGTTTTCTTTGTTTTAAAGAACAGGAAATTGAGGCTCTGAATATAAAGAGACTTGTCCAGGTTCACAAAATTATCATTTTAAGGAAAGGTCGATTTGTTTCTCTTTTCTAGTGTTTTTCAATAGGAATGATTATTGCATCTTGAAAAAATAAATTAATACTAATAATTATATGTTTGTCTTGTTATATATGTTTATTACTAATATTTCTTTTCTGGAATAAATCCAATCTGTTCATAGTTCATAAATCTTTGTTTCAAAATCCACTAGAAATATTGATCTAGACTTTTATTTCCCTTTTAACCCTCCCTGGTTTGGTAGAAGAACATTGCTAAGATTTCTTTTCACATTTTTTCACTTTATATAATATTTCAATGTTTTTCTTTGTATGCTTGATAGGTTTCATTCACAAACTCTCCTAATCCCAAGTCTCCTTTGGTAGCTCATATATGAATTAATTTCTTTTTCTGAGGAAAAATTATTTAAATTATCTACTCCTTGTTCTATTCTTCTTGCCATTTTATATTTTGTATATATTCATCTTTTTATTTTAATAATTGACTTTTTAGGTAGATAATTTGACAAAATAGTTTTTAATATCTTATTTCTTTTTTCATTTGTTCTGAATTTTATATTTATTTTGATTTTAATGATTCTGTTTTCTTTCTTTTTAAAAATAAAATTAGCCAATGATCTATTTTTCAAAGATCCATCTCTTGAAATGTTTTCCTTTTCTTTAATATTCAGGAATAATATTTGGTTTCAAGTTAAGGTTTAAGAACATTTTTGACTGTCTAGGTTTTTAGATAACTTTCTAATTCTTTTCCTCTCTTTATAAACACATCTTGTGCAATAACTGTTTTTGGTTGCATTCTCCCAAATTTTGCTGTTCTGTCTCATTATTGTCATCAAATTACATATTGTTTCTATTATTTTGTCTTGAATATCTAATTCTTATAAATGATGTTATACTAGTAGTCAGAAGATATCAACAAACACTTCTGAAAAGATGAATTGCAAACTATTAACAATTACAGAAAAAGAATGCTTCAAATTTCTACTAAAAGAAATATGATTTAAAACAATTCTGAAATTTCACTTTACTCCCTGCAAATTGGCAAAGATGATAAATGATATGAATAGTCATTGTGGGAGGGAGCATGAGAAGTTAAACAAACCAGTTCATTGTTACTTGAACTTTGAATTGCTTTTTGACTTAGAATTATGCAAAAAAACATGATTAAACTGTCCATATCTCATAACCTAGAGATTCCAAGTCTAGGCTTGTTTATACCCTTAGGCTCATAGGTTTGTTCTATGAAAGGGTCTTTGATAAGATTCATTGTTCAGTCTTTTACTATTTGTGGCTCTATGATCCAATTTGGGGTTTTCTTGGCAAAGATACTGGAGAGGTTTATCATTTCCTTCCCCAGCTCATTTTACAGTTGAGGAACTTCATGCAAATCTTGGTTAAGTGACTTGCCCAAGGACACAAATCAATGAAGTATCTGAGGCCAGATTTCAACTCAATAAAGATGAATCTTTCTGATTCCAGGTCCATTCCCCCTATCCAATATGTCACCTAGATGCTTCCTTGATAAGAACAAAGTCCCCATATATAACAAAAAATTTTGTAGTGGAACAAGTAGTGTTTCTTTTTTTTTGAAAGAGCTTATTTATTTTGAATTTTACAATTTTCCCTCAGTCCTGATTCCCATCTCCCACCCCCCACAAGAAGGCAGTTTGTAGTCTTTACATTGTTTCCAGGGAAACAAAGTAGTGCTTCTTATGATAGAAAAGAATTGGAAAGAAAGTGGATTTCAGCAACTGGAAAATAGCTAAACAAATTATGAAACATGAATATAATAGAAAATCATTGCACTTCAAAAAAGGACAAATAATATAAATACAAAAAAAATGGAAAAATTTTCCATGAACTAATTTAGATTGAAGTAAGCAGAGCCATGAAAGCAATTTAACAATAACTACAACAATTTAAATGGGAAGAACATACATAAAAATTTAAAAGTGAATATTGCAAAACTCAAAAATAACAGGTATGACTCTAAATTAGAATTATGAGAAGATACCTTTACTCCATTTTTTAGCAGGGGAGAGGTATTACAGATGTGGTGCATTGACTATATTTTCAGACTTTTGTCTAAAATATTGACCAGTTTTACTGATTTTTTTTCCTGCTTTAAAAATATAATTTATTTTATAAGATTAACTAGGTCTCTGGGAGAGAGAGGAGGAAGAATGCAAGAAGAAATTTTGATGCTAAAAAGAAAAACAAAAAAATCAACAAAATTTATTTTAAATTACTAAATTATTTAGTCCCAAATTAAGTTTTAAACCTTTTCAGCAATCTTTTATTGAATGCTATTGTATTATGATTCAAAAAGATGTGTTAGTCTTCTTTTCCTCCTTTGTTTGTCACATTTATAAAGCTGTCTTTCAAACTAAAAATTTTGTGTGCCATTTTCAATTCTTATTCAAAGCAATGACACTACTCAATTAGCTTCATCCAAGGCCAAATCACAGGCATGTGGCTTAAACCCCAAAATTTACTTTTTTGAATCTTTGCAGGGGACTGAGGACAGATTCTACAGCCACTGGTTGAACTTCGAGGGCTAATCTGGTCACTCTAATTTTTCTTTGGCCAAATGTAGAAAAACATTTTATTCTATTAGTTTAGTTTACAGTAAGTTAGGCTCCCATCTCTCCTCCCTTAAATAATTTTTTAAGAATCTAAGGGGAATCCTTTAACCCCATTGCCTCGCAAAAATATTCAGAACAAAATAACTGATGATAAAATAGAAATAGAGGAGATTACAGAGTAGAGATTCTCTTATCCTTAGGTTACTATTGTCTAATAATAAATTGCCTTGGATGGCAGAGTTTGTGGAGCACTGTTTCCAATCTTATTTCTTGAACATATGTAGATTATAACAAAGACCAAGTTTCTTATGCTCTTATCAAAGCGTACACTAAGGTAGCACCATTGCATGATCTGATGAGATTCTAATATTCTTTTAGATTATCCCTTACTATTCATTTGTCTAAATTAAGTGCCCAGCCTATGTCTTTGACCAGAAAAGGCTATATATACTTCTACTCAATAGCAGACTCAGATCCCTGTGGGTCTTAACCTGAACTTCCAGCCCATGATGAACAAGGCAATATCTTCGAATATTTTAAAATTCTAAAACTTATCTGTTGTCATTTTCTTTATCCCTCCTAAAGGTATCTATGACTCCCAACCAAGATGATCCTTTCCTTCCCAGCTGTGACTTATTCATCTGTTAATATTTATTAGATACTTACTATATTATATGCCAGACATTGTACTACTCTCTGTCCAATTCAGATGGTCGAAGAATATCTATAAGTGTGTTTAAGCTGAATCTATACTTAAAATTCAATTTTTTTTTAGATTTTTTTTGCAGGGCAAATGGGGTTAAGTGGCTTGCCCAAGGCCACATGGCTAGGTAATTATTAAGTGTCTGAGGCTGGATTTGAACTCAGGTACTCTTGACTCCAGGGCTGGTGCTCTATCCACTGCGCCACCTAGCCATCCCTTAAAATTCAATTTTTTTAACAGTGCTTTTGTAGGGGGCAGCTAGGTGGCACAGTGGATAAAGCACCAGCCTTGGAGTCAGAAGTACCTGAGTTCAAATCCGGCCTCAGACACTTAATAATTACCTAGCCTGGTGGCCTTGGGCAAGCCACTTAACCCCATTTGCCCTGCAAAATCCTAAAAAAAAAACAAAACTCAAAACCCCCCAATGCTTTTGTATTGTATATAAACTTGATAGCCATTGTCATTATTATTGTTGTATATGGCTCATGTCAGCTTCTTCAAGTTGCTCCAAATAGAACTTCTGTCTTTTCTTGTTTTAAAATGTGTTTCATCCTCTGGAGTATACCCAAGATCCTATTTTCTAAATGAGGAATGCCACTAATTCTTAAACATTTATAGAATAGAGACAAATGATCCATCTGAAAGTCAGTAATGGTCATGCCTTTTCAAACTTAGGTAACCTGGTTCTACCTACTTCCCCATGTTCTACTTTGATCAGCTAGGTTTTCTGAGAAGAATAGTTTTTCCAGAATCTTGTGACTACATGTTTGCAATAAAATCTACATATCTTCATGAGTAATTTCTTTTTTTCCCCTTTTTTTCTTTCTTCCTTTTTTTTGGACCAGACCTGTGATTCCATTGGCACAAGGAAGTTCCAGTGAGGAGATTCTATTATTTTTAAATTGGTGCCTACTCTGCAACCTAGAATCTTAGAGAGTTCACTGGGGCATTGAAAGGTTAATAATAGGTTAGAGGCAGAATTGGAACTTGAACCTAAAGTTTATTGGTGGACTCTCTATTGACAATGATCATGCAGTGCTTCATGATAATAACAAAAGCACTTTTCACCACCTAAGAGGACTTCCCCCTCACCATCCCATGGAGCATCTTTTCTTGTGAAAAGTGCAAACCTGAGGTTAATTAGCTCATATCTCAGCTCTTGTTATTTCTTGGATCTTAGGAGACAAAGATCTCATTACATTAGATAGACTGTAGACCTTTTCTAAAATGGCCACCCAATCTAAAGGATTTTGAAAAAACAAAATAAGTATGTCCCATTGGTTCTATTCTCTTTGAGTCAAGACTCTATGCTGCAGGGGTTCTGGAGACATAGTGGACATAGTGAGTTATTTTAGAGCCTGAGTACTGGTAGAGAGGGGCATGGGATCTTAATTGCTGTAGCCAGGACCATCCTCAGCACAAGTAGCTATTTGGTGCATAAACAGACTAAATAGACAACTTCACTTTGCAATGTTGTCAATCTGATGTCCTCACACTGGCACTAGATATGTTTTGATAACTAGAAAAATAGTCAGTTAGAAAATAGGTTACTACAGTAAACTCCCAGTTTTGGAACTATCTAATGGACTTTAAGTGGAAAGGAGAGCATGGACAGATTTTGCTGTTTGCCCAGCATAAACAAATGAAGACAGAGGAGGGAGGGAAGGGAGATTTTTTAACTCCCCAGTCTGTTGGCAGGAATTGTCATGGGGACTGAGTGTCAACTCTCATTTAAACCATTTACAGTATGTGCTTGCAGCCATCTCGTTTACAATAAGCATTCAGCCATTTGTACTGCCTTGCTCCACTTATTGTGGAAGAGGAAAAAAAATATGGTCTTATACCAAGACTATGGGAATTATTCCGGCTATAGGAGTGGTACCATTGGAACTGGGCAAGTAACCCTGAGCCATTTTATCATCCTCAGGAAAGTAATAAAGAACTGAGACATGCCCTAATTGCCCCAGAAAGGGTATTTACACATTTATTCATACTAACCCAATCTGCAATAGCCAGTGAGAATGGCATGAAGATAATTATACATTTCTCTTTCTTCATTACCTTAGTCTGGGAGTGGTTTTCATATGATCAAATTAAAGTGAGTTGGTTGCCTTCCCTCTCTCTTCAATACGGGGAATAAATTGCAAAAACAAAACCAGATTGCAGAGGGCAGGCTGTCAAAGCTTCCAGGGACTCATAAAGGGCATTAAACTTAAACGCACACATTACAATAGCTCAAGTCCAATCTGAATCGGTGCCTTTTAGTTTCAATTGCATTTGATTATTTTTGAGATATTATTACAATTTCAACTGTTGCAATTTGCCAGTGCAGAGAAAGATTATTCCCCCATAGAAATATGGCTTGAAACCAGGAATAATAATGATTATCTTTCCTGAGGTGGACTTTTTATAGGAACAATCAGGGCAGGCATCATTCCTTTTGGAGATCTCAAAGCAAAAGAGAACTCTCATATGTGCAATTGATTGGAATAAGCATCCCTCATCCACTTTTTCCTAAAAGGGCATATTGAAGAATCATACAATTGATCATTAATGCAAGTGTAAACTGAAATTTCTTCCTCTATACCAAGGGACATTAACCTTTTATGTGTGTGTCATAAATGGACAGTTTGGTGAAGCCTATGGACTCTATTTCAGAAGAATATTTTTAAATGCATAAGAAATACAAAAGAAGCAAGTTATATTGGAATCTTTCATCTATCTATTTATCATTTATCTATCTATCTTTTTAAATATGTTCATAGATTCTAGATTGAAAAGATCACCCTAGACCCTTGGCAAAAATAGAAAAATGCTACAGCTGACCAGAGTTAAAAAAACACAGTAGCTATGGAAGACAGATTTTGATCTTCTTATACAGATACTGTATAAATCATAGAAAGGAAATAATATGTAAGGCAGGGCATACAGTGTAAAGAACTGTAACTTTGAAATCAGAACACTTGAGTCCAAATCTTGCTTCTAAAACTTATAAGCTGTTTGACTTTGGGCTTATCATTTATTCTACATGAGCCTCAATTTACTCATCTGTAAAATGAGAGTGGTTGAACTAGATGGTTTTTGAGGTTTCTTCCAGTTATAAATCTATGATCTTTTGAGGAGATGTTTCTTAGGTATGTTTGAAGCAGCCTTGGAGATTTGAATTTTCTCTGTCTCCTAGAATTCAAATCTCCAAGGCTGCTTCAAACATATGATTACCAGAAGAGGTAATAACTTGGATGTATTCACTCTGATAGCAGAATGAGGAGAGTATGACCAATGCAGAAAAGAGCAGACAGAAGAGAGGCAACGGTTGGTGAAGTCCTAGGACTAAGGCTTCTTTGGCCTATTATCACCAGGTAAGTACATAAAACAAGGGTGGTCCTAGGAAGAGCATTAAAGCAGTGATCTTGGAATGTAGAGTGATGGATAGAGAAGACCTTGGAGCCAAGAAGAACTGAGTTCCTTCTACTTTTGCATATCCTATGTGACTTTGGGCACATAACTACACCCCACCACCACCCCATACCTCCAGGCAACTGTCAAAGACTATTATTTATGAGTTGTCTCTCCACATCAATGGAGGAAGTTTCCAAAGTTTCTACACTGGGACTTTCTCAAAGGGATGAAACTAACAAACAAAAATCCACTTCAGAACTACCTAAGTACTTAAGGTACTAGAAATGGACTGAATTAATAGGCAAAGGGATGTCAAAGAGAAGAGATATTTGAAAGGCTTCCTTATCTCTAAGTTCTGATTACTGAAGTGAAAGGTCACAAGCACCAACTCTGTTAAGAACAGAAGAAATCACATAGTAACAGCAACATAAGCTATGAATAACTTAGCTCTTCTTAGCAATATAATGATCCAAGAAAATTCCAAAGGACTCATGATAGAAAATGTTATCCATATCCAGAAAAGAACTGACAGAGTTTGAAGGCATACTATTTTCTTTATTTATTTTTGTTTTTCTCTTTCTTCCTTCATAAGATGACTAAATATGGCCCTCTCTCACTTATATCCAATTATCTTGCAAGTCATTCCATTACCTTCCTGATATCATGGGCCTGTTTGAGAAAGAAGACCAAACAACAACATTATGGAAATACATTTTACATGTAGAATTATCAACATGCTTACTGTTTTACGGAGGGACAAGCAAGGGAGGGAGAAATTTGGAACTGATTTTTTTTTTAAAGATGAATGTTAAAAATTGTCTTTACAGGGGGCAGTTAGGTGGTTAGTGGCTAGAGCAATGCCCTACAGTCTAGAGAACCTGAGTTCAAATTTTGCCTCAGACACTTGACTTATTAGCAGCCTAATCCTGGGCAAATCAGTTAACTTTGACTGCCTCACAAAAAGCAAAAACAAAAAATTGCCTTTACATGTAATTAGAACAAATATTCAAGAAAAAGTATCTAGAACTTCTTTTCGATGTAGCCAGGAAAGAAGAAGAATATTTGTTTTCCTACAAAAGTACATTTTTGGAAATAAAAGCAGAACTGCATGCAGGCAGATCTTTCTTTGGTAAGCGAAGTCAATGAAGAATTCAGGAACAGTTTTACTTTTCCATTAAAATTTTGACTCTGGAGTAGATGCAAAAGTATGAAGGATTTTAATGGAGTATAAAGTGAATGACAAAATTCAGTGTTATACATTGAGCTTTTCCTACTGGTGATCAATTCAGAGAGAAAAGTTTTTACCAGTGGCACCCTCATTCTCAGCATCACTTAAAGATAGTTGTGGGCACAATAGATAGAATTTAAGTCTTAGTCAGAAAGATTGGAGTTTAAATCCTGTCTCAAATATATATTAGCTGTGTGTTCCTGGGGAAGTCATTTGACCTCTCTCAACTTCAATTTCCTTACCTATGGGGTAGTTAGATTAATTAGAGGGAGTTAGATTAATATCTTCTAAGTTCCTTCTTACTTTAAACCTATGGTCCTATGATATCCTACCACAATAATAGTTGAGTTCAAGAATTAGAATAGAAGTAAAAGAGAAGAGTGGTTTAAGCATGTGAAATTTAATTGAGGGAAGAAAATAGAAAAGCATTTACTCAGTGGTCAAATTACCTTTTTTTGTTTTTGTTTTTTGTTTTTTTTGAAAGAAGTGAGGCTAAGTGACTTACCCAAGGTCACACAACTAGGTAATTCTTAAGTGCCTAAGACCACATTTGAACTCAGTTCCTCTTGACTCTAGGACTGGTACTCTATCCACTGTATCACCTAACTGCCCCTCAAATTACCTTTAGAGAAGTAGTCAAGGGTGATTGTTTTTTGCCTTCAATCCCCATCATAGCAAATAGGTATAAGCAGTGGAATGCACCCATTCTTTTTTTTTTTTTTTTTGCAAGGCAAATGGGGTTAAGTGGCTTGCTCAAGGCCACACAAGTACATAATTATTAAGTGTCTGGGGCAGGATTTGAACTCAGGTCCTCCTGAATCCAGGGCTACTGCTCTATTCACTGCACCACCTGGCCGTCCCGAATTCACCCATTCTTAATACTTCTCTTTCCTATTTGTCTATTAACAGCAGCACTTTAATCAAGTAAGATACAGAAAACAATAATGCATTGTAGTAGTAAGAAGAGTCTTTAGAGAGGTTAGAAACCTGGGTTTCAGTTCCACCTAGGCAACTAACTCTCTGTGTGAACTTGAGCAAATTACTCCCCCTCTCTGTTCCTATATCTACAAAATGAGGGGATTGAACAAGATGCTGTCCCAGGTCCTTCTCCACTGGTATTCTATGGATCCATGAATAAGCATTAAGCAATGTCACTCCCAATTTTCCCAGACCAGACTTGCTCTTCCTTCCTCTTAAGCTGTGTCTTTTTGATCTGTAAATTGTTCTCTGATCAGTAGGTTTAGGTAACAGCCAACTTAAATGGGTCTTCACTGTGAATATATAAATTGACGGAGTATGGAGGCAACATATTCTTTCCATCCCAATAACCTTCATTAATTAAATCTATTCCTCCTGGGATATTCTAACCCTCACCAAACATGGTCAGGGAAATCTAAAAATTTTGTGGAGAAGTATTTTCCTGCTACACACACACACACACACACACACACACACACACACACACACACACGCAAAATTACAAACGCACAGAGCAACAAAAAATTTTCAGTGTTCACACTGTCTACATAGCGTTTCTACAGTAAGCCATTGAAAGAACTGCAGATAGAATATTTTTCCATTACTGTTTTTTGTTTGTTTTTAGTAATTGGTTTTACAATTAGTAAGATTTGTCAGAAAAGAATTATACTCTCTGCTCTTGGAAATATTTGGGCTACTTAATGGTATCATTGGGCCTTTGACAGCCTATTTCTGCTTTTGGAGAATTTGCCAGTAGAGCTCTCTTCATCCCTAACTTCATTGAAAGGGAACAGAAAGGGCAGCCAGGTGGCACAATGGCACTGGTCCTAGAATCAGGAGGACCTGAGTTCAAATCCATCCTCAGACACTAAATACTTACTTAGCTGTGTGAGTTTAGGCAAGTCACTTAACCCCATTGCCTTGTAAAAAATCAACAATAACAACAACAAAACAGAAACAGAAAAGGGAACAGAAAAAGACCATATGAATTGTGGTGTTTCGGTATGGCTGTCTCTAAAAATAGTAAAAGACATTACCCATATTGGTAATTCTGAGCACAAAGGTATGCCAGAAAGGGGTAGCCCTCCAAACATTATTTGTAACCAAGACAAGCAGGAATTTGAATGGATCACTCAGACACTGCTTTTGACAACACATTCCAGAATAGAAATGACAGTCTTTCAAAGACTACCAAGAATATTTATCCAATTCCTTATCAAAGTATTGCTCTTTTACCTTTTAGGGAGAAGGATATCTCAAAGTAAAGGAATCCAGTCAGTCAAGCTAAAGCATATATTAAATGTTTGCTTTGTGCCAAAGACATAAAGACAAAAATCAAAAACAACACTCTCTTCCCTCAAAAAGCTTATATCCTATTGGGCAAGAAAACAGTTACATATTTAAGTATATAAGATTATTTAAATATATAAAAAATTAAATATATAAAACATTTAAAATAAATGCAAAAAGAGGTGGCCTAAGTACTGGACCTAGAGTCAGGAAGACCTGAGTTCAAATTTGACTTTAAACACTTTCTAGCTGTATGATCCTGGGAAAGTCACTTAACCCTGTTTGACTCAGTTTCCTCATCTGTCAAATTAAGGTGGAGAAGGAAACACAAACCACTCTGGTATCTTTGCCAAGAAAATCCTCACAAAGAGTCAGACACAACTGAAATTATAATAATCTTAAGAATGAAGATATGACCCCAGTGATAGTTCTGGATATTTGCTCATTTGTTTGACTACACATGCAATAAACAAAGCTAACATTGATCAATTTGAAGATTAATCCATGTTTATAGATCATTGCTTTCAACTTCAAGGATCACATTTTCTGTGTCATACACAAGAATTATTTGGAATTACTGTGGCTTGTTTATTTGTTTGTTGGATCATATCATCAACTCAACATGGTCTTACACAGTGTCAAAAAAAGAAATCCTTTCAGCAAATGTTGCAGAAACATTTTCAGATGGTCTTTAAGGGCAATTAAAAATAGCCAGCCAGATCATTTATTGAGAACACACTATTCACAAGGTGCTATGTTTGATTCTGGAGATATAGACAAAAATAAAACAGACCTTGCCCTCAAAGAGCTTATGTTATCTGCTCCCAAGAAACTTAAATATATCTATGCCTAACTCCTGCCTACAGGATACTTAGAACACATCAGGCAGGCAAGTTATCACCTCTATCCTTAAATATTACTCCACATTTAAACATTTCCAAAGAAGGAAATTTTATATTCTCCCTTAGAAATATATACCAATGTTTCATGGCCCTTAGAGTTAAGAACTTATAAATGTCTGGCCCTCATATAAGATAGGTATTTTAATTTTATGCATGGGTCTGATTCAAAAGCTAATTCTTTTATGATGGAAATTTGAAAGTAATGATCAAGATGAGAGTTGCTTGCCTTCATCATTAGACCGGGATCCCTTTAAAAATATGGTTTATGGTATATTTTAAAGACATACTAATTAAATTTCATCTGTAACCAGTGGACCATGGTAACAGGAATAGTCTTTTCCTTTATCTGGTGGCAATAAGGGCAAGGCAGAAGAGAGAAAAATGGAGCATTTAGAATAAGAATAAAGAAATAAAGAATTTTTAAAAAAGAAAATAGGCAAAGAATTCTAGATTTAGCTAGATAAAATCTATTTCTAGATATGTCTAGCTGACTCTTTGTTGTAAACATGCATTGAAAAAAAATCTGATTTTCAGAAATATGTTTCTATCCCATCCCAAGTCTCAAACCAACAAGCTCACTCTCATTTCCTTTTTCTCTGTCACAGATCACTCCACAGACTGAAAAAAGAACAGAACAAACTGCCTCTTGTCACCAGGAGGGGATTGGCCTTAAAAATCTGAGCAAGAATTCATCAGGCCTCAGCAAATCAGTCCTCCTGTAACTCATGGTTACCATTTAATATTTGAACACTTACCAAGTGACCAGCTCCAAAAAAAAAACCAAAAAACAAAACCCCTTTCTTAGGTGACATCCCCAAGGGTGGGAAGAAAGCAGTAACTTCCTTTGTGACCCACTCCAGTGCATGAGTATGATTAGGCTAAAAAAAAATCTGGTGGGCTTCCAGAGTGACTAGGATTATTCCAGGAAGAAAATCTACTTGAAAGAAGACTGTTCAATTCCCAAACTTCAAATCTACCAATGCATATGATTTGCCTACACTCCTATTTATTAGAAAACATTAAGAAACTATGCTGTGTTTAGCAAAACATTTCCACAAACTGACACCCTCTGTGTCAACTGTGCAATCATCATAATGTAACATATGGGAAAAATGAGTTGAAAATTATGATGGCAACAGATCAAAGGAAAGGCAAGTTTCTTAGGTAGCAGGAAGGCTGCATGCCTCCTCCAGCAAACACCTCAGTTGATGGAAACAGAGGTAACCTTTCTCCTCCCAGTATCCTACCAGACATACCACAAATCTGGCTCCCACTTATCCATGCTGCCAAACTATACCCCTCAAGATTTTCCAAGAAAATTATACACTGGGTTCCTTATTCAATATTGCACCTTAGGCTTGGAATACCTACCCCTGTCTCCATCAATTGATCCATTCTTTGAGGTCCAGTTTCCTCAATGAATTCTCTTAATAAACTCAATTGGTATTGATGTCTTCTGCATCTAATCCCCTAATACTTATAATAATTAAAAGTCTTCCATAGTCTAATTTATATTATTTCAGCACTATATATGTAGAGAGAGCTCTCATCTCTCTATCTCAGGAATTCTTAACTTGGAAATCTATGAAGTACTGGGTCAGATTTCACTAAATAATAAGTACCTAGACTAAGTTTTATTTATCTCTATATGTTCTCCAGTACAGTGCTCTGCATATGGGATATATACTTTCTAAACAAAGAATAAGTGAAAGAATGAATTGCTTTGCCATGTTTCTGAATCTAAGACTTTTCATGAAGGAAATTGTCTTTTACCCGCAGTCTGATATATACTGTATTTCTGGATCATTTCCATCTTCATGAAAACATTCTCCCATTTTTCTTCACTCCCTGTTTATCAGATTGATCCTCTGTCTAATATTTTATCTGTAGATGAAAATAATTGATTAGGGCATAGACAATCCACAGAGATGACTAAACAGCTGTATAATACTGGGCAAATCTCTTCTATGAAAGGAAGGAATTAGGAAGGAAATTGACTCCTAAAAAAGTGAAATGACTTACTTAAAGACACTTACCTATTTGGTGGAGGAATTTGAGTTCAGATGATCTTTATAGAGCAAAATTATGAGTAGGCAAATTTGTCTTTGAATGTTCTTCTTTCTCCTTCTCTTCTTTCTTCTTTTCCCTTACTCTCTCATCCTTCCTATCTCAGGAATTCTTAACTTGGAAGTCTATGAAATAGTAAGACAGATTTCAGGGGGGGCCTGAACTTGGATTGAAAAAAAGTCATATCTTTATTGCAATATAATTGGTTTCCTTTGTAGTTCTATGGATTTTGTTTTGTGTATTTAAAAACACTTATCAAAAAAAAGGGATCCATAGATTTCACCATATTACCAAAAGGGAAGCCATGATATAAAAAAAATGTAAGAACTCCCATAAATCTATAATCTAAAAATTAAATTGGGATGCCTGGTGTTGTGAGGAATATTGGCCAGCTAAATAACCTTGAACAATTCCCTTTTTCATTTTTCTCAATTTCCTCTCTTGAATATCTATTATAAAACAAGAGAAAAGAAACTTAATTTCCTCTGAGTTCTTTTGAATAGTCCTCAGAGCATAGGTACTCAATAAAAGACTACTGAATAAATGAATTGAATGAATGACTGAAAATATCTTAGAACCTGAGCACCCTTAACCCCAGGAGCCTGAAGACAAGAAAAGATGTGTGGCTATTTCCCCTGTTCTTTTGAAATGACAAGACTCCACAAGGATTGTTAGGTTTCAAAATTGGGACAATCTATTCTTCTAGGGTCTCCTTTCAGAGGTGACTATTCATGGGCTCTCTGTTCTTTACATTTCCCTGGACCCCCCAGTTTTTCCAACTGTGAATTTTAGCCCCAGATTTCACATTATTCTTATGTTATCTTGAAATATAATCCTTTTTACAGTCAACTGACATGTTCTTCAGAAGAAAAATGTATTCCCCTGCTCTATGAAAATATAAATTAGGACATTAACTCTCGGCCTCACAGACCAGCCTCATTCTCTGGCAGTAAAGCATGTCATAACATAAAATATCCCAAAAAACCCACCCCACACCTTAAAATAACACCCAGAATTTGGTGGCAACCAGAAATTCTGAAGCTTAGGCTTTCCTCAGTATCTAAGAAACTTTAGAATTGGCTTCAGTCAAAAACAACAGATATTGCTTCTTTCAAAATGGGCAATACTGTGAAACAAAAATCAGTGTGGTACCATGAGGGAGAGTGGAAAGTGTCTTGCATTTAAATGTTCTGAATTGTATTCTTCCCTGTCATGAATTAATTGTATGACCCTGAGCAAGTCATTTCACTTCTGGAACCTAGATTTTTTTTTTTAAATCTATAAAATAGGAATCTGACCTATGTCATTGTGTTATGACAATCTAGAGAGAAAACTTTAAAACAATATACAAATGTGAGATGGGATATTTATGAATAAATTCTCTTGAGGTATTTATACCTTCCTAATAGCCTTTTAATGTCAGGTTCTAATTTCCCTAATGTTTTATCCTTAATGCTCTGGATAACCAGTTGTATCTCCCTCACTCATCCTACCATCCTAGGTAGCATACCATAGCTTATATATAATTTATCATTCTAGGGTCTTCATTATTCTGTGTCTTGACCTCTTATTTCTGTGCTAAGCTAAAAAAGTTATTTGTACTGAAGTATTTACGGAAGATAATAGTTTATTGTATTACCTGTGCCAGGTGTTCTTACAAAAATCTAAAATGACTTAAGTGAAAGGAATTCTGGAAGCACTTTTGTCTTTGTATCCCACCAGTAAACATCAAGAATCATACAGATAGAAACTAGATTTATAATGTCACTGGAATGAGAAACTTCTGGGCAAATAAACTGCCTCTATCTATTCAGGTAGGCAACTTCTTTGCAACATATAGTCCTAGAAAGAATATTAAGAAGTTAAATGATCTTTCTAGGATCACAGCACTAATATGTAACAGAGGCAAGATTTGAATCCAGGTCTTCCTGGCTTTATGACCAGCTTTCCAAGTTTCCTCTATTAACTAGTTAAATTCTTGCTGAATAGATTCATTAGTCTGGCACAGTGGCAAGAATATATAATGTTTTACGGAGAATATTTGAAGGAATTTGAAGTTTGGAAAATATGTGATGGGAAGTTGGATAAATAAATGGTTCAGGAAAGGGACAAGACGACAGTTTAAAAATGTTTGATAGACTCACCTAAGGAGAAGGAGGAGATGGACTCTGGAGAATAAAATATTTCAATTACAGAATCAAAGATTCTCGGAGATTGAAAACACCTCATAAATCATCTAGTTCAATGTGCACCTAATGTAGAACCCTCAATCTAATATCTCCAACAAGTGGTTCTTCATTCTTCTTTTGAAGTCCACCAGCTAGGTGGCACAGTGGATAAGAGCACTGGCCCTGCAGTCAGGAGTACCTGAGTTTAGTCACTTAATAATTACCTAGCTGTGTGGCCTTGGGCAAGCCACTTAACCACATTGCCTTAAAATAAATTAAAAAAATGGAAATAAAATGAAGTCCACCAGTGAGAAGAAATCATTTCCCTAGGCAGTACATTTTACTTTTAGACAGATATAACTGAAAGGAAGAGAGGCATTATGGCACGGTGGAAAAAAATTCTGGAACTAAAGATCATGAGTTCAAATCCCACTTCAAATATTTACAGATTGAGTGATCTTCAGTAAACCATTTATCCTTTCTCATCCTTAGTTTTCTTTTATGCAAAATAAGGAAATTGGATTACATGACTTCTAAAGACAATTTCAGCTCTAAATCTATTATCTTAGTTGTTTTTTTCTTGCATTCACCTGAAAACTGCCTATAATGCCCTTCCTGCCATCACTGGTCAAATTTTTTTCTTCCACATGATAAACAACCCTTTCAAACAATCTTCCCATAGTTCACTGTCCACATAGTCCATCTTTAGTCCACTGTCTCAACTTCTAGATCACCTTCTTGTGCCTTAAGTTTTAACGTCTTCTCTTAAAATGTAGCCTCCAGAAATTATCACAATAATCCAGATGTGATATAACTTAAATACAGTGAAATTACTATCCTCATTTTGAAAAATATTCTAGGTAATTTTGACTCCAAACTTAGAATTTCTTCTACTGTATCATGCTGCCTCATCAACAATCTGTAAGAGTATAGTGTTACATATGCATGAAGAATACTACTAAGTTTACTTTTCTTGGGATGAGAGAACCAATCCATCCCAAAACATTCTAGAATGTTAAAGGATCTAACACACTGCCTTGAACATGGTTGATGAATTAGCATCCTGTTAACTGATATATCATTTGGAAATCTATATAAAATTATGCTATGTACTAATATTACAAAGGCAAAAAAGAGAAAATTACACCTTCAAGGAGTTTATATTACACTAGAGGATAAAATATCTATGCCAACATAATAATTTGATAATGGTAAGTTTTTTAAAGAACTGGTAAACTTACTGCTTTACATGTAGGTAGGCTTAAAAACTTTTTGAATAACTTTTATGTGATTTTAGATACATTGTTTTAGGTATCAGGAAGGCAAATGGGGTTAAGTAGCTTGCCCAAGGCCACACATCTAGGTAATTATTAAGTGTCTGAGGCTGGATTTGAACTCAGGTACTTCTGACTCCAGAGCTGGTGCTCTAGACTGTGCCACCTAGCCACCCCAGATACATTTTAACAGCAAAAAAAAAAAAATTGTCAGCGTAGAAGGAACAAAAAGAAAAACACTGAGAACTTATACACAGAATTCTACAGTTTTTTAAATTTTATTTTGGTGTTGCTTTCAGAGTCCAAGAAATAGGTTTGGGGGTGAAGGTCCCCTATAAAGGAAATTAGGTCAGAGTGACTATAAACCTAAGCTAGTTTAGTTCAAATCTAAAGTAGATATAGCCTTGGGACAAGAATATAGCCTCTCATAGAAGAAAAAAGAAAGTTAAAAAGTAAACTAAATCACAGGCCAAGGGTATTCTATCTCACTTTTGTATCTTAACTGGCTCACAACCACAGAGGAGTCCTCTCCCTCCACCCCAGGCCCCCTAGAAACAAACATGATGAAATCCTGTGTCTCTGAAAAATTAAAGATATCTATTGCCACATTCTATGTGTAACTTATTTGTGTGCATTCCCTATGTAATTGTGAGGGTTCATCATATATATATATATATATATATATATATACACATATATGTTTTGAATTTTGTTTTTGGATATGAGCCTACAATGTATTACAAGACTGTAGTAGATTTTATGTTTCTAGGTGTTACATTTAGGATATAATATTAGAAACTAGATTATTAGATAAGGTTTCAGATGAAAATTGGCACTTTTGTTGACTCTTGATGGATGATCAGAATTTGAAGAAGTGTAGATAGGAAGAAAGTACATTCCAGGCACAATGGGAAGACATGCCAAGACAGGGCAATGGGGCCAGAGAGGGGAATTCAAACCTTGCACAACTGAGGTAAAACTAGCAAAATTCCACTTCTTTCCCTTTTGTTCTTGTAATGTGGTGTCAGTTTGCTAAGAAAAAAATCTTTTTCTTACCTTATTTTCTTTACACTTTCATTCCTATCTAGTTCCACAGATCAAATTTTTCTGTTTTTTTATTTCATGTAACTCCATCTTATAATGGACAGATTTTCCTTCATTCTAGAGCTCTTCCTATCACACATTCCATAACTTTTCATTAGAATATATATACTGAAATAAAAAAATTTTACAGAGACTCTCAGGAAACTTGTATAAAGATGATGCTCAAATTCATGAAGTCTTTCTTCTGTGCCAGCTTAGATGCAACTTCTTATAAAAAGTTTTTATTGATTCCCTTATGTCAGTCCTTTCTCCATCACATTATCTTGTCTCTTCTTACCTGTTTATTTGGTGAATCCTCTAGTGGAATATAAGGACCTTGAAGGCACAGGCATTATTTTTATCTTTGTATTCCCATGCCTTGCATCTAATAGGCATATACTAAGGGTTTATTGAATTGATTAGACTTCTACTTTGCTCCAGAGTAAAGAATTAGAACTAATAGGGAGAAACTAGAAGAAAAGAAATTTCACTTTCTATTAATTGCCAATCAGAATAGTTGGAAGGGAAAATGGACTATTCCCTGAGTTTACTGGCAATAGAAAGTTAACTGCACAGCCTCAGTGACTACCTGGTAGGAAAGGTAAGAATGGAATGTGTGTGCATGGTGGGAAGGGGAGAAGAAATTTCCTGCACGTGAAGGGAGTTTGGATTAGATGCCCTAAGAGAACTAGAGAAAAGATAGAAGATTGTGTCTTGAAGGGATGGCTATTTTTTAAAATAAATATGTTTCAAAGAAGTAGACTAGAGTCATAATTAGGGACAGAGAAAGAAAGATAGTGAACAAATAAAGATTTGATCTGTTGGAGAATATGGACAAGAATGGAATCAAAGTTGACACTTTATTATTAGAGATTGGGGGAAAGAAGGTATAAGGTCAATGGGTTTTGAGATTAAGAGAAGAGAAGCAGATGGAGCTCATGGAAAATGGTCATAATTTTTTCAGTAGCATAAGAGGCAAAGACTTCAACTGAGAGTGAAAAAGGAAAGGTATGGGAGATTTGAAAAGAGAAGGGAAGTTTGAAATAAAATCTGTCAGGAGAGAAAGAGAAGGAGAAACAATTGAGGGAGAATAAAAAGCTCCACCATCTCCCTTCTCAACAAGAGCCTCTTTGAAGCTGCATAACAAATTTATAGTCTACCTAGTCAGCATGGTGGTGTGACCTTCTTCAGTTCTGTCCATCAATGTGAAAAGTAAAAAGTTTGGATGGTGATAATAATCCAGGACTAGGCTGGATTGTGAAGAGACAAGATCTGTGATGTGACATGAAGAAGAAAGGTACAAGAATATATTATATTGTGATGCCAAGGTGGTTAACTAAAGAATGATGATTAAGAATGGTGAAAAATGAAATCAGAATAGAGGTAGCAGCTGGAGAAAATGCTGAGGAATTGAGGGATTGTAGGTCATTGGGGAATAGTTTTAAGAGGTATAACATATAGGTAGTGATGATCAGATGGAAAAATGTCATATTTTTTTTAAAGTGAGTCAAAAACTTCCAGATAATGTGTAATGGAACACTATTGTTCTATTAGAAACCAGGAGGGTTGGGAATTCAGGGAAGCCTGGAGGGATTTGCATGAACTGATGCTGAGTGAGATGAACAGAATCAGAAAAACACTGTACACACTAACAGCAACATGGGGGCAGTGATCAACCTTGATGTACTCGCTTATTCCATCAGTGCAACAATCAGGGACAATTTGGGATTGTCGTTAATGGAGAATACCATCTGTATCCAGAGAAAGAACTGTGGAGTTTGAACAAAGACCAAGGACTATTAACTTTAATTTAGAAAAAAACTGATATCTTATTGCCTCTTATCTATTATACTTTATGTTTCTTCCTTAAGGATATGATTTCTCTCTCATCACATTCAATTTGGATCCATGTATACCATGGAAACAATGTAAAGACTGGCAAATTGCCTTCTGTGGGGGATGGGGGGAGGGAAGTAAGATTAGAGGAAAAATTGTAAAACTCTGAATAAATAAAATCTTTAAGTACAAAAAACCACCCCAAACTTCCAGATAATGGTGAGATATCTGATGTGACCATGCCTGTGTTTGTCTGAGAAAAAGTTTAAGCATAAGTGATAGGATCTAAGAAGACTGAGAAATTTGGAGCTTAATACATTTTAAGTAGCACGAATAGGAAAACTTAAGTTTCCTAAAATAAGACGGTAGTTGGGGAGAAGAGGAAGACAGTGAGTTAATTGCTGAACTCCTTGAGAAAGGAGGGAGGTAATTGGTATACAACAATCAGTATTATCTATATAGGGCAAAGAAAAACTTCAAAGAAAGGAAGAATTCTCTTATGGATGACTTTAAAGTTTAAAGAGTATGGAAGTGGCACTAGGGAACAAGCAATATTCCAATTTTCTTTCTAAGAAAAGTATATTGGGGTAATTGTGAGTGAGAGTATAGTTAATGTAGAAAGGATGGTGAAGAATGCAGCATAAATATTTCTAAAATATTGGAGAACTGCATCAAATTTGTAAGGTTACAAGTCATTCCCCAGTTGATGAATGGACAAAGGATATGAATAGACAGTTTTCAAATGAAGAAATTAAAGATATATGTATATACATATATATATATATGCAATCACATGAAAAAATGCTCCAAATAATTATTGATTAGAGAAATGCAAATTAAAACAACTGTGAAGTATCGCCTTACACCTATCAGATTGTCCATGATGAGAACAAAGGAAAATCATCAGTGCTGGAGAGGTTGTAGGAGGATTGGGACATTGATACATTGTTGGTGGAGTTATGAACAGATCCAACCTTTCTGGAGAGCAGTATGGAACTGTGCCCAAAGAGCAATAAAACTTTCATTCCTTTTGATGTGGCAATTCCAATACTAGGCCTATATCCAGGAGAAATCATAAAAAATGGGAAAAGTTCAACATATTCCAAAATATTCATTGCGGTTCTTTTTGAAATGGCAAAGAATTGGAAATTGATGGGATGCCCATCAATTGAGGAATGACTAAACAAGTTATGGTGCATGAATATTATGCAATATTATTGTTCTATAAGAAATAACCATAAATGGTCAGACTCTAGAGAAGCATGGAATGAGTTACAAGATCTGATTCTGAGTGAAGGAAGCAGAACCAAGAGAACAATGTACACATTAACAACATTGGGAGATGATCAACCTTTCAACAGCTCCTCTCGGCAGTTCAGAGAGCTGGGACAACTGTACTAGACAGGCTATGGACAATGTTATCCTTATCCAGAGGAAGAAAAACAAAACAAAACAAAACAAAACAAAAACCAACCCTTAAGAATCTGATGAATAATTTATAAAAATTATCTCTTATGTATCTCTTTCCCTTAATCCTAATTTCTCATACGGAAAATAACTAATCTGTAAACATGTTTATCAAAAATATGTATATACAATGGTAACCTGATTGTTTGCTGTTGAGAGGAGGAGGGGTGGGAAGGGAGGGTGGAAAGAATTTTTGTAACTTAAAAATATACATGTGCATATGGATGAAAAAAATAAAGATGCTACTCAAAAAGAAAAAAGAATGCAGCATTGACTTAGAGAAGCCAAGTCTCAGTAAAAACAAATCAAAAGGAGTAGAAGAGGATGATATCCACAATGAAGGAAAATTTATTCATTATGAAATGGGAATTCCAGTGGCAGGATATAATCTTATATCTTTCCTCTATTTCTTATCAAATGTCTTAGAAAAAAGTTGTCTGCCTCCCCCTGTACTGTCTGGTCATTTCATGGGCATCTCATACTCAGTAAGTTGAAAACACCAAAGCAGAACTCATTCTTTCTCCTCTACTTCCTCTCTATTCCAAACTTCCTTATTTCTGTTAAAAGTACAACCATTCTTCTACTTTTCTAGGTTTGTAACCAAGGCATTAACCTTGACTCCATATGCTCTCTTACACAATTTCAATGAGTTGTCAAACAATCATTTTTCTACTTATACAACATGTTGTATCCTACCTATTCTCTCTATTCACATGGCATACTCATGGATGGGTAGTCATAGAATGGGAAAATGATTGGGACAGCATTGAAGAGTTTAGCAATGAGAGAAATAGAGGTGAATTTAGAAGATTTACTTCTGGGTAGTTAATTATTAAATAATATAGAGTTTCTCTCCCTAATTAGCCTATCCAGCCTACTCTAGTCAGTTGGAGTTGGAATTCTTATTATAGTTGGTGTTGTGTTGGGGTGAGCTGAGAGAGTGGAGAAGGAAAGGTAGGAAGATAGAGGAAAGAAGGGAGGTTTTGAAATAATTTCTTTGGAAAGAGAACGAAATGGGGAAACGATTAAGAAAGAATAAAAACTGCTCCCTGCTGCTGCTGCAAGGACCTCTTTGAAGTTGGATAACCTAAACTTGTAGTCTACTTAGTCAGTCTGATTGTGTGACCTCCTTCAATTCAGTTCAAAGAGGACTAGTATCTCTGGTGTGAGGACTTGACAAACTTTTTCAGGGCTGCTCATATACTTTGGTGTCTACTTGGCTCAATTCTCGCCTGTGGTTCCAATAACTTGTAAATAAGCATAGTGACCACACCGAAAACCATCTAAGAAGATAAGCTACATCAGGTTGAGTTCAAACAATGGGCATCAAACCCATTAGTAAGTTATGGGGATGTCTACACCAAGCATGTGAAGACTTTGTTTTGGCAGAATGAGTAGATACGAATGTGAAGGTGGTTAAAGCAGAAGCTGTAGAGTGCTTAGAGCTTGGTTAGTATTCAAAGATGTCAAGATCTTCCATTGAATACTGGGTCTTTGCCCATTGTCCTGACTTTTGTCTTGCTGGATTTTGATGACACTGGAAGAGAAAATGAAACTGATGGAAGACTTTGAGCAACTCTGCCTCACTTAAATCCAATTCATGCAAGAGTTAACATATCACCCCATGATGTTATTGGTCCTCTTCAAAAGCAAAGAACAAACAACAATAATTTAGCAGTATTGAGAATAACAGATATTTCAAGTTTGCTAGCTATAGCAGTAGTGGTGGTGAGTGACAGATGAATTATAATGGCAGAGTTTCTAAAGGGTTTTATTATCAGATTGAAGGCCAGAAATTCAAGGCATTAGTCATCCTGCTTAATTATAAGCCTGTGTGACTAGGGTCTACAATTTTCTGAGGTCAGGGAGTCTTGGGTAAGATCTTGGTTATACTATCCCAATGATCCTTTGAGTTAAGAGTGGTATGATGGATGTTTGATGCCTTCTGCCTGATCACAAAGATTAAACAATAGAAACTCCATGACAGTAAGTAATTTGTTTCCCTTGGTGTTTAGCATAAGGTCTCATGTAGAAATCAGCCAATATTTGTTGAATGAAAGAAAACCACCTATCTAACCCTGTAACTAGGAAGATATCTCCTAAGTACTTGGGAATCTAGAGGGGGACAATTAGCAGTAACCCATGTTTTCCTGATTCTCTCCTAGAAAGGACAACAGTGATGTAATAGGACTGGGCAGCAAGGCTGCTGAAACCCCAAATTGGGATGAAGCAGAGGAGCCATATAGCAAATATCATTAGCATTGGATGGACAATTTATTGATTTCTCTTTCACTTTTGTCACGAAGCACATTGGTAAATAGCAGAGCATGTCATGAGAGTCAGGCTGGGGGCTAACAATGTGGGAGCTAATACCAAGAGGAGGGCTGTTGTAGAAAAATGTCCTCAATCTACTCAGGCCTAATTAATGATGCATAATGTGATGCTCTTTAGGGTAAAAATCAAAAGGCACCAGTACAATTAGGGTTTGTTGAGTGTTTTCCCCTGTATATTCATCTATTCATTCAATAAACATTTAATGGGTACCAACTATTTGACAAATCTGGGGGAAACAAAAACAAAAATAGATCAGAGTCTCCCCACATGGAAGTTTTATTCTATTTGGGAGAAAATACCATGGTGGTGATGATAATGAGGATGATGATGATGTTGACAACAGTATATGAAATATAAAGGGCATAGTTATTTATATTTTTCAGTGTACTTTCTTATCAATGATTTTTTGAGTCCCACATCTTTCAGAAAGCTAGGTAGATCAGATTTTATTATTTCTAATTGACAGATGAGGAAATTGAAGTCCAGATAAATTAAATGTATCACCTAAGGCCACATGAAAAGTTCTTAAACTTGGAATTAGAATCCAGTTCTCATTCAGTTCATAGAAAGATACTAATACTAATTAATCTATTGAGGCTTTAAAAACTACCTAATATCTAAAATATGATAGTTTCAAAAACTTTGCTAAAAATTTGTTTAAAATTTTGTTCATTATATACCCACATTGATCACTATTCTTATATTTATTTTGAAAGTCAAGAATGGTGAGGAATTTGTCAGTCATTTTTTGAGATGATGCTATGATTCTGTTTTAAAAAACAAATCAGATGTTTATATCAAAGTTATAGAATTTTGAAAGTAATTCATCAAGTAATTTTCCTGTAATAGATAAATAAAGGGACACAAGCAGTAGAAATCTTCAGTGGAAAGGGCATATGTTTTTGTTATAGTTATCTGATGTCTGTGTCAACAGATCTACCACATTTAGGTCCTAACACTTCAATGCCCCTTATTCTATATAGAGAAATAGAAATGGCCCTTATGAAATCAAAGTCAGGGGTGGCTAGGTGGTGCAGTAGATAAAGCACCAAGCACCGGCCCTGGAGTCAGGAGTACCTGGGTTCAAATCTGATCTCAGACACTTAATAATTACCTAGCTGTGTGGCCTTGGGCAAGCCACTTAACCCCATTTGCCTTGCAAAAAAAAACAAAAAACAAAACCTAAGAAATCAAAGCCAGCAATTAGTGTCTAGACTTGACTGAGTGCACACTAAAAAAATCCATTCAAGAGATGACATATAAAAATATGAAAATATTCTTAAATCAGAGAAAACATAAAAAGTTGATATAAAGATATTAAAGCTGTAGATGCATTTCTTTACTTTCTTATCTTTATAAAACTTTTATGAGTATGATCTACACAGATACTGTGGGATCCTTGATGAAAACATGAAGAGAAGAGAGCTTTATTTTAATAATAAACCATATATTTTCAGTTATACAGTGTGAAAAAGTTAAAAGTGTGGAAAAGAAATGATTATTAAGAAAATAAAACACCTTGAATAATTTAGTGAGTAAAGCAGTCTTAAAACTCTCTCATCCAACAAGAAGTTTCTCATACATAAGTAAACATAAGTTTCCTTAATAAGTACAATTACAGAGATAAATGAGTTCAGTGATTCTCATGATCAATATCAAATGAGACTTAAAACAAAAAGACAAACTCAAGCTATTTTCCTTTGCCGTGGAAGCTATCTTGCACAAGATCCAGTTGGAAAATGGTGTCCCTTTTGAATCTAGATGATGAAGTCCCACAAATGTTCCAGTTTGCAAATATTTTTCCCAGTGATACTCATGATTACTCAGAAGATATCTGTATAAAATTCCAAGTTGGAAAAAATGGATGAAAATGGTGATTTCGTAGATAATAATATGCAATTAAATGATCAGTTTGTTGAGTTAGTGTGTCTAGATTATGTATACCTAGGACAGACAGTGAATTGGGACCAGGGTTGATTAGGAGGAAAATAGACTGGAAATTGAAGTATTCTTCTAAATGGCAGGAAACTCCCCCTTTTTAACACAAATGTTCTCTCATTGATATAAATATTGGAATGTTAGGAAATCTCCCCATCTAGATTGTGGAAGGATAAAATCCTGCTTCTTCTGAACCCAATGGTCCAGTTAGATGGGAAGTGCTCAATAAAACCTGAGTTTATAGATACTATTCTTCTGTCAGGTTTGGGGGGATACCAGAAGTATATGTATCATGATAGGCCAATCCCAAACAATAGTAGGGTGTTCTCACCCTGCACACATTCTCATTGAGGATAGCTTAACTGGATTAGCATCAAACACTGCTATCATATTCACATTCACATACAAACACAAATGCAAACAAACATGGCCATATACCTCTCTAACCTTTCTCAGAAGATTCACAGGAAAGCCTGGCACTCTTTCTTAAAGAGATAGCACCTGCCACCCTCATCATCATTTATTTATATTGTGTTAATTCAGATGGGCTCTGAATATCATTTCAGAACCCAGTTGGCAATCCCTGCCCATCAGTGCAACACATTTTCTAATAAATAAAAAGAAATTTAAAAAAAAACCATGAAGAAAACAATCTCTCTCTCTTTCTCTCCCACCTCCCTCTTTCTCTCCATGACTCGGTCTCATCTTTTTTCTTAGTGAAAACCTTTGTCAACTGAGATCTAAGATCTAAAAGACAAATCAAGCCATGTGCAAGGGCAGACTTTGCTGCAGAAGATGAGGGATACAGATGCTCCCAGCACATAATGACTTTGGCAGGTTACAAAGACAGAAACCTGCCTGCTGTGGAGCCTTGGGGAGTGGATGTAGAGTAGCTCAGCCTTGAAGGGCAATTGACTGAATGTCTTATTGAGATCTTTATTGAGACAGTAAAGAAAAAAAAATGATTGGACTTTATTTTTGCTTTTAGAGTGCACTTTCCCCCACATTTGCTAGGTGGTTGTTATATATTTTTTTGGTTGAGTAAGGATTTTTTTGAGGGGGCAAGAGAGACTGGTCATATTTAAAATCAGGTTTTTGAGGTATTTAGCATCAGTAACGAATGTGAGGTAGTTAGCTGTAGGAGTATTCTGAGCACACCTGTGCTTAGAACTCTGTTGTTACTGCACGTTTGCTCTGCTTTTTCAATTAAATCTCATTAACAACAAGTTACAACTAGAACAAAATCCCATTGATCAGCAGTAATTTCACCTAGGCAGTGTATGAATTGGAAAGAGCAGTAAGTTTAGAGCCAGAAGACAGAAATTTGATTCTGAACTTTGTTACTTATCACCTGTGTGACTTTGGGCAGGTCATTTCATCACTTTACTGATTTGCAAACTATGGATTTTGGAAAAGCTGATCTTAAAAGGTCTGTCCTTGATCTGTCAAGTATATAATGATTTACTGTTTTAATGGCAGTCAGAGACTAAAACTGAAAAAGATCAGAAGAGAGAGAAAGAAAGAGTTTGGCAAAGTGAGGAAGGTAAAATAAGTATGGTGATAAGACTATCAGATAAGAGGGCTACCTTCCTCTGCATTCAGAAACTTAAAGCTCAAGAAAATTAACATGCTTCATTTGCAACTAAAGAATAATTCCTTAATCTTATGTTGACTCTCTACTATACCATACTGCCTTCCATCTCTGACATAGTGCCTTTGTGATCATAGGCAACTTGGTGGTGCAGTAGATAGAGCACCAACCCTGAAGTCAGGAGAACTTGAGTTTAAATTTGTCCTCAAATACTTGACACTTACTGTATGTGTGACCTTGGGCAAGTCACTTAACTCTGATTGCCTTGCATCCATCTCCAGTCATCCTGATTCATATAATGTCCCCTAGACCCAGATGGCTCCAGAGGATAAAGGGAGGCTGCTACCTTAACACAGTACCCCCTCACTTAAATCCAATCCATTTGCTTGTCATGACATCACCTCCCTGATGTTATGTCTTCTTCAAGAAAGGACAAACATCAATCAATGTGATCATAGACAAAAGACATTTAACCTCTTAGTGTCTTAGTTTGCTCTCTGAGATTGAGAGATTATGAACTGCAGCATAGGTGATGACTGACCTTCATTAATAAATGGTAAACCACAGTACCTAGATGGTAATAAAGATTTCCAAAGCTCTGTTAGTTCTCAGGAAATTGAGAATGATAGAAATAGGATCAATCAATAAATATTTGTCAAGCACCTACTATAATAGGAACAGTTCCCAGCACTGATTTTGGGTGTAACATGGATACACCTCTCACCATCTTTTCCCTACCTGAATAAAAGACAGTGTTGAATAAGCAACTAAATGCCAGAGCTAGGTTGAAGGATTGAGAAGAACAATGAAGAATCTGGAAAGATAAAAAACAAAGTGAAACAAAAAAGATAAAAAGAAGTAGACATTAGGGACTTGGAGAACAAATTAAGTGTGTCTAAAACTTTAGAAGACCCCAGGAAAGTAAGACAGGCTGCTGTGTAATGAAGCGTGTTTCATGGTGGTTTTCTTTTAATGGCACATTGGTTTGTGCTGGTTATGTTCCTTCTTGCCTCCTGTAGAGACTAGCTTGCTCAGATTCAGGAGCCAGATTTTAAAAAAATGCTTTCATAAGCAGAGATGTAACTAGGATAAGACTACAAGGGCTTTTACCTAGGCTACTGAAATTTAGAGAGGGTCTATTTCCTTTGCAAAATGATCTGCATTTAAGGGGAACTTCCCTCCTTATTCCAGGTATAGAAACCCATGGATATTTCTTCATTCTAATTATTTGATCACTTATAAACTATGTTTATTAAGATAGAGTGCAGATGGAGAAAGCCAACATGCAATTCATAACCCTAAAGTCTACTTAGACTGAAGACAAAGACATTTAAGGAGGTTTAGGTGAATTACTAGAGTACAGTTCCACTACAAATTATTAAGAAAGCCAGAGGTGTTTAAGGGACATATTTGATGTATTGAGGTTAAGATAGAAGCCATATCTTCTCATAAACTATCCCATAACATCCTCAACAGAGATAGAATCCTTCACTAAAAGGACATTTGTTTGGGAGAGCATGTTGTAGAAAAACCACTGTATTTTAGAGGCAATATGTTGTAGCAGGAAGAGTATCAGACTAGGAATCCAAAGAACCCAAATTCATTTCCTCCACATGCTACTCATTCACTGTGGAACTTTGAACAAGATAATTTTTCTCTCTCTGAGCCTCAGACTCCTCATTTGTAAAATGAGTTTGACAGTAATAGTGACTACCTTATGTTTTTGAATATGTAAAGATCATTGAGATACTATATGCAAAGTACTTTCCAAAATGTAAGCATAAGGTGATATATGTCTATGCATATATATTTATAAATATATACATATACATATGTGCATATATGTATACATACATATATATCTACATATATCTTTTACTTACTAGAATAGTCCTCTGGACTCCAATAATTTTTCCACTATAACAGATTGCTTCTCAAATACAGTGATTTTCTCAAAACATGCTGCACTAAACAAATGTCCTTTTAGTGAAGGATTCTGTCTCTGTTGGGGGCTTGATAGGATAGTTTGTGAAAAGATATGGTAACCTCTATCTTAACCTCAATAGATGAAATGTGTCCCTTCAATAGCTCTAGTTTTCTTAATAATTTGTAGCGGAACTATAGTACAGTTTTAGATAGATAGATAGATAGATAGATAGATAGATAGATAGATAGATAGATAGATAGTTTTTATTTGAATACAAGAAGTTTAGGTGTAAATTCTACAGATTCACAATCAGCAACAGATCTCTAATTCTCTCCTGTTCCCCACTCCAAATATTTATCTATCTGGCTCTTCTCTTCATGTCTGATCTTCATTGGTGTCTCCTTCTCTTCTTTTGTTTTAACTCCTGGTAAATTTGGACAAAGTGGTGAATCCTGCTGTCCAGAGAGCTGGCTGACTTCAGCAGGATTCATTCAGCCTAGAGAAAAAAATAGAGAATGAATATAAATCATTTTTTCTCATTCACTCTTGGCTGATGCTTGGGTGTTCAGACAACATATTCTCCATGACTTTGTCCAGTTGAGTTTTAAATAACTCAGATGATTGGTCATTTACCACTACCCTCTGGGAACCAATTTTACCATATAATGAATCTGACTGTTAGGAAGTTCTTCCTGATACAATATTCCTGTGTTCAATTTTTTGATAAATCTTCCTTGATTCAATTTCATCACATAAAGAAATCAATATGAGTGAGAAAAGAGAAAAGAAACAGGCTAGTGAGGAGGGGGGAGGAGGCAAGTCTATAAAAAAGAAGGGAGATAGGTGAAACCAGACATTACTTAGGCAAAAAAAAAAACATAGGGGGAAAAAAAGGGGAGCCCTTGACTGAATGATAATATAACTGATGCAGCAGAATCAATAGCAAATTCCCTACCCAGTGCCTGGAACTCTTTGTGTTGAAATATATCTAGACATTGACTTCAGTAATCTCTATAGATTTGGTCAATTCTGAGGCTGTTAACTTCAAATTGGTAATTAATCCATTGTAAAATCCATATCTACCCATGTTAACAAGCATTTGAACATTAATGACAATGGAAAAGATAGGGTCCTTCCTACCACATTGCATTATAGCTATTGTTTTTAGTCTTTTTTATATTCCTGTGGTCACTGATGTTGGAACACTGGAGGTTTGGTGATCTGAATGTTTAAGAGAATTCAGATCAAGGCAGCCACTCCCATGGAAGGATTCTCAGATTTCATAGTCATAGACAGACCTGATTTCTCCATTCACTACCTAGTTGTGGAGTCAAGGATACTATTCCCAAGCTCCATCTACTTTGGATGGATGTTATGAGGATAGATACAACAATATGAAAAACAAACTTTTGGGAAATGCTCTGAAAAGTATAAGATGACTATGTCTTTTTATTCCCATGATAAACCAAAATAGATAACAAGAGTCAGACATGACTTCCTTAATTAAAACTCCCCTCCTATTGAGAGAAAGAAAGTGATGGTGTTCTAGATGTCAGATATAATTGATAAAGGACATTCCTGAGGGAGAAATTCAATCTACTAATTCATATCAGTACCTCTCTACAATTTATACCTTTAGATCAGGGTCTCTTAAACTTTTGTGTGTCATGGAGACCTTTAGCAGCCTGGATAGCTTTTCAAAATAATACTTTTTTTTGGATGCATAAAATGAAATATGTAGGATCACAAAGGAAACCAATTTAATTTAAATTTAAATAAATTTCTAAACATTTTTAAACAAAGTTTCAAAACAAGTTCACCAAATATAGATTTAGAACTCTTGACTCAGAGAGAAGACTGAGAGATCAAGAATTGTATTATAGTCAGTCTGGGACTGAAGCAGCTTCCTAATTCCAAAGCCAAGTGATATATTTTGCCAAATCATTTATCTTATGTTTATAATGGTAATATGTATTCATATAAAGCATTAAAGTTTGTAAAGTATTTTACAAATATTATCTTATTTGATCCTCACAACCACCCTGGAAGATAGGTGCTCTTATTATTCCCATTTTTACAGTTGAGAAAACTAAGGCAAATAGACTTGCCCAGGGTCACACAGCTAAAAAGTGTTAAAACAGAATTTGAACTCTGGTCTCCCTGATTCCAGATCTAGTGTTCTATCCACTGCCTCATCTCAATTACTGACTTATTCATTTTAAAACATCTAATATAAGATATGCTTGCAGTCCTTCAGAATCCCAACTATTGACCAAAAAGAGTGGCCAAAGGTATGATTTTCTGACTCTCAAATATCTCTAAAAATAAAAATTTACTCCCTCTTTAGGATATTTAAGTCAAACTAGGTGATCACTCGACAAGGAAGTTGTGGAAGAGATGCCTTCAATAGGTAGGAAGGTGAATAGAAGAACCATGGCTTAATGTAAAGAATATTGATTGGTATATCAGGAGGTTTGGGAATAATGATAATAACAATAACAACAATATATTTTTTATATTTTAGTTCAGTTAAGACTTCAGCCAGTCCTGTGATATTGTTATTATAACTATCATGAAGTCCATTTCAAGAATGAGGAAATTGAAGCTCTAAGAGGGTAAAAGTCTTGCCCATGATCACATAGCTATGAAGTGTCCAGAAAGGAATTTGAATTCATATTTTGCCAGATCTAAGAGTTCAAACAACACTATAACTCTGCCCCTTCCAAATTACATAACCTTAAAAAAGACACATCTCAGTCTATTTTCTTCTCTATGAAACAAGAAGAGTGGACTAGATTACTAGAGTCAAAGATTATTTCTGAGAATGTCCAGATGGACATTACCTGAGTTGAAATAACTATTTGTTAGATTATAAGCTTCATGGATACTAAATAAACTTAGGGCCATTAGTATCCCATCCAGCTTAACAGAATAAGCAAAGTTTGATATAAATGAATATTAATTCAGATATTTTAATCTGTATTTCAATGTTACGAAAGTAAGATTTTTCAAAGTCTGAATTTGTCACAAGTTCTTTGTTTACTTCTTTGTTTTGCCATCCATCCAAGAAGGCCCATATCACCTTCTTTACATCAAAAAGAGAAATTTGTAAAATTTGTAAAAATCATTGTTTTCTTGGACTTTATTCTGTCCATTTTCTTCTTGACACTTTGATGATTTTTTTGGAATATATTTACTAACTTAATTTGGAACCCCATTGAGAGGAGCTCATATGTTTAGCCAGTTTTCAGTTAGGAAATGCTTCACATAATACTTAAGGACAACAACCACAATACTTCTATGAGAGAACTAAAGGGTCCTTAGTGAGTGTTTCACCATACAGTCACACTGAGCTCATTGTGATATTTAAATCAAACTTTATGAGACGATTATAAGAGTGAAGAGATTTCCCTGTGTTATATAGATGAGCATAAATCATCCATCATTGCAAGGCAAGATGATTCACAGCCTGAAGGAAAGAGAGCTGGTACATGGAAAGGCCAATGATTGCAGTTATCATTGCAGCAAATGAACAATGTGGGAAGCATAAGGGTTACTGATTTCAGAAGAAAAGGAGCACATTTTAGAGACATTGTGAAGAAAGAATGCATGCCTAAAGATGGAAGTTAATAGCATTACAGTGCTGAAAGAGGCCAATATGTTGCCATGGACAGTATGTAAAAGGAATAACAAATATTTTAATTTCAATAGAAATGATTTGATGATGAGGTTTAGGGTTAATGAATTGAAAGTATAAAAAAGAAGGAAACTTATGTATGTATATATATGAACATATGTGTGCATAGACTATATATGTACATATAGTATGTATGTGTATAGATGAATAGATTGATTGACACATATATAGATAGGCAGACACACAAAAAAGCACACAGATAGACAGATCAATGAATCTAGAAGAAAATTATCCTAATCATTATTATAATCCCTTACATGTAAATAGAAATTTGCAATTTATAGTACTATCACACATTTGTTAGAGAAGGGATATATGGAAGGAAGAGATTGGGCTAAATGATCTCTGAAATCCATACAAAATCTATGATTTTATCTTATGGACTGAGAAGAAAGGTGTCAGAAATGGAGCAAGAATAGGTGAAATTTAACTATTCAAAATCAGAATGAAAACTTTAAGGGGGAAGTGTATATGAAAAATATGAAGGACGTGATCAGACTGTTTCAAGGACCACTGATAAATCTATTCTAACTTGTTTATTATTATTGCCACCCCAATCCACTGCGATCGTTCTCTCATCTCCTAAAGCCTTCATGTTTTATATTGTCTTGTATTGTGAATTTACATTGTGTGTGTGTGTATGTGTCCTGGAGCATGAGAGTGGCACTCTGGCATGTTTCATCACCCCAAACTCACTATGAACTCCAGGACAAAAAGGTGATACTATAGATCATCACTTTCCTGCCATTTTGTCAGTGGCCTTAACAACTCAAACATCCCTGAAGGATGCCCTCTTTTCTCCCCACCCAGGCTCCCCAACCCATAAGAGTAAAAGTACCCTTTTTCAAATGCACCTATCCCTGGTATCCTGCAGCTGTAGAAATCACAAAGACACTCTTAGCATGTCCTCATATCGTTGGCTCTGCATCCTCTCATCTCCTGAAGCTGTTAATTTGCCAGCATTGTTCCTGGAAGCCGGCACCCTCTGGTGGAACATCACAGCAACCACAAGGCATCTCATAGAATTCATAACAGTTTTGGCCATTTTGCTCTCCCCTGACTTTAAAAGAAACCTACAAATAAACAAAAACATGTATTAGTTATGAAAACTCAGTGGGTCAGAGTCACATCATTGATGAATTTTAAATGAGGTTCTTTGGATGATCTATAGTGTAGCACAAATGAAAGAATTCTAGATTTGGAGTTCTGACCTTGGTTCAAATTCAGCCTCTGCTAACTAACTCTCTTTGTGATCTTAAGTCAATCATTTATCTTCCTTGAGTCGCAGTTTCCACATCTATAAAATGACGAGTTGGATTGGATGGCTTCTAGGGTCCATTCCAGTCTAAATCCTATGATGACTAAAATATCAGTGTTGCAGATACTGTCCTGGGTTTCCTTTTGTCATAATCTAGTTCCATGGATTTCTTTGGCATCTCCTGGTCTCTTTTTCTCCCTTTTATTTCCAGTCTCATCATAGAAATATGAGTATAAGACTAGAACCTCCAGAGAATGACTAGAAATGTTTTGTATGTAGAATTTAGAGACAGTCAAATCAGAGATAACTGACAGTCTCTCCATTGCAGACACCAAGTTAAGAAGCACTGGAGTATATCATAAGGAGTATTAGACATGACATCCTGAGCCATCTCCAGTCATCCTGACCTTCTTGCCACTGGACTGAGTGAGGCTGATGATTTTGTCTAACTCCACCTCATTTAAATCCAAATTTATGGGCAAATTAAAACATCAACAGTGGTGTCATTGGTCCTCTTAAAAAAATGAAGGGTGAACAACAATAACTAGAGATTGACCCAACTTAGAGGGTCTTTATAACTTAAATATAATAATCATATCACTCTAATCCCATGTAACAGTAACTCACTAAGATACTAAGTGTGTCATTTGAGATCCTTGGTTCTCAGTTTCTTTTTCTGCAAAATGAGATTAGATAAGATGATAATTAATAGTGCCCTCCAACTCTATAGTAAAACTATAAATAGTCTTCTTAGAAACACAACCCTTCAAGCAGTGAATAAGTCAGTCAAGGGACCAGGATCCAGTGAAACATCACCACGGAACCCCTTATAATGTACATTAGTGATTTTAAGAGGTGCCATTATTTATCTGCAAAGTTATTGGACAAAGCAAGATTAACAGAAATAGAATCAACAACAAGGGCCTACAAATTCAGAGACAATATAGGAAAATTAAATGAACTGATTAGATTATGATCAGATTAGATCATAAACAAAGGCTATGAAGGTTGACCTATTTCTAGAGAATGCGTGGTAAATTTCCCAGGGTTTTATCGAGAACTCTTTTGCATGATATGTGATATAAACCCTTTGATGAGACCTCATTATTAGTCTCAATTTCAATAATTTGTTGAGACCTTCCTGTGTTCCCTTAAGACCCCATGGTTTTCAATATAGTAGGAGATAGAGATAAGAATAAGATATAGCCTATGCCTTTAAGAGCCTTTGAGTCAAGTGAGACAGACATAGTCACAAAATGTTAACAGCGCCATGATTCCTATGTTAAATAACAAAGAAAGGGTACATGTAATAAATGCTCTAGCATTTCCTTAGAAAATAGTAGTGACTTGCTCACACAGTGACATGTTCACACAGCAAGTTAGTGAGGCAAGACTGGTTTCTGTCTAATCCAAAGTTCTTTGCATGTCTCTGGAACTCTCTATGGGTTACAGCAACAAAGAAAATTTCCCAGAAGAGATGGACCTTAAGTTGACTTTAGAAAGGTGGGGAGAATAAATATTGATGGAAAGGCATAAAGAGAGGAATCCAGGTAGGAATCCTTACTTCTGACAGTCACTATCCACAACCCTCCCCCATGTGCTCCTTCCAGTACTCTTACAATTAGTTGACATTGCCTATTCCTCTGCTGTTCTGGCTAAATTGTGATCATATAGCTACTAAAGCTCTAAACACTTCTCATTGTCTTATCATTTCCCATTAGATCCAGGCTTATTATCTGTGCTAATTTGTTCCTGAGGTCAAAATCACAAATACAATTTTTCTGTATATCCATTAGCTTCTTTTTCTTCCTTGTTTCTACCTCCCTCAAATTTTTCAGTAAGCAGGTAAGCTGCAACTTCATTCCCCATATGGGGAAAAAATATATATCTCAAACTTGTGTTCTGCTGATGGCCTATGGTGAATGTTAATTTGCTTTGTGGAAGGGACATGACGTGTGTGCTGACCAAACCTACTGTGTCACATCCTTTGATTGGCTAGAAGAGAAAGAAGTTGTAGGAGGAGAGGAGAAATTAGAATGGAACATAGGAGAAGTGGTTTGCTTTGGAGAAAAAGAGAAAAGCAAAAATCAAGGAAGAGAGGACTTGCCATTTGGAGGAACTAGAAAAACATCTGTGTGATCAGCTCAATATGAAAATAAGGATGGGAGAAAAGGTGGAGGAGGCCTGAAGAAAGTAAAAATATAGAATTAATATGAAATTGATAGATGGTATATGTGTGAGAAAGACAGAGACAAAAGAGCAATAGTGATGTAACAAGTATAATGTGATATGAAAATATTTGCGATTTCTATTTCTGACAGTCATAGGCATTGCTTATACTATAGTTGCCCACATTCTTAGTTGAAGAGGATGCTAAATTTCATTTAGAGGTTGGTGGAAATGCAGATTTTTTTTTAAAATCGAAGTTTACAGAATGCTTGAATTCTATCTCTGCATCTCTTTAGGGTTCTGTGGAAACCAGGTTTAAAAATACTAGTATAGAAGGACAGCATAGTGAGATGTAAAGAGCTCAACAATTGGAGTAAAAGATGAACCTTGATGAAAATCCTGGTTCCAAAATTTTTTGCTGTTATAACTTTGGGTCACAGTTTCTGAAGTCCCTTCTAGTAAGAAGCTCTATGATTCTTGTCTGATGCTTTTAGAGGAAGAAGTGTACCCAACTGGCAATTTCTGTATGAAAGGCCTTTCCTAAGTGTGGGCCATGACTGGCAGTTTACTTGGAAGTGCCCTCCAGCCTTCCTTGATTTCATTATATTCATACAGAGAAAAGCTGCAAAGGCAGAAAGCACACAACATAATCTAAGCAAAGCAAATAGTAAATAATAGAGCCAGCCCTGGAGGGAAGCTGACTTCAGGACTGACTTCATATTTTATACTAAATGGGTGAATTTAATAACACAAAAGCAGTGAGGGAAATCACTGCTACACCTGGCAAGAATAACCAACAGGGGGCTGCTTATCGGTGGAGGGGTCGTGCCGACAATGGAAATAGGTATCTGTTCCCACCTATGGAACAGAATGATCTCGGAGGCATGTGAGTAAGAAATAGCACATTCCCTTAATGCAGGTATTAGGTGAGATTGCCATTGATGCTGATCAGAGATTAGATATTCCCTGGAGCCAAAAAACTGAAAGGTTAAGGAGCTTCCCACAAGGCTCAAAGGCTCGTCTATCCTTTCATGTTTGGGTATTTAGTTATATGTGAAGCAAAGATCATAATATTTAAGTTATAAAGACCTCTAAGTTAGGTCAATCTCTATTGTTGTTCATCCTTCATTTTATAAGGAGACCAATGACACCACTGGTGATGTTTTGATTTGCTCATAAATTTGGATTTCAGTGAGAAAGAGTTATACAAAATCATCAGCCTCATTCAGTCAGTCCAGTGACAAGAAGAAGGTCAGGATGACTGGAGATGGCTCAGGATATAGTAGATGACCTTGGTACCTTCATTCTCTTACCAAGATCTAAGCACTCCATAGCATTTGCTTTAACTGCCTTCATGGCGCTTGAATCAAATTGTTCCTTTTTGCCCATTATATTGGGAGGAGGCTTCATATGCTCAGGATAAGAATCCTCTAGCATCCCAAGTTTTCAGGCTTTCAACCTGTTTTAGCCTATTTGCCTTACCAGGGAATGGCTACTGAGCAGGCTACAGCTTCTTGGAGTCACAGGTGAGAGTTGAATGATAGGTGGACACCAAAGGTAGATGAGCAGCCCTGAAAAGGACTAGGTAAGCCCTCACTCCAGAGGTCCTCCCTGAACATTCCATACACCACAGAAATCTCTAGTTAAGGACTACTGTGATGATCAGTCATAAGATGGACATGTGAAAGTTATACCAGGATTCCTAGTGACTATACCAATGAATACCATACTTTGAGCAGGTCAAACATTTTGAAAAGTTTCAAGCACTGGTCTATTGCCCTATGAAAAGGCCTATCTGAGTTTGAGAAATTTATTTTAGAAAGTAAGTCACTTCAAAGAAATCACAGAAACTTGACACCCTGACCATTGCTAGAAAAGAATACATACGTACATACACACATATATGTATATGTGTATATATATATATACACATACATACAATTTAGACATGGCTAGTATAAAAAATTTTTTCACTGGACAACATATATTTGTTATGAGGGTCCCAGAAATTGTTCAGTGGTGGAGGGAGCAGAGAATGGAAGAGATAAGAAATGGTTAGGAACAATATAAACAATATAAAATATATCAAATCCAATTATAATAAAAAATAACTGAAAAATTTAGCATGAAAACTGAAAAAAAAGAAATCATAGATTCTTGAAGAAGCTAAAAGAGACCTGGAAACATAATGCTTACCCATCATACCATCATACTCACTTGAGTAATATCTTTGCATAGACAAATATGAAAAAGACTAGTCTGTGAATCACAGTCTTGATTTTAAGTTTTCTAGATTTCATGAAAAATCCATGTAAATTCATATAAGAAATTCCCCTCAATAGTAATTCATTTTCTGATTTTCTTTCCTTTAAAAAAAGGTGTTTCTAAATCTATATTAGTGACTTCTCAATAGGCATTCAAAAAATTCATATTTAATTAATGAGTCACTGTAAGAATAATCTAGGATTTGATGTTTTTGGAAGAATAGGTTCATTTTCCCAGGAGTAGAGATGGGTTTTGCTAGACTAGGTCTCTTCTCACCCATGTTAATTCATTGTCTTCTTGTTAGCTAGAGTTTGAGAAACTCCAGGCATTGGAAAGTTAATTAATTTGAATAGGGATTCAATCTATGGACTTTATTTCATTAGCACCACATTCACTTCCATAACCTCTGAACTCTGGAACACCTGTCTTTAACATCATTTAGCATAATTTTTATGTATGTACATCTTGGTTCCTGAAATAGACTGTGAACTCCTGGAGGGTAGGTTATTTAAGCATATTTCTTTTAGTATCTAACATGGGACTAGATATATAATAAGAACTTAATAAATGTCTAAAAAGACTTGGATGCTGTGAAAAGAAAAGTATGGGATAATAGACAGCCTGGTACCTATAAATATTTTTAAGAGTCCCCCAGAAGGCCTCTAACATATTGAGTAGATCCTTTATGAAAATGTTTACAGAAACACTTGAATTAAAATATACAAGATAAGAAAGGGTGGAGAGATTGTAATCTATAAAGATGAATAGGGATGAAATTTTGTTGAGGTAAAAATACTACCAAAGCATATTATCTAAAATATTCAACTCAGAATTTTGGAGGTCATCTAGCCTTATCTGCTTATGTGCAAAAGAAGGACAATTAGGTCTTGAAAGAACAAATAACTTGCCCAAAGTCACAATTTGAATGAGAATGTTGGCAACAGAATGCACAGTGATTTCAAAATTATTTATTTGTGATGAAAAATGTTATCCACTTCCAGAGAAAGACTTGATTGCTCTAAAATCATCAACAAATACCTAAAACCATCAACAAATATTGTATGTGATGGGGATAAAGATAGAGCATTTCCAATAAGATTAGGGTGAAACAAGGATGTCCATTATCACCATTACTATTCAATATAGTATTAGAAATGCTAGCTTTAGCAATAAGAGAAGAAAAAGAAACTGAAAAAAGTCAGAATTGACAATGAGGAAGCAAAGTTCCCCTTTGCAGATGATATGATTATAAACTTAGAGAACCAGAGAAAATCATCTTAAAAAACTCCTTGAAACAATTAATAAATTCAGCAAAGTAGCAGGATATAAAATAAACCCACTCACATCATCAGTATTTCTATATATGAACAAGAAAGCCCAAGAGCAAAAGATAGAAAGAGAAATTCCATTTAAAGTAACTGTAGACAATATTAAATATGAACACAATTATAAAGCATTTCTCAGTCAAATAAAGTCATATCTAAATAATTGGAAAATGTCAATTGTTAATGGTTAGGCTGAGCTAATATAGTAAAAATGACAATTCTATCCAAATTAAATTACTTATTCAGTGCCATACCAATCATACTACCAAATAATTATTTTACCAAGCTAGAAAAATTAATCTGAAGCAACAAAAGGTCAAGAATAGAAAGGGAACTGATGAAAAAAAATGTAAAGAAAGGTAGCCTAGTTCTACCAGATCTAAAACTATACTATAAAGTGGCAGTCATCAAAACTGCCTGGTACTGGTTAAGAAATAGAATAATGGACCTGAGGATTAGGATAGTTCAAAAGAAACTGTAGTAAATGATGACAGTAATCTACTGTTTGATAAACCCAAAGACATTAGCTTCTGGAATAAGAATTCACTATCTGACAAAAATTGTTAGGAAAACTGGAAAATAGTGTGGCAAAAACTAGGCATAGACCCATATCTCACACCCTATACCAAAATAAGGTCAAAAGGGGTACAAGATTTAGATATAAAGGGAGACAACCATAGATAAATTAATAAACCAAGAAGTAATCTAACTATCTGATCCATGGAAAGGGAACAAATTTCTGATCAAACAAGTAATGGAATACATTAGAAACTGTAAAATGAATGATTTTGACTATATTAAATTAAAAAGGTTTTGCATTAATAAAATCAATGCTGCCAAAATTAGAAGGAAAGCAGAAAGCTGGGAAATAATATTCACAACTAGGAGTTCTGATAAAGGTCCCGTTTCTAAAATATATAGAGTACTGCATCAAAATTAGAAGGTTCATTCCTCAGTTAATAAATGGATAAATGGTGAAAGGATATGAATAGACAGTTTTCAAATAAAGAAATTAAAGCTATATGTAATCATATGAAAAATGCTCCAAATCATTATTGATTAGAGAAATCCAAATTAGAACAATTCTGAAGTATCACCTCATACCTATCAGATTGGCTAAGATAAGAAAAAGGGAAAATGATCAATATTGGAGAGGCTGTGGGAGGATTGAGACATTGATGCATTGCTGGTAGAGCTGTGAATGAATCCAACCTTTCTGGAGAGCAGTATGCAACTATGCCCAAAGAGCTATAAAACTGGTCATACCCTTTGACCCAGCAATACCAATACCTAAGCCTATATCCAGAAGAAATCATAAAAATGGGAAAAGTTCCACATTCCAAAATATTCATAGCAGCTCTTTTTGTAGTGACAAAGAATTGGAGATTGAGGCGATGCCCATCAATTGGGGAATGGCTAAACAAGTGAATATTATGGAATATTATTGTTCTGTAAGAAATATAAAAGGTCAGACTCTAGAGAAGCATGGAATGAATTACAGTATCTGATGCTGAGTGAAGGGAGCAGAGCCAAGAGAACAATGTACACAATAGCAACAACATGGTGAGATGATCAACCTTGTTAGAAGTAGCTTCTCTCAGCAGTTCAGAGAGTTAGGACACCCTATTAGACAATGCTGTCCCCATCCAGAGAAAGAAAAACAAAACAAAAATCCTTCAGAATCTGATGAATACTGCATTCACTTTAAAAAAACAATCTCATGTATTTCTTTCCCTTAATCATAATTCCTCATACCAAAACTGACTAATCTGTAAACATGCTTAACACAAAATGGGTATGTACAGTATTAACCTAACTGTTCACCACTGAGGGAAGAGGCATGGGAAGGGAAGGTAGAAGGAAATTTTGTAACGTAAAACTATATATATATATATATATATATATATATATATATATATATATATATATATGCTTATGGATGAATTTCAAAAAACTTTAATAATATATATTTGGAATAATAGAACCTCAATAAAAAGAGGTGTTAAAGAAAGGCAATTGAGTCTGAAAGCAGATTGAAGTATAGTTTTTGCTTTCATTATTTTGCTTGGGGTGGTTTCCAGGACTTTTTAAAAAAAATGTTAATATGGTAATATGTTTTGCATTACCACACACATATGTAATCTATTTCAAATTTTTTGCCTTCTCAAGAACAAGATAAGGGAGGGAAGGAGGGAGAGAATTTAGAAGAATTTTTAAAATAAATTTCAACAATTCTTTTAAAATCTAATTGGAAAAAATAAACTATGAAAATCAAAGGAAACAAAAAACATGTACTTCATCAAATATGCTATACTGCCTCTGTATTATGAATCAAATTAAGAATGGGGTCTTTTGTGTAGTAAGTGCTCCTACAGCATTCCCCATGGGCAAATCATTTCATTTATTTGAAACTTATTTTCACCATCGATCCAATCAGTTAAACTATGCAAAGCATAATATAAATGCTAGTTATTATTATTACCTATAAAATGGGGACAATTATACTAGCAGTACTCGCTGGCGTTTTTGTGAGGAATGCACTTTATAAAAAATAAAGTGCTATATAAATATGAGTCATCATTGTGTTCTGATATTGTATAATACTCTGTAGTATATGATAAAATAATAATTTTATATTTAGCTATTTTGGATGCCATTGTATATTCATTAAACTAGCAGTCTACTGAAACACCCACATCATTTTCAGATGAACTAATGACTCATTATGACTCCCTATTCCTATACTTATGGAGTTCATAGTTTAGTACAAAAATAGACCCTTAGCTTGATCTGTATTACATTTTATCTTTATTTCATGAGTTGTCACATATTACAAATGGCTATTTATGATCAAATTGTAGTGTATAAGCTATCATCCCAGATAAAAGGATCAAAAAAGATGATGGGCTAGAAATGTAGTGAAGAAGAAGAAGAAATGAATTAAATAAATGAATGAATAAAATAAATGAAATAAAAGAATAAATAAATTATACTTGTACTCTTACATCCAAAAGCCCAGAGTTCTAGGGCTTGAACAACATCCCCAATGCAGGCTTTTAGGAGGCACATAAACAAGAGTTCCACAGGATATGAGGTTATGAGTGAGTAGGTTGTGACTTCTACAACTGCAGGGAATACTCATATTGATGAGCTCATGGAGCAAATGTTATTTAAAATAAATTTTCTCTCATTAGATTTAGCTAATCATTAGAGTCTCTTGAGATCTTCTTTTTGTTGGTCAAGCCAACTTTGTTGTCTCATTGAGGAAAATATTGAACAGAACAGCTCCCTTGAGCACTTCACTAAAGTCTTGTTCCAAAGTAAAAACAAGCCATTAATGATCATTCTTTGCATTGGGTCATTTAAACAATTTGGAATGTACTACTTAGTTATTCCATTTTTAGACTGAATCTGTCTACAATATCTGCAAAGCTAGAGTGAGAAACTTTCAAATGGAGAATGTTAGGTAAACATTTTATTATTCCCAGATTTGTTGGGTTAATTGTAATCTACCAAAAAAATAAAATAAAATTAGTATGGCAGGACCTGTCCTGTATGTGTCATGCTAGTTCTGAGTGATTGCTTAGCACAGTGCCTAACACATAATAGGTGCTTAATAAATGATTATTGATTGATTGATCACCACTTCCATTTCTAGATGTTCATAAATCATTCCTTTAACAATCCTTTTAAGAATTTTTATATAGTACTATTTAAAATCTTTACTTTTATGGAGCTCCTCTTTCCCATATTAACTCCTTTTTCAGGTTCTCTTAAAAAAACTTTCCTGAACACCTAGAATATCTGTTCTAACCTATTTAGAGTTCTATCTAAATACATTCCTGTATGTCCTGGACTATAAACATTTAGCTGAAAATATGAATAAGGTCACTAAAAATACTTTGGATTTTTTTGGAGGAGGAGATCAGAGTATTCACTGCAATGACTTATACTATCCTTTAATTCTTTACCCTCAAAGACTAAGTATTCTTCCTTTCCAGATCCTTGAAATCTGAACATCTCTTCTTACCATTATATGCTTCAAGAATTCAGTCTCTTGTGTGCCTCTTCTGAGGTTTTTCTATATTTCTTCTTTCATTATTAATCTCATAGGACTTGGCTTCCTGCCTGCTTGATTTGTAAAGCCAAAGTGATAAACTGGACTCTAGTCCTGGATTTTCCTAGTCTGGATGATGCTGAACTCTATTGACCTAACAAGTCCTACTCTGCTGTTGCCCAAATACTATCATGTCACCCCTTCTTCCAAGCCAGAACAGATGGTGATAAAACAAGACAGAGAACAGCTGGAATGAGTCACCTATGAACTCTCAAGGAGGAGACAAATTTAAGATACAGGAGACAAGATGTCTCTTGTTTTATTGTAATCATGAAAATTGTTGGATCATCTAGAGAGGTCTTTAAATAATAATGAGATCTGGTCACCAAAGTGCACAACAAAGGAAATGGGACTATTTCTATTTAAATCATTAAGCTTGAAAAGTATAGCATTAAAAGTGTAGCATTAAAAAGAGTCTCATTAATGTTTAATGATTCTAAATCAGTTGTGTGATCATGAAAGACATACTGCAACCCTGGAGACCAAAGAAGCAGAGCATAGAGAATAATCTAGTAGTATGCTGGAACATCTCTTCATCAATGCTCTGCCATCTTGAAATTCAACCTCTAGGAGTAAACTAGCCTGTATCTCTATCTCTCTATCTCTATCTCTATCTCTATCTCTATCTCTATCTCTATCTCTATCTATCTCTATCTCTATCTCTATCTCTATCTAATCTATGTCTATGTCTGTCTATATCTATGTCTATATCTATCTCTAGCTCTGCTCTATATCTATGTATCTATCTATTTATATATCGATATATATACATATATATATATATATATATAGAGAGAGAGAGAGAGAGAGAGAGAGAATGCTAGGGCGATCTATCTATATATATAGAGAGATATAGATATATAGAGAAATATAGAGATACAGAGATAGATATAGATATATATATAGAGAGAAAGAGTGCAATTTAGAACATACTAAAAAATTTCTTTAAAGTTTCATTAAAGGGACGATTTGTGAATGAGGATGTGCATATGCCAATTATGTGCATATGCCATTTAAAAGGTGAGTTTCTTGAGAGTAAGCAGCACCAGTTTTACTTTATTTTATATCCCTAGCACAAGCAAACTGCTTGGCAAATAGTAAACATTTGGTAATTATTTAGATGATCTATTGATTGAAAGGTTGTATTTCATAGTCACTCCCTTCTCTAAATCATTAGGTCATTAAAATCTGAATGACCATTCCCTAACATCAGGAGAAAGTTCCAGGGGATCACTGGAAGAGGGAACAAGACTAAGACATTTCTTGTCTCATTTGATCTTTATGAGAATTTAGTGAAGAAAGTATTTACCTGCTACCCTCTTTTTACAGATGATTTATTTATCTGAGGCTCAGTTAAGTTAAAACAAATTGTTGACAATGAATGTCCAGAATTGTTCAAAGGCATTGACATCTTCCTATCCATCCAAGTCTGGCATTCTGTCCATTTCACCAGTGCTGAAGATGATTTGATAGAGGTCATTTGTGAACTTCGTGAATCCCATAGGTCGCATTTATAGAAGTTTACAAAGTTCTTTTCACACATTATCTAATTTGATCTATATGAGGGAAATATTTTTATTCCTCTTTTTTATAGAGGAAGAAATAAAAAACTAAATGAGGATAAGTGACTTGCCCAGGGTCATACAATTAATATAGTCAGGAGTTCAGATCTTCTACCATCAACTCTGTTACCTAGCTATTTGAGGCCTATTGTCCTCTGCATTTTTTTTATTTTTGTTTCTTGTGCCATAAAAGAAATGTATAAATCAGAAAAGGAGTAACCATCTCCTTGCCACCTTCTTTCTGCTGTCACCTGAAAATAATGCTTCAAAACTTGAAAAATTGTTGGTATAGGTTATGTTGGCTCTTCTTCTATTGACCCAAATCTTAGTGCTGCTGTCTCAATTGACAGTTTTTGCAAATTTTGTGGCTAAAAGATTCACCAATCTGCAGCCACCTTGTTAATGAAGCTCAGCTGGGTCAGTTCTTCAGAAAACAAATAGACAATATATTACTGTGCGAATATTGGAAACTCATACAATCTGCCAAAGGTGGAAGCCTTTAAGAGTTTCTTCTGGGGGCAGCTAGGTGGCGCAGTGGATAAAGCACTGGTCCTGGAGTCAGGAGGATCTGAGTTCAAATCCTGTCTCAGACACATAATTGCCTAGCCATGTGACCTTGGGCAAGTAACTTAACACCACTGCCTTGTTAAAAACAACATGCATATGCAATGGAAGTTATCATGGGGCTAGCAAAATCAATCCATTAAGTCAGTACAGAGACACTTCAAGTAAAGCTGGGGGGTGGGGGGTAGGGAGGAGGAGAGTGTTGGGTAAGGATAAAGATATACTAAAAGTCAGAAGGGAAAGAAAATTATTTGCTAACTGGGGAGTTAGAAATAGAAAGCAGAGTGCAACAAAAGACACCAACTAATTTACAGTGTTGGGTCCCCAGTTTCTCAGTCTAATGAATGATTTGGAGTAAATATCTCCAAGGATTATTTTTTCATCTTCATATTCACCCAGAATCTCAGAAAGGGAGAGACCTCAAAGGCCATCTAATTTGAATAAGAAATCCCTACACCACAGTTCTGGTATGAAGTCCAGAAGATCTTTTTTTTTTAATAAAAATAATAATTACAATTTTAATAAACTAATTTTTTTTCTTTTCTTTTTTTAAATTTATTTTTTATTCTCATTTTGTATAAATGTTTTTTTACATTAATATTCTTGTTTACAAGTAAACAAAATACCCCTCTTCCCCCATGAATATAGATAGACTTGCTTGGGTGAAAAAAGTAAAGGGGAGAGAAAAAAATTAAAATAAAAAAAAATAGTAATAATAGTAATAATTGTAGGTATGGCCAGGTGGTGCAATGGATGAAGCACTAGCCCTGGAGCCCATATCCAGCCTCATAAACCCAACAATCACCCAGCCATGTGACATGCAAGCTCCCCGTTCCCCACTGCCCTGCAAAAACCAAAAAAAAAAGAAAAAAAAAGACCCAAAATAAAATAAAATAGTAATAATAGTAGGGGTGTCTGGGTGGCAGACAGAGCATTGGCCCTTGAGCCAGGAGCACCTGGGTCCAAATCCGGCCCCAGACACCCAAAGATCACCCTGCTATGTGGCCCCAGGCAGGCCATCCAGCCCCACTTGCCCTGCACCCTCCCCCAAATAATAATAACAAAAAATGTGCTTCAGTCTTTATTCCAACACCAACAACTCTGTCATGGGTGGATCACATTCTTTATGATAAGTCCATCACAAAAGTTACTTCCATATTTTTCCACCGTTGCCATTGCTGATAGCAACTCTCTCCTTTCTTATTTCTCCACTATCATGTACTCTATTTTCTCTCTCCTTTCACTCTGACTCTGCGGTAGGGTCTTTGACTGGCTCAGCAGACAGATCCCTGGTCCTGGGGCCAAGAGGCCCTGAGCCCCCATACCACCCCTTAGGCCCAGAATCCACCTGGCCCTATGGTCCTGGGCAGGCCTTCCAATCCCAGCCCCTTGCAAGAAGTAAGAAAGAAAATGTGTTATATCTGACCACTCTCCCCCCATGGTACCTCCTCTCCTCCTTTATTCACATCCCCACCCCTTCCCCCTGCTCCCCCCTCCTTCTTACTCCAGATGTCTATACCCCATTGAGTATATTTGCTGTTTCCTCTCCTAGCCATCTCTGATGAGAGCAAACCCCTTGCCTCCCCCCTTCCATAGCATTGCAATAGCTCATTGTAATAAAAAAAAAAATATCTTATTACGTGAAATATCTTGGACTATTCCCCCTCTCCTTTTTCTTTCTCCCATTCCATTTCCCTTTTTTTCTATTGACTCCATTTTTATACCATATTTTATCTTCGAATTCATCTTTCTCCTGTGCTTCAACTATAAAAGCTCTCTCTACCTGCTCTATTAACTGAGAAGGTTCATATGAGTATTATCAGTGTCATTTTTCTATGAAGAAATACATGCAGTTCATCCTCATTAAGTCCCTCATATTTCCCCCCTCTCCTCCATTCTTCATGCTTCACCTGAGTCCTGTATCTGAAGATCAAACCTTCTGTTCAGCTCTGACCATTCCAAAAGGAACATTTGAAATTCCCCTGGTTCATTGAAAGTCCATCTTTTTCCCTGGAAGAGGACATTCAGCCTTGCTGGGTAGTTCATTCTTGGCTGCATTCTAAGCTCTTTTGCCTTCTGGTATATTGTATTCCAAGCCCTATGAGCTTCCAATGTAGTTGCTGCTAAGTCCTGTGTGATCCTGACTGCAGCTCCATGATATTTGAACTGTGTCCTTCTGGCTGCTTGTAATATTTTCTCTTTGACTTGGGAGTTTTTGGAACTTGGCTATAATATTCCTAGGGGTTGGTTTTTTGGGATCTCTTTCTCTGGGGGATCAGTGGATTCTCTCCATTTCTATTTTGCCCTCTGCTTCTAGATTATCAGGGCAATTTTCTTGTAGTAATTCTTTGAAAATGATGTCAAGGCTCTTTTCCTGATCATGACTTTCAGGTATTCCAATAATTTTTAAATTATCTTTCCTAAGTCTGTTTTCCATATCAGTTGTTTTTTCAATGAGATATTTCACATTTTCTTCTAATTTTTCATTTTTTTGGTTTTGAAGTATTGATTCCTGATTTCTGGTAAATTCATCAATCTCCCTGAATTCTATTCTTTGTCTGAAGGATTTGTTCTCCTCAGAGAGTTTTCTTATCTCTTTTTCCATCTGGCCAATTTTGCTTTTAAAGTATTCTTCTCCTCAATAACTTTTTGAACTGTTCTATCCATTTGACCTAAGCTGGTTTTTAGCATGCTATTTTCTTCAGCATTTTTTTGGATTTCCTTGACTAAGCTGCTGACTTCATTTTCATGTTTTCCTGCATCTCTCTCCTTTCTTTTCCCAGTTTTTCTTCCAACTCCCTCATTTGATTTTCAAAGTCTTTTTTGAGCTCTATCATAGCCTGAGCCCAATTTCTGTTTTTCTTGGAGTCTTTAGATGCAGGAGCTTGTGCTTCCTCATCTTCAGACTGAGTATTTTGATCCTTCTTGGGCTCATTTGCAAAATATTTCTCAATAGTCTTCCTTTTGTTTCTCTGCTTGCTCATTTTCCCAGCCTGGGCCTGGTTTTTGGGTGCTTCCTGAGCTTTTGGGACACTCCCATGAAGGTCTCAGTGTGTGAGGCTCTGTCCTCCCTCCTGGTCTGTGAATGACCATAAGCGCCCCCCTCTGCCAAGGGGCTGAGGTGGGGGGTCTGCTGTTCTATGGGGGGGGGGGGGGGCTAAGACTGCAATCAGGATATGGATGTGGTCAGAGCCCCAGAGTCCTGTTCCAGAGGCAGAGGACAGAAGAGCTCTGCAGTCTCTCTCTTCACTCCCCTCCCTCAGCTCAATGGGCTCATGCCCTGAGGGTTCCTGCTTACCAGCTTTGCCTGCTTCTGTTTCCTGGTCTGTGGAAAGACCAAGCTGCTCCCTGTGTGCCCTGAGGGCTGGGCTCCAAGTGCTTGCTCTGGCAGAGGTCCCCCGCTGTTCCCCCACTTTGTGCCCGGTGCTCCTTGGGGTACAGCTCAGGAGACTCCCGCTGCTGTGAGCTGTGGCTCCCAGCTCCCTGGGGCTGCCTCCAGGAGGCTGATGTTCTTTGGCTCTGGCGGGCCACCTCTCTGGCAGGCCAGCCCTCTGATGGGCCGCCTCTCTGACCCCGGGTTGCAGAGCCTTTCTGCTCTTTTTCCAGGTTACCTTGAGTAGGAGAACTGCCTCACTGGGTCCCTTTGTGGGTTCTGTCTCTTGAAAGTTTAGTTAGAGTCCTTAGCTGATGAGTTTTATCAGAGAGCTCCTAAGACTCGATCCTTTCTTGTCGCCATCTTGGCTACGCCTAAGTCCAGAAGATCTTAACAGAAGACCTGTAGCTAGAAGACCTCCATCCCTTTTGGGACAGTCCCTGTGAGACAGCTCTATTGGGTAAACAGTGGTTCCTGATATCAAATCTGCCCTTTATCCCTTTCTAGCTTCTTTTGCTCCTAGTTCTGTTCACTGGGGTGATAAAAAAAAGGAGTCAAATCCCTCTTCCATATGATATTCCTTCAAATACACACACACACAGACACACACACACACACACACACACACACACACACACACACACACACACAAACACACAGACCCCTATGAAATCCTAAGTCTTTGGAGCAGTGAAGAACAGTCTCATGATGTGATCTTGTCTTGTGGCATTGACCCATCCTTCAGTGGCACAATAGGAAGAGCCCTGAACTCAAAAGTCAGAAGCCTTGGGGTCTTATCCTATTCTGTTATTAACTAACTTTGTGGTCCCAAACAAATCTGATAACCTCTCTGAGCTCTCAGTTCATCTGGAAAATTGGAATAACATTATCATTAACTGTGGCACAAACAAACAGATGGTATATCAGGGACTTAGAAGAAAGAATATGGAACTTGGAGCCATCAGATCTAGATATGAGTCACAGTTTTGCCACTTATTAGGCAGGGTGAATTTGAATAACATATGTCCTGTCTTAGCAGATTGAATTTTCATGCTTGTGAAATACTATATACATATATACATGTATATGTATGTATATATTTGTATACATGTATATATGTATGTGTGTATGTATATGTGTATGTACATATGTAGTCAAATACTATAATTTTCACTTTGCAAATCTTGAAGCAGTATAAAAATGTTAGTTATTATTGTTGGTGTTGTTAATAAGGCAAGGATAGGGCCTGAGTCTGTGTTACCTGCAGAAACTTTCCACTACAATTGGAGGATAGTAACTTCATCTGACTTTCAGAGTTGCCTAGAATACTGAGAAAGTTAGTCAGGAAAACCTGGTTTTCAGGCCAGTTCTCTAATCATTATATCTCATGACCTCTCTATTGTCATAGGGACATTATTATGGAGGGCAGCTAGGTGGTATCTATGCCTGTAATTAAGATGATATTGGTTCAAATCAACCTTGAATATTTACTATATGAACCTGGGTAGGTCACTTACCCTCTCTCTGCCTAAATTTTCTTACTGTAAAGTTGGAATAGCAAGAACATCTATCTCACAGGGTCATTGTGAGAATTAAATGAGTTAACCATATATAAAGCATTTTCCAAATATAAATTATTGTATAAATGTTAGCCACCATTATTAGTAATAACTGTTGATTTCAGTCTTATGCTCTGTCTTATTCTAAGTGCTTTAGGATATGCAAAAATATATAAAGCACTATTCCTGTCCTTGGAGTACAGTCATAAGGTAAATTCTATATAATCAAAGGTCCTTCTGCCAATGGATTTTTAATAAACGTTGTCAGCTGCCTGACTTGAAGTGAGGTGGTTTCTTTTCCAGTGTCCCTTCATTTGGAGTCCTTTAAACATATGTTTCCCCAATTGTTCTACCTTAGGGACTGAAGCTAAAGCTAAAAATGGAAACTTTAGAAGAAGTATGGTCCTAAAAACAGAAATGCTCACTGAATATGAAGCAGTTGATTTGATATGTATGTGTGTGTGCATTTAAAAGGTCTTATATTTATACATTAAGTATTTCACAAACAGTGCCATATGCATTGAAGTACCCTTACTCCACATGATACAGATAAAAATAATACCTGACTCAGAAGCATCTTCCTATTCCTTCCCATTCTCCCCAAGATATTTGCTAGAGTTAGATTATGAATAGCTGAACCTTTCATTGTATAGAAGAAACATCACAGGAAACCAGCTCATAAAACCTTGGTGCCTGTAAAAAAAAAAGAAAACAGATATGAATAGCAAGAAAGTGGAATCTCCACTGCCCAGAATATCCTGACATGTGCATGTGACTGACCTTCTGATTTGGGGCTCTAGAAGGCTGAGAAAGAGAATGCTGAATCCTAAACAATATCCTTTATTCAATGAAAACAATAGCACTCTCTCCCTCTCCCTTGTTTTTTTTAATTTTACCCCTTCACTCAGGGCTACCTCCAAGACCCACATTATTCCTGCAACAACTAGTTTTCGATGATTCAGCTCTAGGTTGGGCTGTTCATCACTCCCAGTCAGATATCTAGGCAGGGAATATCCTAAAAGTAGGAAGAAGGAGCTCTTGCTAATCATATTATCCCCTGGTCTTAAGGGCAGGTAAAATAGGAAATCGACTGTTTGGGGTGGTTGGGAGGTAACTGGGAAGACTCTGATATACCTCCTCCAAAAAAAAAGATAATGGATCAGAGAATGTTTAATTAAAAGAACTTAGGAACTGCTGAGCCATGCTCTTCCATTTTATATGATAGGAAATTTGAGTCCTGGGGAGAGGTGGAGTGATACTTAGACAATTAGTGGTACAGACACAAAAGTCAGATAGATTATGGCAGAGCCTACATTAGAATCTAGGTCTCCTCACTCCTGGTTCATATCTATCAATTTCACTATTAAGGATCTCAATACTCTTTTTTTATCCCTTAATTTCTTATTAGTATTTGTTAGTACCTAGGACTCAATGTTGGAGATTTCCAGATTCTTGTAATTTAATGGGAATAATTATTTATCTCAATATGAAATTAAAGATTTCCCATTTCTGCTGAATCCCCTCAACAACCCCAAATAGAACATTGACCTCATAGTAATAATAAAAAATTATTAGGCATAATTAGTAGCATTTATGTAGTATGAGGGTTTGCAAAGCCCTTACAAATATTTCATTTGCTCCACACAACCTTGGGAGGTAAATGCTTCTCATTTTATAGATGAGGAAACTAAAGCAAGATATTAAGTGACTTTCCCAAAGTCACATAGTCTTTGTTACTGGATTTGAATTCATTTCTTTCTAACACCCTAACACCTAATCAAGTGCTGGGCCACCTATTTACCTTATACAAAGAACATTTATACCACCACTACTGGGTCTGTATCCAAAATGATCAAAGAAAAGGGGGAAAAAATGTATATTTGTACAGGGATAATTATGGCAGCTCTTTTTGTGGTGGCAAATAATGGCAAATCAAGAGGGAGCCCATTAGTTGGGGAATGACTGAGCAAATTGTAGTATGTGTTTTTGATGGAATGCTATTGAGTTATAAGAAAAAATAAAAAATAATTGTTAAAAATTTTTACATGTAATTGGGAAATTTTTAACAAAATTTAAAAAATAACAAAGAGCATTTATTTAAAACAAAATACAAGGAAACTAACAAGAAATTATATCAAACACATTCACTGCCTACTTCTGCAAGATCCTTGAGGTACTCTTCCTATGCTTCTACAGATTGGAGTATATGAGTCTGGTCAATGGGAGATGACCATGAGCAGTTTTACTCATACAAAGGATTATAGGGTCAGTGCTCATAAATGTTTCTTTTAGATCATTTGCTCTCTCACATCTTTCCTCTTTTTCCTGCCTTATTGTTATGGTACTTCAGGCTATGGAATATGAAGGAATATGACAGAGACCTCAAAACCAGATAATAATGCTGCCATGTCTGCATAAGAATTTTGTGGTATTGTTGAGAAGCATTGCTTCCTTTCAGGAACAAGGGAGATAACATAGATGATGAAAAAAAACTCCTGCAGCCATCTTTTCCAGGGAGTTCTAGCACTGGCATGGACCTAGATGAAGCTTCCATTTTTATATTCTCTATCCTTTTTCATTTCTGTATCCCTGGTCTCCAACTTATGCTTTTCCACTATAGGACTTCTATCATAGCTCCCAAAGTAGGCATATCAGATGAGCATGTATTCAACCAGCATCCAGAATGAAGCAAACCCATCAAAGTAAAACTCAAATGAATTTCACTACTAAGGAGCACAATAATTTTTTAAACCCTTATCCCTTACTGGTGCTTATGTAAGTGTACATAGTCTAATGCTAATTCCAGATTCTTGGAATTTAAGGGCAGGTAATTATTAATCTCAGCAAAGAATTTAAGACCTCCCATTTCTGTTGAATCTTCTCAACCACTCCCAAATAAAACACTGACTCTAGTGGATGCAGATCTCAAAGTCCTGTTTTATCACTGCCCTACATCCTATTTACTTAGAATTCTACTACTACCACTTTGCTAGTTGAGTAAAACTCTTTGATACTTATTAAATATCAATTTCTCTGAGAATGACTCATTTTAAGTAATTATTTGTCACATGTAATGTTTGAAAGAAGTTAGCATGGAAAGATGAGAATAGGGGGTACAATGGTCATAGGTACCTTGGGGTGGAAGAAGGGAGGAGGAAACTATTAAACAAAGGAGGTTTAGAGTTCCAAAGACAAACATCCAATTTAACAGAACTGGCTGTTATAGCGGCCATCAAATAATCTACTCAATGACTTGAGTAATTCAAACTCATCTCCAGTTATAGGCCAATATTTCCTATCTCCATCTTGAAAAGTAAAATATAATAACTCTTCTCCATGGCCCAAGGCCTAAAAGAGAAAACCAATAGTTCTGATATAGGATCTTAAATAGAAGTGAGTGTTCAATAAATAGTGGTTGGATTGAAGGGAATCTAATATGCTTTAATGAAAAGAGAACTGGATTTGGAGTCAGAAGAACTGGGCTGAGGTCTTGCTCAGCTCCTTACTCCTTTTGGGACCTTAATCCATTTATTTCACTTCTCTGAACATTAGATTAGGATTAGAAAATAAGGCGTTATGCAAACACTTAGAAGGACTCTAGAGAGTAATTAATCCAAATTCCTTTGTTTTACAAAAATGAGAACTGAGACCCTGAGAAGGAAACGTCTTATTGAAGATCACACAACTAGTTATTTGCAGAGTGAAAACTAGGGCCCAGATCTTTTAATTCCTATTCAGGCTTCTCTGATTCTACTATATTAATTGATTTGCAATTATTCTCATTATATTCCTATGAGAAAATTTTATGCAATAATAATATTATAGAAAGAGACAACTTTAAAAGACTTTAGCACACTGATCAATATCATGATAAAACAGGAGTCCAAAAGAATAAAAATGAAACACTCCTACACACACACGCACACACACACACACACACACACACACATATATACAAACACACACAAAGACACTGTGTAATACAGTGACTGTGGCCTTCTCAAGCAAGACATCCCCCCAACTTTGTATTCTGGGCATTTTTAATGCCTTTAATGTTCTTTATTCTCATCTCTGCCGTCTGGTTTCTTTAGAGTCACAGTTAAAATTCCCACTTCTGCAGAAAGATTTCGTTGATCACTCAATATTCACTTCCAAAACTTTGAGTTTCAAATTCTCTCCCTTTCTCATATCCCACTCCCCTTCAATGAGAAAGGCTACTTGGTATAGGTTAAAAATGTGCAGTCATGAAAAACATCACCACAAAAGTTATGTTGCAAAAGTAAATGACCTCCACCCCCCACACACACACACAAAAGAGAAACCTCAAGAAAAATAAAAGTATCCTACCTGCAGGCATATGAAGAAGTTCTCTAAATTACTTTTGATTAGAGAACTGTAACTTCACAGCTAACAGATTCGTTAATATGACAAAAAAAGGAAAATGATAAATATTGGAGAGGATGTAGGGAAATTGAAACATTGTTGGTGAAGTTGCGAATAGATCTAATCATTTTGGAGAGCAAATTGGAACCATGCCCAAAGTACAACAAAATTGTGCATATCCTTTGATCCAGCAATACCACTGTTTGGAGATCATAAAAAAAGGAAAAAGGACCTATGTATGCAAAAACATGTATAGTATTGCTTTTTGTAATGTAAAATATTGGAAATTGAGGGAGTGACCATCAATTGGGGAATGGCTAAATAATCTGTGGCATATGAATATAATGAAATATTATTGTGTAATAAGAAATACTGAGCAGGCAGATTTCAGAAAAATCTGGTAGAGGAATGAACTGATACAAAGTGAAATAAGTAAAACCAGGAAAGCGCTGAATGCAATATTAGCAACTGTTTGATACCCAATTATGAATGATTCAGAAATATAACAATCCAAATACAAAAGGCTCTCAAAGGAGAATGTTATCCTTCTCCAGATGAAGAACTGATGGAATGAAAAAAAAAGCTTACTCAGTCCATTTTGATAGACAGAAGGAAAATTTTTCTTCTTTCCTTCCTTCCTTCCTTCCTTCCTTCCTTCCTTCCTTCCTTCCTTCCTTCCTTCCTTCCTTCCTATGTTCCTTTCCATCTTTTCTTCACTTTTCCTTTCCTTATCTTTCTTTTCTCTTCATTCATTTCCTTCCTTCCTTTCTTCCCTTTCCTTTCCTTCTTCTTTCCTTCATTCCTGACTTCCTCCCTCCCTTCCTTCTCTTCTTTGCAACCATCTTTTTCTACCTGCCTCTCTCCCTTTCCTTCCTTCCATTCCTTCCATTCCTTTTGTTCCTTCCCTTTTTCCCCCTTCCCTCCTTTTGTATTTTTTTTTTGAAATTTCTTTTGCCCCTTCTTCTTCTGTTTAATGCCTAATTTGCTCCCTTTGCTTCTTCATTAAACATTTATTGAGAACCAAGTTTACAAAGATAATTTATTTTTTATTTGTTTTTTAAAGATTTTATTTATTTTGAGTTTTACAATTTTCTCCCTAATCTTGCTTCTCCCCCCCCACAGAAGGCAGTCTGTTATTCTTTACATTGTTTCCATGCTATACACTAATCTAAATTGAATGTGATGAAAGAGAAATCAACCTTAAGAAAGAAAAATAAAGTATAAGAGATAGCAAAATTACATAATAAGATAATGGGTTTTTTTTTCCTAAATTAAGTCTTTTGTCTTTGTTCCAAGTCCATAATTCTTTCTCTGGATACAGATGGTATTCTCCATTGCAAGCAGCCCAAAGTTGTCCCTGATTGTTGCACTGATGGAATGAGCGAATCCATCAAGATTGATCATCACCCCCATGTTGCTGTTAGGGTGTACAGTGTTTCTCTGGCTCTGCTCATCTTGTTCAGCATCAGTTCATGTAAATCCTTCCAGGCTTCCCTGAATTCTCATCCCTCCTGGTTTCTAATAGAACAATAGTGTTCCATGACATAGATATACAAAAGTATGTTAAGCCATTCCCCAATTGAAGGACATTCACTTAACTTCCAGTTCTTTGCCACTACAAGCCGGGCTGCTATTAATATTTTTGTACAACTGATGTTTTTCCCTTTTTCATCATCTCTTCAGGGTATAGGCCCAGCAGTGGTATTGCTGGATCAAAGAGTATGCACATTTTTGTTGCCTTTTGGGTGTAATTCCAAATTGCTCTCCAGAAAGGTTGGATGAGTTCACAGCTCCACCAATAATGTATTAATATCCCGAATTTCCCACATCCCTTCCAACATTGAACATTTTCCTTTCTAGTCATATTGTCCAGTCTGAGAGGTGCGAGGTGGTACCTCAAAGATGCTTTAATTTGTATTTATCTAATAAGTAATGATTCAGAGCAATTTTTCATAGACTATGGATCACTTTGATTTCCTCAACTGTAAATTGCCTTTGCATATCCTTACAAAGATAATTTAGATAAGATCATGGTCCTTATGGAGAATCCAACTTAGAAGTAGAAATAAGACAAGAGAGCAGCTCAAAATATCACACACATTAGAATATGATAAATGCATGAGTAAATGTTTTTGTTATTGAAGGGTAAAATGTATCTTATCCTAGTTAATGAATCATTTTAAAGACTCCTAGAGAAAAATTATTTACTAAAACTTTTTTCTTTGTTTATTAATTAATTTATTTATTTTCATCCATATGCACATGCATATTTCCAAGTTACAAAATTTCCCTTCACCCTCCCTTCCCACCGCTCTCCCCTCAACAGGGAACAGTCAGATTAGCATTTTACATACATATTTTGATAGACATGTTTACAACTTAGTCATTTTCAGCATGAGGAATTAGGATTAAGTGAAAGAGATACATAAGAGAAAAATTTTATAAAGTGTTCATCAGATTCAGAAGGGTTGGTTTTTTTTCCTGGATGTCTTTTTTAATTTCTTTTTCTCCCTCTGGATGGGGATAATATAGTCTATAGTCAGTCAAATATTGTTGTCCTAGTTCTCTGGACTGCCAAGAGGAACTGCTTCCCTCAAGGTTGTTCATCTCATAATGTTGTTATTGATGTGTACATTGTTCTCTTGGTTCTACTTTCTTTGCTCAACATGAGATCTCTTAAATAATTCTATGCTTCTCAAGAACCTGACCATTTATGGTTTCTTATAGTACAATAGTATTCCATAGTATTCATGTACATGCTTTTTTAACCATTCTCCAATTGATGGGCATTCTCTCAATTTCCAATTCTTTGCCACTACAAAAAGAGCTGCTATGAATATTTTGGGATGTGGAACTTTTCCCATTTTTTATGATTTCTTCTGGATATAGGTTTAGGTACTGGTATTGCTGGGTCAAAGGGTATGAACAGTTTTATTGCGCTTCTGACATAGTTCCAAATTGCTCTCCAGAATGGTTAGATCTGTTCACAACTCCACCAGTAATGCTCAATATCCCAATCCTCCTACAACCTCTCCAACATTGATGAGCTTCTCTTTTTCTCAACTTGGCTAATCTAATAGCTATGAGATGATATCCCATTGTTGTTTTAATTTGCATTTATCTAATTAATAGTTATTTGGAGCATTTTTTTTTATTTTTAAGGCAAAGGGGTTAAATGACTGGCCCAAGGTCACATAGCTAGGCAATTATTAAGTGTCTGAGGTCTAATTTGAACTCAAGTCCTCTTGACTCCAGGGCTAGTGCTCTATTCACTATGCCATCTAGTACCCCTGGAGCATTTTTCATATGATTATATATACCTTTTAATTTCTTCATTTAAAAACTGTCTGTTCATATCATTTGACCATTTATCAATTAGGGAATAACTTGTGATCTTATAAATTTGATATTCACAAAAACTTAACAAAAAGTCTTTTAAACTGATTATTTCCAAATGCAAAATTCTAGGGCGTCTTTTAAACTGATTATTTCCAAATGCAAAATTCTAGGGCAGAGACCATCAAAAGGAAGAACCAATAAAGCCTCAGGAAAGACTCCTCCAAATTTTTCACCTGAGGCCTCAACCCTATGAAGGGAGGTTTGAAACTGCTTTCCATTCGGCAAACAACTTAAGTCAATGGTACATGTAATAAAATCAATGTTTCCCTCTAACAAGGGAGTCACAAAGATTTCATTTGATTCCTAGGGGGGGAATATCCAGCTAAGCAATCTATGGACATCAGTGTACTTTGTGAGTTGAGCCCTTGAGCTCTCGGACTGATTTGGGGAAACAAGAAAAGGCATACCCAAGAAGGCAATTATCAGAGACATAATTTATGTGAATGCTAGTTATTTGCTTAAGTGAGGAGAGAAACTCAAGCAGTGGACTGATTTATATGAAAATCTAATTAGTTAAAGATAGCTTTTTGGAGGAAGTGTCATAGAAGAATCTGAGAGACATAAAATGGGGAGAAGATGGGAAAAGAAATTCCAAAAGTGAATGGAATGGTTAAATTAACATGAGTAAAGTTGCTCTCAGTAGTCAAAAAGTTGAATTGATATTTATAAGGAAAATAGAAAACCATAGCAAGAAAGGTCCCAGTGCCCAAACTCATCTGAAGTACCACCACTTGAGATTCATTCATTTAGCTTAATTTTTTCTCCCTTCCCATATTGGAGAGGTACATAATTTGAGTTGCTACCAGTTCATACCTGAGATGACAAAGGTTTTAAGAGCAGATTCTGGCAAATATGAAAGGAGGATACATGGAAGAAAAAGATAAAAGAACTATGGACTAATTCAACATTTGGTTTACCCTTCAGGAGGACTTTAGAGAAAGGCTTGAAGAGGATAATTTAAGACAGTTCAGTAGTATGGTAGATATTAGAAGCAGTTAGTTAGGTTAGAAGAATGGCTGACCCTGGAATCAAAATATGACCCAGAAATTTACTAGCTGTTTGACCCTGGGCAAGTCATTTCACTCTATTTGCCTCAGTTTTTCATCTGTAAAATAAAACTGGGGAAGGAAATATTTGCCAAGAAAATCACAAATGGGTAACAGAGAATTGGACATGACTGAATACAATTAAATCCCAAGGTTATTGGACTTGGAGTAAGGAAGACATGAGTTCAAATTCTGTATCAGATATTTTTAATATTTTATGACATTGAACAAATCACTTGACTTCTCTGGGCCTCAGTTTTCTCATCTATAAATTAGGGATTATAGTAATAGCTGTCATCCTAGGGTTATTGGAAGGATCAAATGAGGTAGCATATTCAAAGTCCTTTGCAAACCTTAAAGTGTAATATAATGTTATTATAATTGTGAAGAGTCTCCTCTTTGAGAGAGACTCAATAATATGACCTCTGAATTCCAAGAAGCTGTGTTTGGCAAAGTCAGGGGGATGAGAGAGAACCAGAGCTATCATGGTAACTGGAGACTTTCTCAGTTAGGAAAGAGGAGAAACTGGTCTCTTTGAGAATTTAGAGCATCTTGTAAATGAAAAATGACATGGGCATGGATCAAGGGAGCAGAAAACTGGGCAGCCAAAGAAAGGCATTGGAGCAGGCTGGGAGGGGGCTCTTCGAAACTTGAGTTGGGGTGGTGTAGGTGAGGAGGTGATAAAGTGAAGAGTTGCTGAGGCTAGCACATTATGAGGTGATCTTAAGTAGGTATACCTAACCACAGGAACCAAGTCTAGAAACTGCACTCCAGTAACTAAATCACAGTGAGCAGATTGACAGAAAACTCTAGGATTTCTTCTTTCCTCAAGGATCCATTCTTTATAACTTAGTATTCTTGGCATCAACCCCCACCCCCCCATTTCAGGACCCTTCTTCAATCATAAAATTTATAGGATGTAGATTTCATTTAATCTATTCTATTCTTGTTTCACAAATGAGAAACCCAAGGGCTAAAGAGAGTAAGTGAATTGTCTTAAGTCACAGATATAAGTGGCACAGCCTTAAATCAAAACCATACCAAATGACTCCAAATTCAGTGCTCTTCCACTACAATGAACTTCCTCCTTCTTGACTTCTGGAGTTTTCTTTCCATCTTTCTAAGAATAATAATATTGCTTACTCTATAATAGGCTCTGTACTAAGCACTTTTAATCTCATTTAATCCTTTCAACAACCCTGGGAGGAGGGGGGTACTATCATTATTCCCACTTTTACAAAAGAGGAAAATGAGGCAAACACCTTTAGTGACTTGCCTAAGATCTCACAGCTTGTAAGTCTTGGATTCAGGATTTGAATTCAGGAGTTTTTGATTCTGGATTCAGTACTCTGTAAACTACACCATCTAGCAGTCTTTGCCTTTTATAGTTTTCCTTTGTTCAGTAATATTAAAAGCTATGAGTTCACCTAGTTCACTGCTCTTGCACTGCTTCTAATTCTACTTTCTAGGGAGGATTTCTTAGCTGGTCCTACTCCCCCTCACAATTGGTTCTTCCTTAAATGGCAATGATTAATGTCCATCTGATTGCACTTGCCTTTTCTTACACAACCCAACTTCTTCCTACTCTTTCCTTGAAACAAAGCTCTAATTCCTCAATCTTTCTGAAGATTTTAAGGCAAGAATGAGATTCTCAAGTTTCACTTTGCAGATTTCTGCTCCCTCATTTGATTGGTGAGTTAGTTCATTCTTAGATCATTGCTTGGAGGAAGTAGCCATCCCATGCTAAATATCCTCATTCCAAAACTAGTTCTGTTCATGATTTCTAGATAACCTCTCAACTCCCTCCCCTTCAGTGCTCTCTTTCTTCCCCAATTAGAATATAAATTTTTTTAGGGCAATGACTTACTTAGAAAAATATTCCTTTTTTGCTTATATTTTGATATATGCTCTATCTATGTATTTCTTTATATTTATCATCTTTCTGTGGGCTGTTGGCCATGTGAGGAAGAGCAGAGTTCCAGATCTGGCTCCATCATTAAGCCTGTCACTTTGGGGCAAGTCAATTATTTGCTCCTTATTTTCCTGATCTGTAGTAGAATGGTGGGATTAGAGAACTCTACAGTCAGCAGTAGTCTTTGATAATATAACTCCCTCAATTTCACTGCAGAGTCATATTTCTCTGAGACCTCAGGCTGAAAAACAGTGGCAAAAGAGCTGTCCTGGGTTACCTTCACACAGACCCTCCAGGTCAATGGGATGAGTTGGGCATGAGTCCAATGACTCACTTTAATGTGTGGGATGTATTTTCTAATGATTGATCGCTTCCTCGATAAATTAGGGGAACACTTCTCCACTGAAACCAATGACTTATTGAGAGCCCTTTAAAACAGTAAATCCTCTCTCTTGTCATTTTCTGGACAGTAATGGTCCTGCTGGAGTCCCTGAGAAATATGGGGTTGCCCTTTGCCTGGGAGACACTCTCCTCAAGCCATAGTTACTAAAGCAGGAACAGGACAGTCTACGGGGAGGGCCCATCACCTTGGCGGTTGTGATTGGGGTCTCCCCTAGTTTTGGACAGCTGTCAGAATGTACATTTGGATAATAGTACTCTATTTTTGGCACAGGCTTCAGCACTTATTGTACTTATTAAGGGCAAGTCCTATGGCAAGGATCTGAGTATCTGGGTTTTGTAGATAAAGAATCTGGATCATTCAGGTCAAACCGACCTTCTCTCTTCTCAGGAGTCATGGTGTTTTTCAACCTGTACAAGACAAATAATTATCACTACTCTATGCTTTCACTGTGTTAATGCAAATTGAAGATACAAAACTTTGGGGTACTTTTGAGACACTGTTAACAAATATTCTACCTCCCACTTCACCATATATTACTCATCCCATATCTTTTAACTCTCTTTCTATGGCTTTTACCTTACCTAACATAGGTTTGTACAGTTGAACTAATGCTGAAATCATAGTCAGAATTAACAAGTCTTTGAAATGTGTTCTTTGGTGATAAAACAAGTGAATTTCCCTTTAGGAGGAAGCACGGTATAAGGGGGAGAACCCTAGACTTGGAATCAGGAGACAGGATTTCTAAAAGACATATCTGGTTCTCTCTCTAACTTATTCTATGTCCTTGAGCAAATTCTTTACTTCTCTGTACCCAATTTCCTCCTCTGACTGTTGGATTAGATAATGTAAAATTCTTTCTCACACTCTGATTCTTGTGTAAATAATTCAAAGATAATTGATTAAAGATACAACACATTTATCAGCATCAACAGAATTGGCAAAGCTAGGGCAGTGTGACCTGAGCTTTGCCCCATGGGGAGGGGGGAGTTTAGAGGGTGCTAATTGTATTTGTTACCCTTCATCAGTAACTGATCATAGCACCTCATGATGGAATATATCTATTTAAAATAGGATCTGCCAGATAGTGGTTCCTCCACCTTGGGATCACAACCTAGGTGAGCTCCTTATGGCTCTATCCTGCTCCCATCTCCCTTTAGAAGTCTTGAAGATGTGAACTCGATGGTCTTTCAGTTGCCTGCATATTTTTTGTGTCATTTACCCATGGTATACAATTTGCTTTAAGAAAAATTTATTTTAAATTTTATTTTTTTCTTCTGCTTTAAATAGATTATAAGAATGGAAGTGGCCAGCACTTTGTTCAATAACTGCTATACTTCTTTCTTTTAGTTGTCTGGTAGGAAAGATTGCCTTCTCCTCCCTACCCCCACTTCAATAAAATTTACCTGTGTTCTGAATACCATATGAGAGTAGCAATGGATCCATTTCAGGCAAAGTATCAGAGGGGATGTCACTCCTTGCATAAGAAGACAGTGCCTCTACCTCTCTCAGTTCAAACAGTCCTTTCCCTAAGACAACCAGTGTGAACAATTGTTGCTTTCATCTTAATGATGGTGGGAGTGGCTGTCATTCAGAGGAGACAAAAAACCAAGGGCCTAACCACTTATAGTCAATAAAGTTTTCAAGATCCATTTTCCACAATGTCCTGGACCAATTTCAAATTGAATAATTAACTCTAACCTTTCTCAATGTTCCCACCACTTTCAACTGGATAGAGTGATACAAGTGGTGAGTTAAATCATTGACTGTCAGATCTATAGCTAGCAGAGGATGAACACTGTACTGGAATGTGGGAGAATGGGGGAGGAGATATGCCTCCTTCCTTAGAGACCTTCCCAGACACTATTGTCAGCTTCATATCTGGTCTTGTGTTGCTGTGCTGGCCTTGACCACCATTCTACACAGCCACATTCAGGTCCACCTTGGGTACACAAACACCTACACTTGGAGCAGGAATGGGTACCCTCTTGGGAAGTGAAGGAAGGACAAACCACTTTAGCATCTTGAATTTGAAATGCCCCCTCTGCCAGTATCTCTTTGTGACCTTGACATTGCAATCAAAATCTTTACTAATCTTGGACAGCTGTCAGAAGGTACATTTGGATAATAATACATTTATGTCACTCTTACCTCCTCTGTGCCTCTCCCCACCTCCTGAGGATACAGCAATCTCAACTGTTTTTGACCCAACTGAAAATATTCCATGTGATAGGTCTGACATTGTACCAAGAAAAGGAAAAGTATTGGAAGGGTTGTCACTCTTTTTCATAAGAAGACAGTGCTTTGCCTCTCAGTTCAAATGGTCCAACTGTGGGAAACACTATGTGAGCAGGGAGAAAAATAGTGAGTGCAGCAGTGTTGGCTTTGGGAGAATGAGCTGAGTTCCAATCCTGCCTAATACTACTCATTGGTAGAGAGACTTTGAACAAGGCAAATTGATCTCAGGTTCCTAACTTGAAAAGACATGTAAACTTCTTTTTCAGTTCTACATCCTAGAAGAAAATGGAGAGTACTTCATATTTCATAATGGGCAGGATAAAGGAAAGAAAAAGGGAATAGAGAAGGTCCGTTCACAAATATTTTTCCCACAGGCTAATCTATCATGGGATGGCTGAAATTTTGCCATTATAGATGTATTCCTTTGGATTCATCTATTAAAATGTAAATACTGCACCTCTGTGATGGGTAACAAGTTAAGCTATCAGTCACCTCAACCTTACTGTAAAATAATCAATTATTTCTCTAGAAGATGTGTTATAGGAACTGAAATGCAGCATAATTCAAAAGGCAGTTCTTGGGCAACATAAATTCATAGAATAGAATGGAAAGGTAGCTTAGACATCATTTCCTCCAATATCTTAATTTTCCAAATGAAAAAAGGTCCAGATAGGGCCAGTGACTTTTCCAAGGACCCGTAGTTAGCTAAGGGCAGATAAAGAGCTAGAACTTGGGGAGGGGGGAGCCAGAGCATGGGGGGGGGTGACAGATATGCTACTTCTCAGGTCATTGTAGCACTTAGGCTCCCTTAATGGGAATTCACTTAGTAGATCGCATCAATGTAAGACCAATGAGAATAAAGCACAGAACTGGAAAACTTGAGCAAAAGGAAAATGGAAAGATAGTAAGCCAACAACAGATAACCTGAAGAAGACAAGTAAAGGTTTTAAAAATCCCCCCCCCTAAAAAAAACAAATAAACCAAAAACTTTGAAGTCATTGGGTCAGCATGAAAACCCAAAGAACCTATAGAAATAGGAAACTGCCATCCCTTGACAGTTAAAATTAAAGAATAATGAGGATTGGAAATGGGAGAATGCCAAGGTTTGGGAATTTTTGCAATTTAACTGCTTGTCTACCTTAACTCTCTCCCAAATCTTAACCTTTTATAGTCTCATTGTGACCTATCATCCTTCTTCTAACCCAGTGGTACCAAGAGGGTCATAGATTTAGGCAGCAATGAGGGTGATGCTTTAGAGAGGCAGATGACACCAAAAGGTCCGGCAAGGGGATGCTGAGAACTAATCTTGTCTCATTCCTGGGACAGAGTCAGGCATCTGAAAAGTGCAATGGAAACTGTGTTTCATTATAATCAGCAACGCCTCTGTGTGTCACAACTCTGTTTGTTATTTCTGGAAGCAGTGATCAACATGTTGCTACTGCTGTGTATGGAGATGGAATACATCTGTCATCCCATGGCAATGAGCAGTTAATCTCACAATTTATAATTCTTCTGCTGTTCATCATAATATGATTAACATTCTAGTTCTGTTGGATGGCAGGGTACCCAGGATGTAATATGTCATTTGGCAGAATTATATGGCAACTTTGAGTTACTTAAGAAAAACTTAGTAGGAAGGTTTAAAAGAATATTACTGAAATTGTTTAAATATAATGTCATTATTTATATGTTTAAATGAAAATATAAAAAATTATGCTATATTATAGACAGAAGATAGATCTTTAAATCATAAAACCTTAGGTTCAAATCCTGCATATGATGCACAGTAATTATGGGACTATGGGAAAGTCACAACCCCACAGGCAGCTTTCTAATATTGTAAGGTATGATGGACATGTCAATCTGCATTAGTGTAGTTTCTTCATTGGAAGTCCCCTAACCTGATGAAACCATGTCCTGAACAAAATGGAAACAATATGAAAATTGCTCCTTTACACAAAGTCATGCTACAACATGTCTTAACTGGAAGGAGAATCAGGGGAAAGTCTAATTCCCTTATTCTACAGGTGAGGAAACAATCACAGAAACGGGAAATGATCTGCACAAGGTAAAACATTAGTGGCAGAACCAGAACCAAAGTTTCCTGATGCCTAATTCAATAGTCCTTCCAAAGGAACAAAGCCATAGACCAACCACATACATATCCTACCATATGATGGATAATTGTCTTCTCATTCTAATTTATGTTACAGAATTTGATAGGTCTTGTCTCAACTTTTTCCTTCCTTCCTACCCTTATGGTTCCTTTGGGAATGTTGATTCAATCTTCTCTAATATCATGTACTGAAACTGTAAAGACTATTGCTTAGAAAGCTTTACAATATAATCCATTTAAACACTACTTTGGCATGGAAATTAGTCCCCTTTCCAAACATTTCAGATGTCCTACGAACTAAGATGATGGATAGTGTTAGAGAACCATGGAAGCACAGAATGTCAAATGGGGGGGGGGGGTGCCTAAGAAGAATCTAGTCCAACTCTGAACTGGGAAGCAAGTAGGTAACACTGTGGGGGTAGCTAGGTGGAGCCATAAAGCATAGAGTGACAGCCCTGAAGTCAGGAAGATCTGAGTTCAAAATTGACCTCAGATACTGTATGACACTGGTCAAGTCACTTAATCCTGGTTGCCTCAGTTTCCTCATCTGTAAAAATGAGCTGCATAAGGAAATGTCAAATCACTCTATTTTTTTTCCAAGAAAACCCTAAGTGGGGTCACAGAGAATAGACTGGAATGACTGAAAAACAATAACAATAACCTGAACTGACTCCTCTCTACATCATCCTTGGCAAATGTTCACCCATAGCTTTCTTTGAAAATCTCAAGTGAAGGAGAAGTTTCTGAGATAGCCTGTTCCATTTTGGAATATCTCTAGAGATGCTATCTTGAACTAGTGTTGAGAGCTAAACTTGTGATTCCCAAAATTGTAGGAACTTTAAAAACATAGAATTAAAACAAAATAACAGAAAAATATGGATTAGACATGAACTTTTATTCTCTGGGATTTACAAACAAAATCTATAGGCAAAGTGGACCATCCTGTGATGGTCACCAAAAACAAAAAACCAAAAACCTGGGAAAGCAAGTGAATTCTTAATACCATTTGGGAAATTGGAAAAATCCCTAACATCCTTAGTGGCCAGCATAGGAATTTGGACAAAGTCTCTAACTGAAACTGATCAAAGATTATCATTTTTTTTTATCTCTTCCTGAACTTTTGTCTCTTCCTGAATTCCTTTCTTATCTCTTACTGGGAGGATGGTCTCCTTACATTCTGAGAATTGTTCTCTTAGATTTTATGATTAACACATGGGGCTGGGGGTGGGGATTAATTTCTAACTAGTAAGGTAAGGTGACCTGATCCAAAGTCTAGTTTTCTCAAAAGGGAATTAATCTTCTATCACAATATAGTTATGAGAAATTATTGCTGCTTTCACAACCTAAAATCAGGAAGACCTGGTTATGATTTCCACCTCAGCAACTTACTAGCTATTCATGTATCCCTGAGCAACTCACTGGAACTATCTGAGTCTCCAATTTTTCATTCATAAAATGAGATCATAGTAACACTTATCTACCTTACAGGGTTGGGAGAAACAAAGTGCTTTGCTAGACTTAAAATGTTACATAAATATTGACCATTAATAATAATTGCTTTAAATCTGAACTATTATTATTATTACTATTATTATTCAATTCATAGCTTAAAATGAATTATTCCTCTTTCTTCCTACTCCTTGAAATCTTTGTTTGCTGGGAAAATTTTGAACAAAGTATAATAAACCAGTTTGGAGAGATTAAATTTTTTAGTTTGATGTTAGAGAGAGAGAAAGAACTTTTAAAAGAAAACAATGATTTTATTAAAGTAGGTAATTCTGCCCATAGTCCATGGAGGCAGTTTCTTCTCATTGTTTCAGGGAAAATAATTTATTTCATAGCATTTACTCCCCACAAAAAAAAAATCTAGATTTCCTCAACTTATGCCACAGGTTTCCCAGTTGAAAAACATAAAAATATAATAAAAGAAATATCTGAGAAAGAAAAAGAATGAAGAATTCCTTTTTATCAACTCTAGGAATCTTGAATAAATTGAATAAATTGTAGTTATAGAGCCTTTCCCATTCCATTTTCCCAATCTCCTTCTATTCTCAAGGCTTAATTGTTTTGTCATTTAGAAGACTTTTTTTTTTTAAATTAGCATTTTATCTCAAGTTGTGTGAATCTAGTTAGATAAGAAGTAGTTACTCTCTCCCTTTCTGAACAATCCATTAAGGGCTCCCTATTGTTCACAAAAATGGTTTAAATTACTCTGGCTGACTTTTAAGGTCTTTTTCACTTTGACTCCGTTCTATCTATCCACTCTTATTTCCAGTTCTCACCCTGTACTCCAGTCAGACCAGTCTGACTGCTCTAAGCATACACACAGCAGTATCAATTAACGTAGGCTATGCCTCTTTTTCAAGCATATTTTGTTTCATGATCAAGCTCCACAGTGCCTTTTTCTGACCACTCAGATTCTCAATGCCCCTTGCCTTCTCTTAACTCTTACTATGGTTATTCAAATAATCCCTTTATCATATTAGTTTGTTTCTTCAAATAATTGTAAACTTTTCAAAGGCAAGAAGCATGTCTAATGCTTTCATTATAATCCTCTACAGCTATCACACTTACTAGTTGTATGATCATGAATATACATCACTTAACCTTTCTCAGTTTGCTCATCTATAGAAAGGGGATAAAATATTCACAATATTTACCTTACAGAATTGTTTCAAGGGGATCATTTTGAATTTCTGATGAGATGTCATGAGTTAAACTGAATTCATTTAATCTCAATAAATATTAACTGATGAATTATTTGGTATAAAGGGGGCAAGTGGTGATTAGATGGTCATAGGGAAGGTCTTGGTGTCCAATCTTGAGTTCAAAGACTCATAAGATTAAGGATTACATAGAACACTAGGAAACAATTAATCCAAATCCTAAATTTTACTAAGTGACAGAGGGGTCCATGGTTACATAGTAATTAATGAAGTTGTGATCCAAGCTTAGGTTCTCCAATTAGAATGCTAAGGCTCTTAAACACTCCACCATGCAGTTCCTTACATTAAAGTACCCTATTCTCATAGTTACTCCAGTGCCTCCATTTCCTCCATTTGAACAACAAGAATAGTGATCCCAATCATTCAGACTGATTCTAAAATAAGATCAGACATCAGGTTGAAAGCTCCTTGCACTCAAGATGCTGCAGAAATGGCAAGTATTATTAACACTGAGGACAAAAGGCAATACTCCTGTCTATGGAATCTGATTGCACAGATCACCATAGTAACTCAGCACAAATATAATTTCCACTGCACTCCTGAAAAAAGGGCTCAGTGCAGAAGTCATATCTATAAGAGCACAGGGAAAAAGAAAAGGAGTCAGAAGAATATAAGAAAATTTGGACATTGATAGATCTATGTCTCAAGTGGGGAGATGTCACAGAGACTAAAACCATGGACATGTAAAACTAGAATGGACATGACTATTGATCTTATACAGTCTCCTGTTTCACAGAGAAGGAAACTAAAGTCCAGAGAAGACAGGGACTTGTTAAAAGTCACAGAGTTGGTGACAGAATTGAGACAAGTGTACAAGGGTCTTGACTCAGACCAAATGACCTTCTTTATCACAATACTTCCTATTAGGGGCAGATTGCTGACTAGGAAAACATCTTAGAGCTCTTTTCCTCTCCCTCTTAACTGTTAATTATATAAAGCATGCAAATAAATAGAAAATAAAAAGAAGTTTATTCCCCTTGACCTTAGGAAGATCACAAGTACAATAAAAATCCTATCTAGGACAAATGGCCAGAAATCCATTTTTATTTTCAAGAATAACCTTGGAATCCTCATAATGTACTCTGTTCATTTGAAGCAGAAATCTATGATCATTCTGTATTATGTACTTTGAGTCATATATAATCTTATCTATTCTCTTAAACATGACATTACTAGTCAATACATCCTGCCTCTACTGAAAGGCATAGTACTGGAGTGACGAAACCCAAGTTCTAACTCTGGCTCCCTCACTTACTACTCATGCAGTAGTTTTTAATCTTGCTAGCAGTCAATTTCCTTAGCCCTTTCAAAAACAATATAGATTGGATTAGATATTCTCCAAGATCCTTTCTAGGTCTAATGTTCTGATTCTATTAAGTTTCCCAATCCATCAGGTTTTTTTTAGGTTTTTTTTTTTTTGTAAGGCAATGTGATTAAGTGGCTTGCCCAAGGCCACACAGCTAGGTAATTATTAAGTGTCTGAGGCCTGATTTGAACTCAGGTACTCCTGACTCCAGGGCCAGTGCTCTAGCCACCTAGCCACCCCCATCCATCAGTTTTATAATGTCACTCTTATCTACCTCAGTTCTCCAGCGTTTCTTCCTGTCTAATCAATCCAACTTCATTTTACTAATTTCTTCTACATATCATAATCACTAAGAATCACAATGAATTTTCCTTATAACTCTATTTACTGAATCATAGAAATATAAGACATAGCATATGTCCTCAAGGCACTCATAGTCTCTACTCATGTTTGTCAACATATTGAAAATACTACTCTTCTCTTGTTTTTCTTTACCTAATCAATTCTTTCCCATCTTACAAGGTCTAGCTTAATTTCCACTGTCTATATCTACTTATCTCTATAAGTCTACTTTGATGAAAGCAAGCTTTTCCTCTTTCAACTCTCTGCACTTATCATAAAGCAGAACCCAAAATCTAGTCCTTTGTTCTGACAGTGACCTCAGTTGATCTTACAGACTTCTTCCCTCTATCTTTCCCTTTCCCTGCTGCTACTTGTCTTTCATCAGTTTCTTCTAAGCTGATTCCCACCATTAACCTTCCATTAGTGTCAGCTTCATTTCTAATATTTGCCTGCTGTAACAATATTCAAATCCCTTTCCCAGCTGAATCACTCTCTAGGACTTTGCAGATCTCCTTGAAAGCAGATATGTCTCCCTCAGTCTCCTATTCTTTATTTCTTCCTTTTCTACCTCCCCCACCACTCCTCTACATCCTATTTAATGGTACATTCTTCAAATAATGTCTCAGGAATGAGTTTCTGTAGCTAACACCACAAATGTAACCAAGCTGTATATGAGACAACCACAAAACCAATGACTCTCCTGAGACTGGAGTTTCTATTATAACCTGCTAATCTTAATGATGACTCCCAGGAGAGGAGGATGCTCTGAATGCATCAGATTGGGGGTGGGGACCAGCTTACCTATTTCTCAATAGGCAACATTGCTGTCTTTTTAATAATCAAGAAATAGAGGCATAGAGAATTAAAATGATTAGCCCAAAGTCACATTGCTAATAAGTAACCAAACTGGGACCCATTTGAGTCCATATTTCCTTTGTCTGCCAATCTTGTCCCAAGATCTTGCCATTATTTGGAGCCTAATTTTCCTATATTCCAGTGAGTGCAGTGGAGAAAAGTGACAGACACCAGGAAGAATCTGCTCATTCATTCCCCAGCACCATGGCCTTTCTGAAATCTCTGAATTCCTTCATCACTCCACACCCACAGCACTTCCTGGGGGTGAATCCATCAACAGATGCTCTGCAACCTACATTTTTTCACATGCGTTCACTTTTTCACACTGCATGAAAGATACATCTAAGTGGTCCTGCCTTTGCCAATGCGATTCATTGAAGCCAAACGATTTATTAATAATGCACTGTGTAATCCCCAAATGCCCTGGACGACACTGCAGTGAATGAGCGTTATTTAAAACCAGGCTGCAGAAAACTTTGTCATCAATTATGCCGCCCTAGCTTTTTTAATTTTCTTTTATTGCGTCTTGGCAGGGCACAATAAGTATACTTTGAATAAAATGAGGCATTACACATCATATATTAATTACAGCAATATTAAGAGATCCTGTGGCGTTGCCTTCAGAAAGGAGCAATGCCAAACAGGGAAAGAATGGGATTTTAGAAATTGCTCTGTAATTTTTCCCCATTTCAAATCAAGGGTTATGAACTGTTTCACAGGTGGTTTTTCTTTTTCTTCCTGAGACTTTAGGGCAACTGTTGCCTAGACAAGGGAGGAAATTGGCCCTAGTGTCCTTCTGTAGTTTGCTCAGAATTCTAGAACAGAGGAACTGCTTCAACAATTCCCAGACCTAGTGACACTTCCCAATCTGATTTATGTCTTGGCAGCTCCTCTCTTCCTTTCTGGCAGAGAAGGAGAGTGGTCCAAGGGCTACTTTGGGTCATCGTCTACCACTTCCCTCTCTGTTTCTGGCCTTGTCTTCTGCTTGAATAGGTTGGGGCTATGACTTGAGCCAAATGGGACTGCATTGCAGGGCTAGGTTGAGGAAGAGACTGACATTCTTCTTTCTATTCTAACATACTTCTCTCCAATGTAGATGGTCCAGACAGCAGATTCTCATTCTCTTTCTCTCTCTCTCTCTCTCTCTCTCTCTCTCTCTCTCTCTCTCTCTCTTTCTCTCGCCAACTGGAAAGTGTCTGGTTGGAAAGGATAAGGAAATTTAAAGATCTCTTACTTTGAGCATATTTATACAAACACATTCTATAATCATACACATATGCACACATATATGTGTATATATAAATATATGTATGCATGTATATGTCATCATTATGATAATTACTATCATCTCCATTAACAACAATAGCAAATTTCTACTGAATACCCCCTAAATATGGGAGTAGGGATTGGCATGTCAATATAAGCTAAGACTGCACCTACCTGAGAAGAAAATAAAAAATTCATTCAAAAGCTTCCCTGATTAAAGTCTAATTCTAATTCATGAGAGAGGACATAGAAATAATAATGGCAAGAGTAATAATAATAATAATAATAATAATAATAATAATAATGACAATGTCAATAATGATCCATCAAAGATAACTAATTTTCATTCCATGAGAGTGGTAGTTGAAAGGAAGTAGGAAAAGTAGAAGACCTGCCAGTGATATATAAAAAAGACACTGTGTTTCCTTTCAGTTTGTCATTATTAAGTCATATTCAGTTCTTCATGACCCCATGAACCATTGCACGTCCATGAGTTTTTCTTAGCAAAGATTCTGGAGTAGTTTGAAATTTCCTTCTCTAGGGGATTAGGGCAAACAGAGGTTCAATGACTTGCCCAGGGTCACATAGCTAGTAAGTATCTGAGGTCAGACTTGAATTCTTCCTGCCTCCAAATTCTATCCACTCAGCCATCTAACAGTCTCTGTAATAACTGGTAGGATCTGACAAATTAGTTTCTGTTGATAATAGTGATTGATATAGCATACCAGTTGGAATGAGATTTATTCTGAATCAAAGGAATAAATAGAACAGAATTTGGGGACTGGCTTGACTAAAAGCTATCATCCTATTTGACTTGAAATAGAGGAAAGGGGAGCAAGTAAGACTCTCTAATATTTTTATAGCACAAGACGGTAAGATAGATAGGAACAAATTAGAAATACTAATATCTGACCCACTAGAAATGCTTCAAAGACTAGCCACTAATGTTAGCAAACAATGAATATGCATAATATGGTCTGGAGATAATGAAATACTTTTTATTGTCTACTAACATTATGTCATAGGAAAATTGGAAACATATCTCACTAGCTATAGGCAAGGTCTTTATACTGTTTTTTTAGTCAAAGCTACTCTCAAAAGCATATCTCTGACTAGTATAGGGCAATCACAAAAGTTAATTTTCATCCCTAAGTCTATAGCATAAGCAATAAGAGATGAAATTGAAGGGTAACTAAAATCTGAAGTAGAAAAGTTGAAGAACCTGAGGTTATAGTAGAAATTCACTTAACATAAACTCCAGAAATACTTCTAGAAAATACAACTGTTGATGCCTTAAATGATTTTGAAAAGGAGATGGACATACTTAAACTGAAATTTTGAACCATTCTTATATGAATTTAGTTGCATAACTCCAGTTTGAATAATTTAAAAAGTTCAATATTTGCTATATCCCTCATGAATTAACATATTCTTCCACAATATCTGACAGAAAGTATAAATACCTTCCTGGATTGTTATAACTCCAAATTGTTTACAAGACAGTTGTTACCACAATAAGAATCACAGGAAGGAAGGTAGAGTATCATTGAATATTTTTAAAGACAGCCATCTAATACTATCATAACAAATTACTTGAGAGAGGTGTTAAAGATTGATAGAAAAGCAGGGGAAGATTATCTCAATATCTAGACAGTAAATATCAAAGAAACATGGTTGATAATGAATGATGAAGATCAATTGGAAAGGAAGAGAGAGAGAGAGATAAACTGAGGGATAGGAGAGAGGGAGAAGCTGAGGGATAGGAGAGAGGGAGAAAGAGTTAGAAACAGAGAGAAAATAGATACAGAGAGGTACAGAGTCAGATACAGAGCAAGACAAGGAAAGGGGAGGAGGAGAGATTGTCACTGCTGTTAGTTGGAATACTGTATAAGGAAAGGTTTCATGAAGGAGAAGACTTAAACTGAGTACTAAATGATAAATGGGACTCCGAGAAATAAAGAGAAAGAGAAAGGTAAACATCCCACTTATGCAAGATTTTCTAATGCTATTTTTCTGCTTTGGATACATATATGAATATGGAAGGATATATTTATATATGCATATATACTCATATGTATGTATACCTATATGTGCATATCAGTATGTATTCATCTATATATAAATATATACATCCATGTGTGCATGTGACTGGAATTTTTTAAAAAGAGGATTCAAAACATCTTAAATAATAATGATAGCTCAAGCTTCTTTTCAGCAATCAATACATCTGCTTTTTCATTTTGTTTGTTTGTTTTTTAGGTTTTTGCAAGGCAAATGGGGTTAAGTGGCTTGCCCAAGGCCACACAGCTAGGTAATTATCAAGTGTCTGAGACCAGATTTGAACCCAGGTACTCCTGACTCCAGAGCTGGTGCTTTATCCACTGCACCACCTAGCCGCCCCCTTTTTCATTTTTGAATAGAGTTTTCTGGAGAGAAAGAGTGTGTGTGTGTGTGTGTGTGTGTGTGTGTGTGTGTGTGTGTGTACGTGTGTGTGCTCAAATTTGACCATTTTAGAATTTTAGACCTTTTTGCTTGATAATTCTTTGACATAATAACCAACATGTACTTAATACATTGGAGGGAAAGTGATCAATAGATAGGAAAATCTTCATATACTGTAGGGGAAAATAAATAGTTTGCTTCAATGAAGTATGCATACACATATATGCATGTATAGGAATATATTTATGTGTGCAAATATAACTATATATATTTTACATATGTCTTTGTTTGTATAACCACACATACACACACCCACACACATACAGATATTCATACCTATAGGTATTCATATAGGGTGTGTGTGTATGTATGTGGATGTGTGGGTTGATGAACTCCATAAATAAATAAATGGGTATAAATGATGTAGAAAATATCAACTAATCACCAATTGACTTTTTTTAAAAGTTTCAGAGACAATGATGTTTGAATTTACTATTTTCCCCAAAGTCTATCCCACTTGACATATTGAAATAAACTTAAAAGGAAGTTTTCTTCTAGATGTATGATAGGAACTTCAGCTTTTCTAAATGGTAAAGCAAGCATAGATGATTGTCAAAACTTGAGTCTCTGTTGACTATATTTGTTTCTTAAAAGGTTTGTAAATCTGTATATGAAATTTGATTTTTTTAACTTTTTTTTAAAATGGATATTTCCTTTTTGGCCAATTCCCTTTTCCCAGTAATTCCAAAATACTTTCTGACTCCCTGTCAAAGGCAAATGGCAGATAACACAGAAATTTTAGATGGAGAAGAGCAACTGAAAAAATATCCACAAATATCCAAAATGCAGATTAACTGTAAAGTTGGAAGGTAAAAAAAGGGAGAGAATTTTGACTTGGTCATTTTTTTTTCGAACTTTAGAAACTCTTGAAAAAATCTCTAGAAAGCAGCACATATCATGCAAGGCTGGGACTGGGTTCAAATTCTGATCCTGATACTTTTTTACGTATATGATGCTGAACAAAGGCATTTAAAGGCAACTTTAAAAAAAAACTTAAAAAGAAAACAAAAATTAAAAATCTCCAATTAAATAACAAATTAGAAATTCTGAAAATCAAAGGAAAGATGAGTAAAATTGAAAGTAAAGAAACTATTGAACTCTAAACAAAACTAAGAGTTGGTTTAATGGAAAAAACCCCAATAAAATAAATAAACCTTTGGTTAATTGAACTTTAAAAAAAAGGAAATTAAATTATCAGTATCTGAGGGGGGAAGGGTGAAATCACCACCAATGAGGAGGAAATTAATTTAATAATCTGGAGCTATTTTGCCCACTATAAGCTAATAAATTTGACAATCTCTTAAAATAAATGAATATTTACAAAAATATTATTATGAAAATTTCAAATGGATATTTATTACAAAAAATAAATTAATTAATTGATAGATTGACAGAAGAAGAAACAAAATACTTAATCATATTTCAGAAATAGAAATTGAAAAAGCTATCAATGAACTTTTTAAGAAAAATCTAAGGACCAGATCAATTTCCAAGTGAATTCTATCAAACACTTAAAGAATAAGTAACTCTATATAAACTATGTGGAAAAATTTGTGAAATCCAGTCAAATTCTTTTAGAAGACTAACATGGTATTGATACTTGAACCAGGAAGAGTCAAAACAAAGAAAAGTATAGTCCAATCTCCTTAATGAATATTGATGCAAAAGTTTTAAATAAAATTTTAGCAAAGAGATTGCAGCAAGTTATCACTTGGATAATACACTATGATCATTAGAAAAATAATCAGTGTAATTGACCATATTAAGAACAAAATGAACAAAAATCAGATGATTATCTCAATGGATGCTGAAAAAGCCTCTGACAAAATATAGTATCCATTTGTATTAACAACACTTGCTACATGGTACAGAGCACTGGCCCTGAAGTCAAGAAGACTGAGTTCAAATTTGACCTCAAACACTTGATACTTATTAGTCACTTAATCTTGTTTCTTCAACAACAACCACAAAAAAACAAGAAGAAAAACAGCAGAAAATAAAGTAATAAATGGTGTTTGTTTTAAAATGATAAGCAGTACTACTTAGAAATCTGTCTGCCAAGACAGACTCAGGAACTTTATGAAAACAACTATAAAGCAATTTTCACACAGATCTAAGTAACTGGGCAAATATTAATTGCTCATGGGTAGAGTCAAAATAATAAAAACAACAATTCTACTTAAATTACTCATTTAGTGCCATACCAATCAAACATCCAAACAATTACTTTAGTAAATTAGAAAAAAATAGTAACTAATTTCATACAGAGGAACAAAAGGTGAAGATATCAAAGGTATTGAATTAAATAAATGCAGAAGAAGATGCCTAGCCATACCAGGTCTAAACTAGTATTGGTTAAGAAATAGAAAATGGATCAGTGGAATAGATTAGTTGCAAAAGAGACAGCAGAAAATGATGATAGTAATCTAGTGTTTGATAAACCCAGAGTCTAGCTTCTAGGATTAGGACTCACTCTTTGATAAAAATTACTGGGAAAATTGGAATAAACTAGGCATAGACCAACATCTCACACTCTATACCAAAATAAGATCAAGATGGGTCCAGGATTTAGAATTAAAAAAATATTGTAAACAGTATTATAAGCAAATTAGGAGAACAAGGAATAAATTACCTGTCAGATATATGGAAAAGGGAGCAGTATATGACCAAAGAAAAAATAGAGAACATTATAAAAAACTGTATAATTTTGATTAAATTAAAAAAAGTATACAAACAAAACCACTGTGACTAAGCTCAAAAGGAATATTATGGGATGGCTAGGGGATACAGTGGATAGAACACTAGTCCTAGAGTCAGGAGTACCTGAGTTCAAATCCTACCTTTAATAATTACCTAGCTGTGTGGCCTTGGGCAAGCCACTTAACCCCATTTGCCTTGCAAAAATCTAAAAAAAAAAAAAGGAATATTACAACTAGTGTTCCTGATAAAGGACTCATTTCTAAAATATTTAGAGAACTGAGTCAAATTAAAAAAAATCATTTTCCAATTAAAAGTCAAAGGATATACAAAGGCAAATCTTGGGTAAAGAAATCAGAGCTAACTATGTTAGTCACAGCTAGATAGAAAGACATAGGGAGGGTCCTAATCCTTAAAATCTGAATCATGGGAACAGTGGGGAAAAAGATAGGTTTGGGTTGCAAACAAATCAAAGCTAAATCAGAACCTAGACCTAAAGGAGGAAATAAACTTCTGCAAAGGCAAGGTCTGGACTGCATAGGCAACATCTTGGCCAATGACAAATCAGGGATCAGACCCCAGACCCAGCATAAAAAGCTTGGATCTATATTCCATATATACTAGGAAAAGAGTTAAAGCAACAAAGATGAGCAAAAAAATTAAAGAGTGCTCACCATAGGAAACAACTTTGCAGATAATGATGATAACGATGCCATGTCAGAAGAAGAGATCAGTGAAAATTCACTCACAGGGGATGTCTCAAAAGAGTCTATAAATTGGACTAAAATCCAAAAGTTCATAGAAGAGCTTAAAAAAAATAATTTAAAAACCAAAGAAGAGAGGAAGATGAAAAATGAAAAGAGAATCATGAAGAAAAATTATGAAAAATTGACCTGAGAATTCAACACTTTTAAAAAAGGAAACATAAAAGTTAATTGAAGAAAATAAAATCTTAAAAATTATAATTGAACAAAATGAAACCAATGAATCTACAAGATTACAAGATTCCACCAATCAACCTTTTAGGAAAAACAAACAACATGGAAAACATATTCAGTACAGATAATCTACAAATCATCAGCAAGCCTAGGCCAAAAAAAGAACATAGAAAACAAAATGCAGAAAATTACCAGTGAAAAATGTTCACATCTGCTAGTACAAGAAAACCACTGAAAGAATGCACAGAGACCCTCCAGAAAGAGACCCTAGGATAAAAACTCTAAGGGCCATTATAGCCAAATTTAAGAACTCTCAAATAAAGGAGAAAAGACTGCAAGCAGCAGAAAGTAAACAGTTTAAATACAAAGGAAACAATCAGACTCAACCTCAACACTGTAGGACTAGAGGACCTGGAATGCCATATATCAGAGGGCAAAGGACCTGGTATTACAACCAAGAATTTACTACCCTGCCAAATTCAGCATATACTATCAGGGGAAAAGATGTATGTTCAATGAAATAGAGGACTTTTAGAACTTCCTCTACCAGAACTGAACAGAGAATTCAATCCTCAAATACATGACTCAAAAGTTGCATAAAAATGTAAATGAAAAGTGGAAGGATAAAACAAAACAAAACAAAACAAATGTTAGTCAATACCTTCAAATTGTATATAATTCCTAAAAGGGAAGATATAACACTTCTAACTCTTGAGATTTTTACTTCCCTTAGGATAATTAAAGGGTCAAATATATATGAAACAATTGGACTTAGAGGATATGGGTATAATTTGGTCTTGCTACTGAAGAGTCCCAAGAAGATATCACTATGTTTGAGACAACAAGCCCTGAAGAAAAGCAGGAGTGCTAACTCTAAACTTAAGTGTCTCATAATGAGACTCACTTTGACCCACTTTAATTCGGCTATCCTGACAAAGCTTAGTACTTTCTGGAATGAGAGAATCATGAGCTGGGCAGTCCTGACTCAGTGTCTCCCATAACTTAAAATCATTTATGAAGTTCTCAAGTGAGACCTTCAGCACCTCCCAGTATTTAGAGCCCTTTGAGATTCTTATAGTTAATTAAAGCAGGGTTGGATTTAATCTTTACTTTACTTAAAAAGGGATTAAGTATCCTGGCTGGGAGAAGGGGGTTAAAGTGTGGAAGAAAATAGGCTTGGGGGGAGGGCTACAAATAGTTCAAGAAATGATTTGGTTTTGGATGATACTTTGGCTCATGAGGATACTTTGGCTCCTTGGAGAGTACTTTAAAAGGGAGGAGGAGTAAGGTAAAAAATGATTATAATTTGATGTAATTCAAGGCTCATGAAAAGTGTATTTCTAATCACAAAGAAGAGGGGAGGGTACTTAGTGACTTTGAGACAATGCTGCTTATCAAACAATCAAGTAAACAATCAATCTGTGAAGGTATTTTTATAACACTTAGAGCTTATCAAGCAATCAATTAATCAAGTTGAGATTGATGATACTGACTAATAGGAGAAGAGGTACAAAGATTTATAATTTTAGAGGGAAAAAAGGGAGGGTGTGAATACTTAATAAATCCTATTCAATGGATTTGGCCCAAAGAAGTATTAAGATACATTCCCACTTGGGTTTAAAAATGTATCTTACTCTACAGGAAAAGGTGGGGGGTGGGGAGAAGGGAAAGATAAGGGAAGAATGTACTAATTAAAGGGAAGGAAAAGGCCTAAGTCAAAATAAACTGAAAGTAAAATTTTAAAAGAAAAGTTAAAGGGGAAAGAGAAAAGGGAAAAGATAACATGGAGGGAAATACAAAAATAGTAATCTGAATCATAAATGTGAATGGGATGAACTATCCCATAAAATGCAAGAGGATAGCAGAATGGATTAAAAACAAATTTTTTATATGAAATACATGGGGGGGTGGCTAGGTGGCGCAGTGGATAAAGCACTGGCCCTGGAGTCAGGAGTACCAGGGTTCAAATCCAGTCTCAGACACTTAATAATTACCTAGCTGTGTGGCTTTGGGCAAGCCACTTAGCCCCATTTGCCCTGCAAAAACCTGAAAAAAAATACGAAGCAGAGTGATACACACAGGGTAAAGTAAAAGGATGGAACAAAAGGTCAGGTCTAAATGGAAAAATGTCAGTTACTCATGGTTAGGTCAAGCTAATATAATAAAAATGACAATTCTACCCAAATTAAGTTACTTATTCAGTTATCTATCGATCAAACTATCAAATAATTATTTAGCGAGCTAGAAAAGATAATGACAAAATGCATATGGAGCAACAAAAGGTCAAGAATAGGAAGGAACTTTTAGAAAAAAATGTAAAGGAAGATGGCCTAGCTCTACCAGATTTAAAACTATACTATGAAGCAACAATCATCAAAGCTTCCTGGTACTGGTTAAGAAATAAAGTAATGGACCTGTGGGTTAGGGTAGGTTCAAAAGAAACAGCAGTAAAAATTAATCTACTGTTTGATAAACACAAAGACATTAGCTTCTGGGATAAGTACTTACTATTTGACAAAAATTGTTAGGAAAACTGGAAATTAGAATGGCAAAAACTAGACATCAACCCACATCTCACACCCTATACTAAAATAAGGTAAAAATGGGTACAGGATTTAGACATAAATGGCGAATTGATAGATAAACTAATAGATCAAGCAGTACTCGTATCTAGCAGATCTCTGGAAAGGGAACAAATTTATGACCAAACAAGAAATAGAGAACATTATAAATCGCAAAATAAATGATTTTGACTATATAAAATTTAAAAGTTTGTGCACTAATAAAATCAATGCTACTAAAATCAGAAGGAAAGTGGAAAGCCTGGGAAACAATCTTCACAATTAGGAACTCTGATAAGGGTCTTATTTCTGAATTTATATGGAGAGAATTGCATCCAATTTATAAGGTTACAAGTCATTCCCCAATTGATGAATGACCAGCATATGAATAGATAGTTTTCAAATGAAGAAATTAATGCTATATAAAATCATATGAAAAAATCCTTCAAAATATTATTGATTAGAGAAATGCAAATCAAAACAACAATGAAGTATCACCTCACATTTATCAGATTGGCTAAGAGGAGGAAAAAGGGAAAATGATCAATGTTGGAGAGGTTGTAAGACTGGGACATTAATACATTGCTGGTGGACTTGTGAGGTGATCCAGCTATTCTGAAGAGCAATATGGAACTCAATGAGCAACAAAAATGTTCACTCCCTTTGACTCAGCAATTCAATTCTAGTTATATAACCAGAAGAAATCATAAAAAATGGGAAAATTTCCATGTTCTAAAATATTCATAGCAGCTCTTTTTTTGTACTGGTAAAGAGTTGGAATTTGAGGGGATGTCTATCACTTGGGGAATGACTAAATAAGTTGTGATACATGAATGCTATGGAATATTATTGTTTTACAAGAAATCATAAATGGTTGGATTCTAGAGAAGCATGGAATGAGCTACAGGATCTGATGCTGAGTGAAGGGAGCAGAACCAATAGAACAATGTACACATTAACAACATTGTGAGATGATCAACCTTAATGGAAGCAGCTTCTCCTAGCAGTTCAGACAGTTGGGACAATCCTATTAGATCAGCTATGTACAATGCTATCCCCATACAGAGGAAGAGAAAGCAAACCAAACCAAACCAAACAAAAAAAAAAAAACCCTCAAGAATCTGATGATTTATAAAAAAAAATCTCTTATATATCTCTTTCCCTTAATCCTAATTCCTCATACTGAAATTGACTAATCTGTAAACATGTTTATCACAAATATGTATGTACAATGTTAACTAATGTTCACTATTGAGGGGAGGGGGGAAGGAAGAGTAGGCAGAAGGAAATTTTGTTAACAAAATTATACATATGTATATGTATGTTGAATGTTGAAAACTTTCAAAACATGTTTTTGTAAAAATAAAATATCAATAAAAAATAAGAATCAGAAGAACTCTGTATGCACTAACAATAGCAAGATGGGATGATTATCAACCATGACAGACTTGTTCATTCCATTAGTGCAATAATCAGGGTCAATGTTAAGGAATTTGTGATGGAGAATACCATCTGCATTCAGAGAAGGGACTGTGGATTTTAAATGAACACCAAAGATCATTATCTTTAATTTTTAAAAGTTATCTCATATATAATGTCATTTTCCTGTCTCTAATGTTTTCTTTCTTCCTTTTGGATCAGATCCTTCTCTCACAACATGTTCAGTTTTAATCTATGCTTATCATGGATGCAAATGTAAAGCCTTTATCAGATTGCCTTCTGTTGGGAGGAGGGGGGAGGGAAGGGAGGGAGGGAGAAAAATTGGAAAACTCAAAACTTTGCAAAAGAATATTGGTAGAAATTACCATTGCAAGTAATTGGAAAAGAGGTAAGATATTTGTAAAATATTAAAAATGATAAACAGTATATATCTAAAATCATGAACAAGCATAATATGTGATTGGGACCAACTACTAGAGGCATTTCCAGTAAGATCAAGGGTGAAATAGATTCCTACTATCATCACTATTATTCAATATTATATTTAAAATGTTAGCTTTAGCAAAAAAGGAAAAGAAACTGAAGGAATTAGAAAAAGAAAGAAAACATTATTTGTAGATGATATATATGATGGCATACCTAGGGAACTCTAGAAAATCAACTAAAAATTAATTGAAACAATTAGCAACTTTAGTAAATTTGTAGGATATAAAATAAACCCTTGTAAATCGTCAGCAATTCTATATATCACCAAAAAGCCCAGAAGCAATTTCTATAGAAAGAGAAATTCTATTTAAAGTAACTATAAACAACATAAAATACTTAGTAATCTATTTCCCAAGACAAACCCAGAAACTACTTTTCACACAAATAATGTCTGATCTACACAATTGGAAAAATGTCAATTGCTCAAATTACTTATTCCGTGCCATACCAGTCAGACTACCAGAAATTATTTTACAGGACTAGAAAAACTAATAACAAAATCCATCTGGAAGAACAAAAAGTCAAGAATATTAAGGGACTTTGGGGAAAAAAAGTGAGGTTACCTAGCCTAAATTAATATTATAAAGCAGCAGTCATCAAAACTGTCTGGTCCTGGCTAAGAAATAGAGAAGTGGATCAGCAGAATAGTTAAGGCATAAAAGAAACAGTGGTAAATAGCTATAGTATTCTACTGTTCAATAAATTCAGATCAGTTTCTGATAAGAACTCACTATTTGACAAAAACTGCTGGGGAAAACTGGAAAATAGGATGGCAGAAACTAGGCATAGACCAACATTTCATACCCTATACCAAGATAAGGGCAAAATGGGTATAGGATTTAGACATGAAGGGTGATATCATAAGCCAATTAAGAGAACAAGGAATTGTCTATCTCTCAAATCTGTAGAATGGAGAGAAGTTTATGACCTAACTATAGATAGAGAATAATAAATGCAAAATGAATGATTTTGATTACATTAAAAGTCTTTACACAAATAAAACCAATGGAAACAAGATTACAAGGAAAACAGAAAAATGGGAAACAATTTTCACAGCTGGTTTTTCTGATAAAAGACTCATTTCTGAAATATATAGATAACTGAATGAAATTTATAAGACTATTCACTTGATGAATGGTCAAAGTATACGAACAGCAAGTTTTCAGATGAAGAAATTAAAACTACCTATAGTCATATGAAAATTGTTCCAAATCATTAATGATTAGAGGAATGTAAATTAAACCATCTCTGATGTACCACCTCACACCTATCAGATTGGCTAAAATGACAAAAAAAGAACATGGGTAATATTGGAGAGCATATAGGCAAACTGGGCCACTAATGAATTATTGATGGAGTTGTGAACTGATCCAACCATTCTGGAAAGCAATTTGGAACTATGCACAAACTGCATACCCTTTGATCCAGCAATACCACTATCAGGTCTATAACCCCAAAAGATCATAAAAAAGGGGAAAGATGCACATGTCCAAAAATATTTATAGCAGCTATTCATTTGGTAACCTAAAATTGGAAATTGAGGGAATGGCCATCAATTGGGGAATGGCTAAACAAGTTTTGGTATTTGAATATTGCAGAGTACTATTGTTCTGTAAGAAATAATGAGTGATGTGATTCCAGAAAAGCTTGGAAAGATTTGCATGAACAAATGCTGAGAGAAGTGAGCAGAACCAATAAAATTTTATATACTTTAAAAAACAATACCATGAGATGATTACATATGATGGGCGTAGTTCCTCTCAGCAGCTCAGAGATCATGGACAATCCTGAAAGACGTTAAGGAAAATGCCATGCACATTCAGAGGGAAAAAAAATGGTATCAAAATGCAAAGCAAAGCATACTATGTTCACTGTTTAAAACTTCTTTTGTGTTTTTACCTTTGTTGTATGTTCCCCCCGCCTCTGCATTTAGTTCTAATTCTTCTTTCACAATGTGACTAATATGGAAATATGTTAAACACAATTATAAATGTACAAACTATATCAGATTGTTTGCTGCCATAGGGAGAAGGAATGGAAGGGAGGGAGATAGAAAATGTGAAATTCCAAAGTTTATAAAAGAATAAATGTTGACAACTATCTTTGCATTTAAATAGGGAAAAATGTTTGGAGACATTAAAAAATTTTGAAAAAGAAAAGAAAAGAGATGAAGATAAATTTTAGAAATTTGAAAAAACTCTCTAGAAAGTAGCATTTATAGTGCATATAATTCTGGGCTTGGATTCAAGTTCTGATCCTGTATACTTTTTTATCTATATGATCCTGGAAAAGGCATTTAAACAAGTTCCTTAGGCATTACCCTAGGACTTAGCTGCTAAAATATCCTGTAATTCGTATTGGTGAATGAATTATCCTCCAATGACCAAAATCACAGACTTTTCTATAAATCTTATAGAACTATAGACTATAGAATTATAGAACTATAAACCTTATAGAACTCATAGGTTTGTTAGCTAAAAGAGAGTGTTAGAGTTCTCTTAGTTTAAGCCCTCTCAATTTATATCAGAAGAGTAGAAGTCCCATAAAATTGTGACTTGTTTAACTGCACTGCTATTGGTTCTGTCTCTGTTTCTCTGTCTCTATTTCTGTCTCTGTCTCTGTTGGTCTGTCAAACTGTCTCTCTGTCTGTCTCTGTCTTTTTTAACTTGTATACTGGAGGAGAGGGAGATATTATTGCTGCTCTAAGGTCTTCCCAAACCATGGAACCTTTACAAGGTAATGTCCTGAGCATATCCATCTCAAAGTTACTGCTCAGATACCTCCCAACTCCTATACATTTGACTTGTTAGCATCATCAGTCATGAGACCTCATGTCTACCTGGAAGGGAGAAAAGAAAAAGAAACCATCTTCCCCTCCCAAGCAATTATATATATATATATATATATATATATATATATATATATATATATATATATATATGTATATATATACATATATATACACACATATATACATATCATATAAAATGTACAATGTATAAATACATATTTATTTATTATATATTTATATATTCACATATGTGATAATATATGAACTTATATTTCCAGGGAACTATTTAATTCTTTCTGCCAATCACAAGATATATTATAAGATAGCTATATATACATATATATCTATATATATATGCCCTATTCATCTTCTTTGCAGAAGCAAAATAAGCAAACCTTGTTATAGATATTATTTCATTAAATATAAAAGCTACTTAATTTTTTCATTAAAGTCATTAAGATCACAGTGAAAGAATTCTTAATTATCTGCCTATGAGTATGAAAAAGTTATTAATTTCAGAAGGAAATAGTCATTCATGACAATAAAAATGTAGTGAGAAATAAATTATTTCTATCATAGATGACTCATACATGTAGGCTTGGAGAGGATATTAGAGGTCAAAAGATCAGATTCTGACCTGGAAGAAATATCAGAGGTCAACCAGTCCAATCCTGCCATTTTATAGATGAGGTAATTGAAGTCAAGAGAAGTGGTACTTACTCAAGTTCACACAGGAGTTATTTCCAAAGCTTGGATTTAATTTCAGATCTTCTGATTTGATGTTTCAAGCATAGTATAGAAATGATGTTATCAGATGCATTTTTTTAAATATGACAGGCTGTGTCATTTTTTCTGTGATGGGAACTCCCAATTTGGAAACTGGAAGCTCTTTCTACCCATGCAAATCTATAACTCTCCGTATATTATAATCCTAGAGAATTGTCTTGACATTAAAAAGTAACCAAATGTGGCAACACATACCTGTAAATGCTGCTACCAGAGGTTACTATGGTTGGTGAATTTCTTGACATCAGGAGCAGGGTGGCCAAGCTAATTCCAGTACTAATATGGTGAGTCCCTGTAAAAAATGGAGCCATCAACTTTTAAAGGTAGGGAAAGCCATTCCAGGTTAAAAATGAAATTCATTAGATTCTGAACTGATCAGGTGGAGAATCAGATTTATGAGTGAGACAGAGAGATGGATAGGAATAGGAAGAAGAAGAAGAAGAAGAAGAAGAAGAAAAAGAAGAAAAGGAGGAGGAAGAAATAAGAAGAGGAGGAGGACAGAGGAGGAAGAAGAAACAGGAAGGAAGAAGGAAAGAAAAAGAAAAGAGATAGATAATAGATAGATAGATAGATAGATAGATAGATAGATAGATAGATAGATAGATAGATAGATACTAAGAGCTTATGATTTGTCTATGGTCACAAAGTAGGACTTGAAATTCAGATGTCCAAGAGAAGCCCTCTATGAACTATAACTCATTGTCCCTCCTTTGTGAGAAGAGTGAGTCTACAATTTCAGAGTACAGTCATAACTTTGAAAGATAGGTAATCCTATAGATATTTACCTCTAGAACTTTCTTTTTTGATCTATGAAGAAAGGAACTCTCTAAGCTCTGCCTCTGCTTTCTTAACAAACACATTAACATTTGCTAGCTGAAAGAACATTGTATTAAGAATCAGGAGACCTGGATTCTAGTCCTAGTTCTGCCACTTCCTGAATGTGTGATGTTGCAAGTCATTTTCCTACTATGAGCTTACTGAAATGATGAGTTTGATGTCAATCATTTGCAAATCTTTCTCAGTTCTAACCTTTCATGATGTTATGTAACTTCATTAATCTTCTAGATGTAACCGGGTAAATTAATACCTTCATAGATTAATGAGCTTTCTTTTTTTCTTATCCATCAGAGGGAGAAATTATTAGGTTGTATATTCTAGGCTGGCCCCTGCACATTTAAGATCTTAGAATCTTAAGCTTATTGACTTTCAAGGAATAATGGAGCTTTAGGGGTGTCACAGAGAGAGAGAGACTCAGTAAGATTGAGAACTTCATGAATTCAAGGCTTGTTGAGTTTTCAAAATATACTTATCGCTTATGCTAATATTTATGATTTAAGATAAATCAAATAGTTTATAAGCAAATGTAAAAACAACTGTATTGATAGGTTTATTTGAATATGTTAATAATATAAATCATTGCATATTAAGATTATTTTGGTAATGAAAACTCATAAGAATACTGCAGGCCATTATTTTCTTCATTTACAGATGAAAAACTGAGATTCAGAGATTCTGAGCACCTTTATCTATGGTCACATTGATATATAATTGATATAATCTCTTCTATCTCCACACTAATCACTTGGTCCTTCTTAAGATGACTACTCCCTAAGGCCTACTCAATAATTAATGAGAACTTACTTAAAATTACCTTATCATCAGAAGCCCCAATTGGGGCCCTAGCTGCTCATTTCTCCTTCAGTTCAGAAATGGGACTCAAATCTAGGAGTTCTAACTTCAATACTGTGAGTACTCTTTCACTTATAACACAGTAGACACATGCTGTAGTTACTTGGAACCCTGAAGTACAAATCATTACAACCTTCAGAAAATGCAATTTTATCATGCAATTGCTCTTCTAAAAACATAAGAAGCAATATGGTGTAACAGGAAGAACAGTAGACTTGGGCATATGAGATTTGCATTTAAAGCTTTGATTTGCCTTTTATAAGTTAAATGACTCTAGGCAAGAGGAAAGATACTTCACTTTTCTTCTTCTTCTTCTTCTTCTTCTTCTTCTTCTTCTTCTTCTTCTTTTTTGCAAGACAATGGGATTAAGTGACTTGCCCATGGTCACATAGTCAAGTAAGTATTAAGTGTCTGAGGCCATATTTGGATTCAGGTCCTCTTGACTACAGGGCTGGTGCTCTATTCACAGCACCACCTAGTTGCTTCCTTCACTTTAAAAATGGACAAAATTATGTTTTTAGTACCTAGCTTACAATATTCAAGTGAGCATTTATGAAATGTAAATTATTTGCAGATAATTGTGCTACATATTGGGGAAAATCCATAATATTTATAAGACTATCTCCTTATCATATTAAGGTTTAGAGTTTAGCATTAGAATAAATCAATTAATCAATCCTGCTTTATTTCAGTGATTTATACAGGTAAAAATTTTATTGAGCTCTCCTTCTGTGAGATTCCCTTGAGATACTTAAGTCCTTATCAACATTAACAATGTCTTTGATCATTTTTTTCTTTGATAAAGGAAAAACTCTTCTTTACTGAATATTTATTCCTCTTTTAACACCACTCAAGTGATGCTTAGCAGTCAAACTGAACCCACGGATTTAACTATTAAAAGGAAGAGAGAGCAAGAGATAAGGGGACAACCAAAGCTGAGATGGCTACAAAGAAGCTAGATGGTACATTGCCTTTTCTAATAATATAGAATGTTAACTTTAGAGTTAGGTAGGTAGATAGACAGACAGATAGATAGACAGACAGACAGACAGACAGACAGACAGACAGACAGACAGACAGATAGATAGATAGATAGATAGATAGATAGATGATAGATAGATGGATAGAAGATAGTCAATAGATTGGTAGATAGATAGATAGATAGAATATTTATTAAGTGTTTTATATGTTCCAGGCTCTGTACTAAGCTCTGAGGATGTAAATACCAGAAAGATGGTTCCTAATTTTAAGAAGTTGATATTCCAATGGAGTCAAACAATAAACAAATGGGAAATCTAGAGAGGGGAGAAGGAAGCACATTGAAGCAGAGGTAAGACAGTTGATATGGAGGTAGAACAGACCTGAGAGTGAATTGAAGGGGAAGTGATCAGCAAGGACCCCAAGCTGGGGTTTCTTATGATTAGGTAATTCTAGGTAAGTACTCATTAATTATTGAGCAGGCTTTAGGGAATAGTCATCTTTAGAAGGACAAGATAATTAGTATGGAGATGCATCAGAGTATAAGTCTGCAATCACCTATAAGGCCCATTGACTTTTCATGTCACTTGGTGTGGTGAATATCCACTGAAGAGGGAAAGCAAATTGCTTTGTCTTTTTTGCACACTTGAGATTCCTTTTGCTTTTCATTTTTCTTATTGTATTGCTAGTGGAATTGCTTATACAGTAATTGAAGTTCCCTTTCCTTTCATTATGGAATCTGGATAAGGCAAAACCTGATGTTCCTAGGGGAAATTTATTTGTTTGTTTGTTTGTTGAAAGTTTTAATGATTTATTATTTATTTTCACATTACTACAATAATCTTGTTGTGAAAGTAAACACAAACCCCCTCTCCCCGCCCCCAAAAGATAGAGAAACCTTAAGAGAAATGAAGAGAGAAAGAAAAAAAAATGTGTATTTCAATCTGTATTCAGATACCCCTGACTGTCTCTGGGATGGGTTGCATTCTCTATCATAAGTCCACCAGAGAAGTTCTTTGTTTCAATTTTTTTCCCACAGTTGCTATCGTTAACTGTATTTCCCTCCATTCTATTCCTCCCCACTCTCATTTATTCTACTCTCTCTCTCATTTCACTCTGTCCCTCCTCTCCAGAATCTTTGCTCTCTTCTATTACCTACAATTTCCGTTCCCTCCCCCTGTACCCCTTCGCCCATCCCTTTCTTCTCCTTTTTCCTCTAGAGTAAGATAGATTTCTATACTCTATTGAGTGTGTATGTTATTTCCTTTCTAAGCCATTTCTGATGAGAATGAAGGCTCATTCATCCCCCCCATTGTCCCCCTCCATCCCATTGCACAACCTTTTTCTTGTTTTATTATATAAAATATTCTTAGCCCATACTACCTCTCCTTTCCCTTTCTCCCAGTACATTCCCTTCTCAACCATTGACTCCATCTTTATACTATATTATACCATTATATTCAGCTCCCTCTTGTGCCTTGTCTATATATGTTCCTTCTAACTGCTCTTATAAATGAGAAGGTGAATTATTAGTTTCTTCTTCCCTTGGAGGAATTAATGCAAATCAACATCACTTAATCCTAGGGGAAATTTAAAGTAGTGACATGAGCCACTCCATAGGTTCCCAAGTAAGCAGCTGTAATCCATTCAATTGTTCTCCCAAATTCTCTATTATCCTTGTCAATATGTCTATAAGGACAGAGAAAAGAGGAATTAGTCCCATCTTAGAGATGGTATTTCTAACATCATTCCACTGATTGTGTGCGTGTGTGTGTGTGTGTGTGTGTGTGTGTGTGTATGTGTGTATGTGTAGCATAGATTCAGTCCTTACTATCTGCCACACCCTGCCTCAGACCCTATGCTAGACCCTTTCTTTTCTTCACTATTGTGATACTGGAGACTCAGAACCATAGAAGCCAAATGTAGTCAGCTGTCATGATTTAATAAAATCCTGCATTTTTCTATGGGGATTCACCTTAGGACCCAAGAAGTTCTTGGTCTCATTTGCTCAAAGCAGGCATTTGCTTCCATGAATAACTTGAATCACCCCAATACTTTTTCTGTAACTTATAGCCTTTGAATATGGACCCCTTTGGCAACCTGACAAAACTTATAAACTTCTCAAAATATTTTTTACAAAAAAATAGGATTATTAAAAAAATCATATTGAAATACTATTATCAAACTATATAAAAAAGTTAATTAATCCCAGGTTAATATTCCTTCCCTTAAATGATAGAGGGAAAGTCTAAACCAGTTCTTCTGAAATCTCCAGAAATCTATGCATAAGGAACCAAAACTCACCCTTAAATTGGAGTGAGTCTGAAAAGATAGATCCCCTTGAAGACTGATTCATAATCATTGAGATATACACTAATTCACACCTCAAGCACAGATAATTGAATCCTAGCTCCACTCATTCCTCACACAGACTTGAGTTAAACAACAAATCTTTCTCTGCTTATATATACTCTGTGTTATCTTCTTACTTCAATTGTGGGGCCTGCTTCCAACCAAATTATGTGCTCCAGTTGTAAGGTTCAGTTAAATGACTTGGCTCTCTTATAGTTGGGGATGTGGAGTAGGGGGTTAGGCTAGTTTGTAGCTTTTAGCTTTGACTCAGGACATAGTGGTCACCTTTTCAAAGACTATCACTACATCCAGTAGCAGGACAGGGACCATTACCTTCCTGCTTCTTACTGACTAGTTCCTAGTCTAAATCTGGAAGAAGATTCATTCTTCCCCAAGCCAACAGACATTAATAAGCACCTATTATTTGCCAGACAATATGTTATGTTCTGCAAATGCAAAGAAAGTGAAAAAATGGTCCATAGTCTAATGAGAAATGCAACATGCAAACAGCTATAAGAAACAAGTTAGGTATAGAATAAACTGGAGATAATCAATAGAGGGAAGATAGTGGTGTTAAAGGAAATTGTCTAAGGCTTCCTGTAGAAGGTAAAATTTCACAAAACTTTAAGGAAACTGAGAAGCCAGGAGGTAGAGATGAGTGAGATGAACCAGTGAAAATAAACAGGTTCAGAAGAAATTGTCTTATGCAAGTAATAGTTCGGAGGTTAGTATGACAGGATCCCAAAGTACACTGGGATTATTAAAGATCAAGAATACTAGAATCCATATTCCTGTTTTTAGTGATGAAGTAAGAAGTGAGTGATGTAGAAGTAGGGTTTGAATCTCTTATCCTGAGGCCATCTGCAAGAGCCCATTCATTCTTTTAAACTGCCTCCTAATTCCTAGCCAAGGAAGTCATCAAGATGCAGACATTGACAGATGCTAAGAATGTCACCAAATGTAGAAAACTCAGATTACCCACTCTCAGGTTAATGAGGTCTTTTGATGTCTTCTCAGTTTTTTGCAAAGGGAACTGAATGTGTTATACCTTATAATACCATTTACTTCGATGCTATAATGGAAATATTTTCAACTTGGTTGGACAGCAAGAATCATTTTTAAACTTCATGGATATCTTTCAGTACATGAATTACCATACTGGGCTGCAAAGAGGTATTTCCCAAGAGAGGAGTGGCTGGAGTCATGGCTCTGAGTCTAATTTCCTGTGCTATGTTTATTTGGCATAATTCATGCTATTCTAATGATAGACTGAACAAATTAAAGATCTGCCCATCCATACTTCAATTGGCTCAGTCCCCATCCTAAGGATATATATATATATATATGAAGATTCTTATAGACTTTCAAGGTCAATTCATATGCATTCCAACTTTGCCTTTACAAATTCTGTGAAGTTTTCAAAGCTTGACATGAGTACCACCTCCTCTATGCAGACTTCCATGACCATTTTAGTCCATGTAGACCTCTCCTTTTTCTGAATCCTACTTAACTAGTTGTCAGCATTGCATGAATAAGCACATATTATTTTGCTGTTATTTCATAAGGTCATGGGATTAATACCAACATAATTAACTAATCTAATATCATTTTACAGAGGAGGAAGAAACTGAGGCCTGGGTAGGTGAAAGGATTTAAACAAAACTATCAAAGTAGTTAGCAGAATTCAAGTTCTGACTGCAAATGTTTGTCCCACTGTTTGAATGGCTTTTCAGTCACTTTTTGACTTTTTGGGTTTTTGTTTTTTATTTGGTGTTTTTTTAATTAAGATAATGAAGTGGTTTTTCCACTTCCTTCTTTAGCTTATAGGCAAACAGGTTAAGTGACTTGTCCAGGGTCATCCCGCCAATAAGTATCTGAAATCATATTTGAACTCAGGAGGATAAATCTTCCTGACTCCTGGCCCTGCACTCTATTCACTGTGTCATTATTCACTGTGTCTATTTTTCCACTATACCACATTGAATTTCTAGCTCTGTCACAGGCAGTCCAATAGAGTGCAAATAGTGTTGAACATAGAATAAAGAGACCTGGATTTAAAGTGCCAGCTCTAACACTCAATAAATATGTAACTATGGGCAAATCATTTCAGTACCATAGTCTTGTTACTTTGTCTGTTAAATGGGGATAATCATAACTACATTGCTTACCTTGTGGGGTATAAGGTGTGTTCAAGAAGACCAGTACCTTGGTGTGAGGGCTGCCAAAACTTTAATGTTCACCCGAGCCACCTAACTCTCACCTGTGACTCCAAGAAGCTATAGTATACACAGCGGCCAGGCCCCAGTAAACCATTTCAGCAGGTGAGCTAAACCAGGTTGAGGGTAACTGAGGGAGTCTCAAACTCATCAATAAGTAGTTGGGGATGTCTACCCTAAGTATGTGAAGTCTTCCAATGGTGGCATGGGCAGAAGAGAACAATTCATTCCAATAGCCATGAAGTCAGTTGAAGCATGAAGGCCATGAAGCTAAACTGTGGAGCACTTAGAGCATGGTTAGACATTGAAGAAGTTGTCAAGTCACCACTGCATCTAAAGCCATTACCAGTTGTCTTGATTCTGTCTTGCTATGCTGGATTATGATGACTTTGGAAGTGAGAATGAGGTGGATGACTTCATGCAGCTCTACCTTACTTAAATCCAATTTAGTCACACAACAAAAGATACCACTCATAACCATCCCTTGAAGTCCTGTGGGGAAAGGCAAGTGACAAAGCAGCAGGTGTGGATACATTGGAAGCTGTAGTCATAATCTTGCACACAGACAACCCAAGCGGTAAAGTCTTTTCCCCACTGAAAGCAGCAGTGAGATTTGGCAACCCCTGTGTGTCTGAGCAGCCCTTTTAAGGATCATACTGCTCACCTCCTGATGTGGGGAAGGAGCTAGAAAAGGTGCTCTAAAAATTGCCCGATTACCCAACTCTGGCCTGATTACTGCAGCATGTAGAGATTACACGATGCTGTTGAGACACAAAAAATAATCTACAAAACCTTCAAAGAAGATTCCACTGACCAATGATGTATTCCATGTACTATATGCACACTCATAGACAATACAAAATCCAATAAGTAAAGGGAATGGATTGCCCTGTGACAATCACAGGGGTATTTCTCTTTTAGTCATTGCTGGTAAGATTTTTGCCAGAGTCCTTCTCAATATGCTGATCTCTCACCTGGAGGATGGTCACCTCATTGAGAACCAATGTAGTTTCAGAAAGGGTCGAGGAACAATTGATATGTTGTTTACTGCCCAACAATTCCCAGAAAAAATGCCAGTGACAGAACAGAGGTCTTTGTAGATATGACCAAAGTATTTGATACCATCAGGTGAGAGTTTAATGAAAAATCATGTCAACCTTTGGTTGCCAAGAGAAATTCATCAGTATTGTACATCAGTTCCATGATAGCATGCTTGCCCAGGTTCTGGATAGTAGACGATTCTCTCAAGATTTTCCAGTCACCATTGGAGTAAAACAAGGCCATGTCCTTGTTCCCATACATTACAGCATGATGTTTTTAGCCATGTCATCAAATTTCTTCACTAAGGATGACAATAGCCTCAAGATCAGCTACTGCACTGATGGTGAATTCTTCAACTTCAAAAAGGCTACAAGCCAAGACCAAAGTAGAGGGAGTATTGGTGCATGATCTCCCTTTTGCAGATGATTGTTCTCTCAGTACAACCTCTGAAGATGAGATGCAACAAAGTATGGATCTGTTACTTGTGCTAATTTTGGTCTGACAGTTAACACCAAGACAACACAGGTGCTCCCTCATTCAGTACCACACCATTCATATGTGGAACCATCAGTTATAACAAATGGAGTTTTATAACAAATGGAGTTTTATAACAAATGGACAAGTTCCCTTACCTTGACAGTGTCCTTTCCAAGGATGTAGACATTGACAATGAGGTTGACACATGCATTGTTAGAAATGGCTCAGTATTTGGGAGGCTCTGAAAGAAAGGATGGGGAGAGAAGAGGTATTTGCCTACCATATTGAAGGTCTACAGAGCTGTGGTGCTGACCTCATTGCTATATGCCTATGAAACCTGAATCACTTCCATTTAAATTGTCTTAGAATGATTTTGAAGATCACCTGGCAGGAGAAGATACTAGACACTGAGGTCCTTTCTCAGGTAGACTGCCTAGCATCCCAACATGACTATAGAGAGTGCAACTACAATGGTCTGGATATGTTGTTAGAATGCCAGATGTACTCTTAAAAAAACAAAACAGAAATATTTAATGGAGAACTCATATAGAGCAAGCACTCATAAGGGGGTCAGAAGAAGCAATAATCAGATACCCTGAAGGTCTCATTGAAGGACTTTAGAACCGATTGTTCAGCATAGGAGACATTGGCACAGGACTACCCAGCTTGGGGTGTCCTCTTCAGTGAGGGTGCTGTGCTCTATGAGGAAGGCAAAATTGAAACAGCTCAAAGGCACAATGACATACATGGGTTTAGAGTACCCATCCTAGGTAGACTCTTTGTGTCCAACCTGTTGTAGAACATTCCAAGTTTGTACTGGTCTGATCAGCTACAGTTGGACACACTCAAACACAGTGATGTCATTTTGGTCTTCCTCGAGAACAAAGGACAAGAACCAACCAATCTAACTTGTAGGGACATGGCAAAGAAAATGCTCTGAAGGCAGCGATATACTGAAGTCAGTTTGAACTGACTGAGCCCATTGTGAAATTTTTGGTGTCATCATTTAAACTATAAATCAGGGTTTGGTTTACCGTTTTCTTAATTGTCTAAACATTACAAAGGGACGAAAATGTTAATACAGATTAAACTTTAAAGTGTTTTGTGCATATTTTCCCCCAGAGAATCAATTGTTGAACATTTACCAACATATTCCTCTTTGCAAGCCTTAAAATACTAGAGGCATGTGAATTATTATTATCTATTGGACCTCAGGCGGTGGCAGTAGAAACAGCAGTCAGTACAAAACTGAGAACATGGGAAATGCTCAGTAAGTATTTGTTGTTTGATTAATCAACCAGCTTAGTAGCAAATATTGGCAAGGGCAGTATGGCACAGAATCCCTTTTTACCTTGGAGATGCTTAGGGAGCTATAAACCCATCCCCCTAACTGGACCATCTTATTTCATTCATTGACTTAATTCACTGAAATATTCATTCCACAAATATTCATTGATCACCTCATACTTTATAGGAGGCCCTACATGGTAGGGATTGGATAGAACTTGAGAGGAGATTAGAAATTTGCCTATTTAGAAAAGCAACAAAACTGTAATTTTCTCTTCTTTTCAGAGGCACCTAAGTGTCTCAGTGGATAAAGTGCTGGGCCTGGAGTCAGGAAGATTAGAATTCTAATCTGTACTCAGTCATTATCTACATGAGCAATGGAAAGTCACTAAACCTCTGTTTGTCTCACTTACCCTATCTATAAAACAGGAATAACAATAGTATCTATGTCACAGGGTTGTCCTGAGGTCCAAAATAGAAAACTTTTATAAATGCACTTACTGCAATACCTAACATATAATAGGTGTTTAATTTTCTTCCTCTCTCCTTCCCTTCCTTCCTTCCTTCCTTCCTTCCTTCCTTCCTCTCTCTTTTTGCAATGGACATTTTGAAAATGACACACATTCTTTTAATGTTCAGAGAACCATTCAATTTCTGAGATGGACGGGACAGACTCTTAGCAACTGTCTAGTCAACCAATCAGTAAATATTAATTAAGAACCTGCTATGCCATAGGCATTGTGTTAGGTACTGAATACACTAGTACAAACAATGAAACATTCCCTGCCCTTGAGGAGCTTAGAAATCTCTAGTTTTACAGGGAGTGGAAACTGAGACCCAGAGACTTTACCAGAGACAGAGCCAGGATTCAGACCCTTGCCTCTGAATCTAGAGGTTTTTCACCATATATACCCTGGCACCTCATAATCAACTTCTCCAAAAATTCAGTATTTTAAATTTATTTTTTCCAAATGAGAATTATTGTTTAATTAGTAATTATTTAATAATAATTTATTTAAATTAATAATTAAATCATTATTAATGATAAATTATTAAATAATAATTATTTAATAATGATACTAATTATTACATTTTAGTGACAGATCTTTTAAAAAAAGCAAAGTCATGATCTTTGGTCTTTATGATGACCTTTTCTTTCCTTGAATAACTATTAGTAATATTAAGAGATTAGGTTCTTCAACAAAATACACTTAATTTAGCAAACATTAATTAAGAATTTATTATGTGAATAGTAAAGTTCAAAGTTTCTCCTCCTATAATTGTTCTGTAAACATTAATATGCTAAAGCTATTAGTTCTTTTTGTTTATAGGTTCACTAAGTAGGATCCCTCTTTGTGACTAAACAGTCAAGAAAGAATTAATGACAGAGTTCTGACCTGGGCCTTCCCTTTCCCCCTCTACAATTTATCTTTGCGAGCTCATTACCTTGAATGCCTTCAACTATTTATAGTTGACTCAAAAATCTAAATGTTGAGCTTTCATCTCTTGGACTTGACTCCCTTGGATATCTCTACTTGAGGTTTGATGGGCATCTCAAACTCAATATAACCAAAACAGAGCTCATCTTCTCTCAAACACACTACTCAAGGAAAAGACTGTTGAAAACCGTTGTGTATGGGAACATTGTAAATTATCTTCACCTGGTGTCTTTGAACATCAGAGCCTTGTTCTACTAAGTGCCATGGGAGTGGGAGTGGACTAGAGACTGGAAAGGTATTTAGGCACTGGTGTTTTGGTGAATAAACAGCACTTGGAGATCTTGAGGGAGAAACTTATCTCCTTTGTCTTCCTAGTTTCTCATCCCTCCCATGCTCACCTGGGAAAGATAAGGGAGTCCAGAAGTGGGAATCTACAAAAGGCCAGCATTTTTCTAGTGACTCAGATGTGAGTATGTGGGAGGGATAGATATGATTCAAATAGAAAATGACCAAACACTTCAAAATTGGAGTTGAATTTTAAACTCATCATTTCACCACCAGTCATCTTGGTTTTTGTCTTATCACTAGATTTTAATGACTCTGGAGGAGAGAGTAAGGCTGATGACTTCACAGTTCTTCCCCATTTAAATCCAAATCACAAGCAAGGCAACACGTTGTCTTTATAGTGCCATTGGTCCTCTTCAAGAAGCAACAAGGAATAACAACACTCAGATTCAAAATTTGGAAGTCATCCTTGTCTCTTCACTCTCATCTTCTAAATCTGATCATTTGCCAATTTTTGTTGATTCCATCTCATTCATCCCCTTCTTAAAAAAAAACTTTGATGAATGTTTTGTATAATTCATGTCTATCAATTTCTTACCTTCTCAATTAAATGAAGAAGGGGAGGAAAGGAAACAGAATTCAAAACTCAAAATAAAAATAAAAAGTCTTATTGAAGTGTTTGGTCTTAATATTACAAATATATATATACACAATTACAAAGTAAAACATCTGAATTAAGCTAGCAACACAGTGACTTCATCTGAAAACATATGTAACATTTCACATATCTCCCACACCTTCTCTATTTTTTTAAGAAAAATGAACAGAAAGCTATATTCTATCCCCTCCACTCTATTCATTGAAAGTAAAATAAAATAAATGCTCATACCAAAAGTACTTAATCACTGAAATTCCATCAGAGAGGTATATGTATGTACATGCAAGCAAACACACACACACATGTTTCCTTCTGCCTTTAAACATGTCACAGTTTTGTAGTGGACATCATGTTTCATCAGTCACAGTGACATGTATAGTCCCACTCTCCCCTTTTCTCACAACTAACCTAATCCAACCTTTATTACCTCTTGTGTGTATAACTGAAATAGCCTCCTACTCTCTCTATTCTCTACCCTCTCCAATCCACTTTCCAGACAGTTTCCAAATTGTTATTTCTAAAATTCAAGTCTGACCATTTCTCTCTACAGCTCAAGAGACATCAGGGGCTCCTCTTTACTTTTGGAATAAAACAAACTCTTCTGTTTGGCATTTAAAGGTGTTCCCATTGGGTTACAACAAATTTCCTGGATGGATTACATATTACTCCCCATTACATGTTCTTTTCTTCCATCCAAACCGGCCTATGTTCTTCTCCTCACATATTATATCCCATTATTTTTCACTGTCTTTAAATAGGCTATTCTCCTACCTTGAAAGGCTTTCTCACCTCACCTTTATCTCTTGAAAAACCCCTACCTCTCTTGAGATCCAACTCCTGTTATTTCTTTTAGGAGACTTTTCCCAATTTCCTCAGTTATTATTGTCTAAGACCTTCCCCTCCCCCTTTAATATTGTGTATTTTGGAATGTAGATCCTATATTTTATTCATGTGTACTTTATATTCCCCTAATAAAATATAAACTCCATGAAGCAAAGGCTCCCTTGCTTTTGTATTTGCATTCCCTACATGTAGAAGCAAATAGGTGACTACATAGAGTACTGGATCTTGAGTCAAGAAACCTTGATGCTTACTAGCTGTGTGACCCTGAGCAAGTAACCTTACTTTTGTTTGCCTCAGTTTCTCCAAGTATAAAATGAAGATAATAATAGCATCTCCCAGGATTGTTTCAAAGATCAAATGAGATAACATTTGTTAAGGGCTTAGGTTCAAGGAGGAACTCAATAAATGCTTGTTTCCTTCCATCCAAGTACAATGGTACCTTGCAAAAAGTATGAACTTAATAAATATTTGATTGGAATATTTAGCAAATACTTAGAAGAAATCCTTAATTCTTCTAGCCAATAACCATATAGTAAGGCAGGACAGGAACTGAGACTTAGCCTTCTACCAGGTCACTCTTAGCCCACCAGACTTCCCAGACTGTCTTCAAGCATGCCACGCTTAGCCTGTGAATGCTGACTGCTCCAGATGTCCCTCTCCTCCTGGGGTTATCCAGAAGTCATTTTCCCCCTTGCAGCTGCAATATTTGGCTCCAATCACAAGTGCTTTATAATGAATCTGTGATGTTTTCATTAAACAAACAGAAAAGAGAGAGAAATATTCTTGCTCATTTTGGCTAATGTAAAGGGACACTGGACTGGACAGTCCTTTTATTTGCATAACTGATTTTGAAATAAGAAAAGTTCTATTCAGCCAATTTTACTCAGCTTGAGTTTAGAGCAAAAAAAAGGAATCAGAAGAGGGTTTCCTAAATACATTCCTGAAAAGTATCATTATTCTATGTCAGTTGTTCCTTTATAGTATACAAAACATCAGTATACCCCTGTGTGATGAGTAGTACAAGTACCATTATTCCCATTTTACAGATGGAGAGACTGAGACTGAGAAAAGCTCACTGTTTTAGGAGTTCTCATGTTAACGCACCTGTCTAGAAGAGGGTGGTTATGAAATGAGAAGAAGGCATATCCTGACAATGGAGGCATTTCATTATTGGCAATATTATCCAGATGACACAGATCATCCTTTGCCTTTGTCAGTTCTGAACACCACATTTTTAAAAGTGATACTGATCAACTGGAGCCAGCCCTTGTCTTGTCCAAATAAACTTACTAAAACATACTAAAAACTTACTTAAACATAATCCTGATTATAACACTTTTCTGATCAAATACCTTCGATTGTTCCCAATGCCTACTCGATGAGACCCAAATTCCTTAGCCTGGTAATCAAAATCTTCCACAATTTATTGGCAAACTATTTCCAGCCTCCAGGCCTTTTATGTAATGTTCCCTCATATATTCATACTCTCCTTGATACATATTTCCTGAAATGTTCTATTGTTTTTTTCTAATTTCTAAGTTTCAGTGGTACCTTTCATATATGCTGAAGTTCTAACCAGTCTTCAAAGTTCAATTCAAATATCATTCCATCTTCGAATACCATCTTGAGTTACTCAATCCCTTTCCCATTTTATTCCTTGCCTTTCTCCAGGAAGGACCATTCTGTTGACTGATCTCCCACCATAGTTCACTTCTTTTGCCATGCTTAACTTTTAATTTTATTTATCCTCAACTTTGTCTTATTTTCTCTATTAGGCTCTCAGCATCTTGAGGCCAGGTATTGTGTCTAATTCATTCAACTGGCAGTTGGATGGCACAGTGGATTGAACACTGACTTTGGGGTTAGAAAATCCTGAGTTTAACTCTGACCTCAGAATCTCATTGTATGACTGTAACATTTTACTGGTCCACCTCAGTTTCCTTATTAGTAAAGTGGAATGATAAAAAGGACCTAACTTGCAAGGTTGTTATGAGGACAAAATGAAATTATATTTGTAAAACATTTAGTAAACTTTGAATTATAAATATTAGCTACCTAGTAGTAGCAGTAGTAGCAATGGTGGTGCCCATGGTGAGGCTGTAATAAGAGTAGTAAGTAGCAGTAGCAGTTGTACTAGTAAGGAGTAGGAGTAGACATAGTAGTAAAAGTAGTAATGGTAGTAGTAATAGCTGTAGTAGTAGTTACAGTAGTACTAGTAGTAGTAGTAGTAGTAGTAAAAGCAGCAGTAGCAGCAGCAACAGCAGCAGCAGCAGCAGTAGTAGTAGAAGTAAAAGAAGTATTAATAATTTTTAGTTCCCACAGCACATTTTATTCTTAATCATGCTTAGTAATTTTCTTTTGGTGGGATCTGCAGTCAGGCACACTGATTTTCCTGAATGTTTGCCTTAGTTTTCTCATCAGCAAAATCACTTGGAGAAGGATGGCAAACTACTGCACTATCTTTACCAAGAAAATTCCAAATGGGATCACAAGGAGTTGAACAGCAAATGAACAGCAATAATTTTTTACCGAGTGATCACTGATATTGTACATTGCTGCCAATAATGTCTTTGGAATTCAATCCATCAGCAAACATTTTTAAGTACCTACTATATTAAAGGAATTACTCTAAGCCTGAGGAGTACAAAGACAAAGTAAATTGTCCCTGTCCTCCAGGAGTTTATTCTAAAGGGGGCGATAACAACAACAAAGGTAATATTTATATAGTAAATACTATACTCCAGGCATTGTGCTAAACACAAAGAAAAGCAAATATTAACTACTTTGATACTCACAATAGTAGATGTAATAATTACCCTCATTTTTCAGTTGAGGAAACTGAGGCAAATAGAGGTGAAATGATTTGTTCAGGGTTACATATCTGTTATGTGTTAAAAGTCATCCTGACTCCAGGTCTAGGGCTCTATTCACCACACCAAGAAGCTATAGAAGTATGTATTTAGTGAATAGGCCATAAGACTGGCAGTATTTTCTAAGTCACCCTGGATGTCCTTAACTTTCTCTGAACCACAATTTCCTCATTTATCAAATAAGGAGATACTTTTGAGACCTTTGAAGTACCTTTAACCTCTAAATCTATAATTTTAAGTAAATACATGAGTAAACAGATTATTGTGGGAAGTAACTGAGGGGACCAGGAGGGGTCTCCTAAAAAATCTGGAAGTCATTAAATTGAGTTAAGAGGTAGGCTAGGAATTATGAGAGAGATAGCTGTTTCACATATTAAAGATAGCCAATGTAAAATTAAAAACATGGAGATGGAAGAAGGAAGCAGTATTTGAGGAGCAGCAAGCAGGCCAGTTTGGGTAGACTATAATATTAGTGGAGGGAATAATATGTAACTATTATATGTAAAATATAATTAAATGTAATATATAAAAATCCCAAAAGCCAGTTTTGTAGAGTTTTTGGTTGTTGTTGTTTTTTTAGATTTTTGCAAGACAGTAGAGCTAAGTGACTTGCCCAAGTTCACACAGCTGCTTAATTTTTAAGTGTCTGAGTTCACATTTGAACTCCAGCCTTCTTGACTCCAGGGTTGGTGCTTTATCCACTGCACCATCAAGCTGCCCTTGGTTGTGTAGAGGAGTTTTTTAATGTGATCCTAGAAGTAAGAGTGAACCACTAGAGTTTATTAAGTAAGAGAATGACTGGGTCAGACCTGTGTTCTAGGAAAAAATCCTTTGACTGCTGTGTAGAGGAAAGATTGGAGATGGAAGAGATTGTGGTCAGGACATCAGTTATGAAGCTCTCATAATGGTCTGGGGGAAAGTGATAAAGGTCTTCACCAGGATGCTGGCCTGTGTAAGCGGAGAGGAGAAACATGTTGAAAGATGTGATAAAAGTAAAAATGATAAGATTAAGCAACTCATTGGATATGCAGAGTGAATGAGAGTGAAGAATGGAAGATGACACTGAGGTTGCACATCTGGGTGACTGAATGATGGGGATGTCTTTGAGAGTAATAGAGAAATTTAGAAGAGGATTGGATTTTAAGACAAAGATAATGAGTTCTGTTTTGGACATGTTGGATTTAAGATGCATACAAGATATCCAGTGTAAGGTCTCCAAAAGGTAATTAGAGATGTGTCACTGGAGCTCAGGTGAGAAATATAGATGAGGCCTGGATATATAGATCTAAGAGCTGATAGGGTCACCAAGTGAGAGAGGATAAAAAAAGAAAAGCTGTCCCAGGATATAGATGCTGCTTTTTATTACTTATTTTAATAATACTGTCCTACTCACATAGAATATTACATAATCATATTGATAAAGAAGTTTTCTGATGTCAATGGCAGTTCATTTCACTGTACCTTGCCATTTCTTTATCTCCCTCATTTTTCAAAACTAATTTTAAGAAATTCAGAATTTCTTAAAGAAATTAAGATTATCTGAAAAAAGATAGTGAAGAATAAAATATTAGTTTTATTTTTTCAGCTTTATTTTAATTTTTTTTATTCTATAGAAAGGCAGGGTATCTAAGGAGAGATGAGAAAACAGAAAGGGAAAAACAAAAAACTCTACCAAAGAACCTCCAATGTAATGAAACAAATTTGATTTTTCAATAGCTGATTACTAAGCTCTTGAGTTATAAAGTCAAGGGAATTACTCATATGATCCATTAGAGTGGCCTGCGTTAATACTAATGCCACCCAAGTCTTTTGGCTAAGGTCAAGTAAAACCTGGTAATGTTATGGACACTTCCATATGGATTGTATCCAACCTGAACCCAAGGGGATTCACCATGTCCAAGCTCTGTTTAATATGTTAGACTCATCTTGCCTATCTCAATTCTTCATCCTTCTGTTCTTTTTAATTTTTTTTAAATTTAAGGCAATGAAATTAAGTGACTTGCCCAAGGTCACACAGCTAAGCAATTATTAAGTGTCAGAGGTCAGGCTTGAACTCAGGTCCTCTTGACTTCAGGGCCAGTGCTCTCTGAAAGTATGGGAAATGGGGTGATTAGATGGATGGTGCAGTGGATAGAGCACCCATTGGCCCTGGAGTCAGGAGTACTTGAGTTCAAATCCTGCCTCAGACACTTAATAATTACCTAGCTGTGCGGCCTTGGGCAAGCCACTTAAGCCCATTTGCCTTGCAAAAAACTAAAAAAAAAAAAAAAAAAGTATGGGAAAGAAGAGGTATTAGACTGACTACCAAACTGAGGGTCTACAGAGCTGTTGTGTTGACCTCATTTCTATATGCCTGTGAAACCTGGACAGTCTACCAGTGCTTTGTCAGGAAATTGCATTGCTTCTGTTTAATTTGTTTTAGAAAGATTCTGAAGATCACCTGGCAGGAGAAGACACTGGGGTCCTTTCTTGAGCTAAACTGCCTAGCATTACAACATTACTTCAGAGAGTGCAACTATGATGGGTTGGCCATGTTGTTAGAATGCCAGATGTACACTTGCCAAAAAAGCTATTTTATGGAGAACTCACACAGGGCAAGTGCTCAGAAGAGCATCAGAAGAAGCACTAACAGGACATCCTGAAGGTCTCATTGAAAAACTTTAGCATTGACTGTACTTGGGAGACACTGGCAAAGGACTGCCCAGCATGGCATGTCCTTATCATTGAGGGTGCTGTGCTCTATGAGGAAGGCAGAATTGAAAGCAGCTCAAAGAAAACGTGACATACATAAGTTTAGAATACCCACCCCAGTTGTTCACATGGACTATTTGTGCCCAATTTGTCATAGAGCATTCTGAGCCCGTATTGGTCTGATCAGCCACAGTCAGACACATTATAATTTGTCTCAAGCATAGTGATGTCATTTTGATCTTTTTTGATGATGAAGGACAAGAACAACCATTTCAATTCCAAAATCACAGAAGGTTACTCAGCTTCCATTATCTCAGAGAAACTTTGGGTATAATTTGTAGTGACCTCTAGAGAATCCCACTTCTGAAACTACATTGTTGTTTGTAAGAATAAATCCCAAATCTGAAAAGTTTTAGAAAGAAATATTTTAGGTTATTTGGTAGAGGAGAACATGCCTGAAAAGAGGTATGGATTCCTTTCATCCAGACTTTGGAAGATTTACATTATATATGTGGCATTTTTTAAAGAAGGAAAACCTTCTCTTATACAATCATAGATTTATTGTTAAACAGGATCTTAGAGTTTACCTCCTTCCATCTCATTTTATAGACGAAAGGAATTGAGGCCCAAATAGGTTGACTTGCCCAAGATCACATAGAGAGTAAGTAACAGTCACAGGATGGGAACTCAGGTCTTTTGACTCCATATATAGAGTTCTTTCCACTGTTTCAAGTTATCTAGGCCTCAGAATACCTTTCCTCTTTCTTCTCTCACTGTCATTTTTCTCTGCATATTAGACAGAGTTCACATTGTGGAGCAAGGGATTCCAGTGAATTGCTAAGCCAATGACCTTTTGTAGGCACTGTCAGCATAGTGGCAGGAGCTTAATCAACTCTGCCTGCAATTGGAATGAGCCCATCATCTGTCAGTGGAAATTTTCTGCACAACCAGAAAAATATTCAATTTCCCCTAAACTGCTTAAATTGGCCAGAGGTACAAAAATGCATGAAGAGGACTCCATTTGGATGGGAGGGAAAGGAGACTTCCTGGCTATACTGACCTATGGACAAAGCTCTAACTAGATTCCTTCCAACTTACACTTTTCTCTCTCTTTTTTTAACTTTTTCTCTTCTTCCTTGAACAAGTCTTTTTAAAGTATCTTCAGTTCCCCTAGAAGGAAAAGATGGTATGCACAAGTAGATTTCTCCAAGTTTTAACTTGCCCGGGGCTTTAAAAAGTTATTTTATTAGTTCAATCTTTGATTTTCTTCCTTTTTTGTATTCTTTTTCCTTCCTCAGAAACTTATTTTTGCCTTATTCAGCATTTCTCTGAATCATTAAGAAATGCCCCTTTTGAATGCAACACTCTCTATATACCTTCTCTTGAACAAAATAACATAAGGCTCAGAGGAATAACTTGAGTCCCATAGGGAACTCAGAGGCATTATTTTGACTCCATATGGAATGCAAAGTTGTAACTGCATTGCCACATTGACCAATCACAGACCCACTTTTTGATGGAGAGACTGGAGATCATTTTTCTCTTCATGTAACCCACTATGGAAAGCTCTATGAATAGCAGTGCCCCTTCTGCTTGTTAGGTGCATCTGGAGGAGGACTCGTGAATCAGACTTGTGGCTTTTGACAAGTCTAAGAGAGGTCTGGCGACACTCTCCACCTTATTTACGTTACTAGCATCCAACAAAGAGGCAAATCCTCTTTGAAATTCCAATTTTGACAATATGGAAAGAGTTAGACACCTTTTCAAATATGTTTTTCCAACTAATGCTCTTATGTGGCTTAAAATTATCCTGACAGAAAAACAATTGCAGCAGCTTTTAAACTAATGATACAATCCCATGGATAATTTCCTCTAAATAGCTCAGAGACGTGAATGAATGAATCATATATCATCACAGGAAGCAATTTCCCTCAATGAGTTCTACCTGCTGGATAGCACAATGCATTACAGATTTGAGTAAAAGCTTTCATTTGAAACGAGACTCTGAAACAAGCTCTGGAGCAAAACCCACACCCTCAGGGTGAGATGACTGAATATATTTAGAACTTTTCCTGGAGCATTTGTGCTCCAAATGCCTCTCCCTGTACTCAGCAACTTACTTTGTGAAGTAATCCAGTGACATAAATGACTTTCAACAATTCCTCACAGGCTTGGCTGCCTGTAAGGTGGGTTTGCTCTCCCTCATGGCCTGTCATTGTTGCAATGTCTTAACAGCCCTCCCAGGAGGTTCCTCTCCATCCGCTGTTCAATGTGCCATAGACTTATTGAGGTTCTTGGGAAAAACCCAGGCACCTTAACAAACCAAATGTCAGCTCTTGGGATGTTGTAATAGAAGAGGAAACACACAGCCTAGCTTTAGACAGCCTTCCCTGTCATGCTGGTATTTCAGAGCTACTCTTAAGAAAATGGGATGTCTCTGTCTTACAAAAATGTAGAGTTGAAAATGCTAGAGACTAGAATAGTGTCTTAGAAATGAAGTGAGACTTAAGAAATCTTCCTAATATAATCCCATGTTGTCCATTCTCTTCCTTTCCCTCAGGTCAGAAGGTTCACCAAAGGATCAATGAAATGAATATTTTGGTCACTTGAATGCTGCATCTCTATGGAAAGTGTCTGGGGTTGCATGACTAGAAGGTTGAAAAATGACCATTTGCCCACCACTCTCAAAACTCTCCAAAATAGGAATCATGTGCAAGAGATAAAGCAATTTTCATTATCTCTATAATTTAGGACATTAAAAACTCAAAGAAGATAAAAACCTGATCATAAAAAAGAGGTCAATATTTTTTAACTCATAATGCACTCATTCATCATCCCCTCCTTCACTGACCACCACTCTAGGACCTAGAGTCTAGATGAAGGGCTACATGAACTGATTGCAATGGAACTGAAACCCTGTGCCTCCTCCTACCACCAGTATAAGCATAGAGATACCTTTTAAAATATATAATATGTATCTATCTAAAACCAAAAGCAATATCATTGTGCAACAAATATATATACCAGACCTTTCCCAATAAATATGGGAGTAAAGCAAGGGTTCCCAATCAACTCATTATTCTTTGATGTAGTTCTGGAAATGCTAGCAATAGCAATAAAACAAGAAGATAATTAAAGGCATAAAGATAGGTAGAGAAGAGATAAAACTATTGCTATTTATGGATGATATAATGATTTACTTGGAAAATACTAAGGAAGCAGAAAGCAGGAGAGTGGGTTGGAAGGAATGAATAATGTATATCTCTGTGTTTAAGTTATGCAATTTCAGTAAAAACATAGGAACAGAGAATGAGAAAGAGTACTAAGTTGGGGCGGAGATGGGATCAGTTCAGGTAGTTCCCTAAAGTAGTTTTCCAACCTTTGAGGTCCAGAATTTTTTTTAATGAGGTTCAGATATTAAGGGGTTTCCAATGGGACCTGAGGGCAGGCTTATAGAAACTACTCTTCAAGGACTTCAAACTCATCAAGTGTATATCCTCTGGGTACTAGAACCCATTTCTAAATAGGGATCTCAGCATTTTATGAACTGTAATGATGAGAAGTCTTGGATAGAAATCATGTTGAGAACATGAATTCTGAATGACTTAGAATCCTATGTGATAAGGAGAACAGTGGAAATATTTTTCTGTATGATTATGGGAATGTCTGGGAATAGGGAATAGCTTCTATGGTTTATAAGATCTTTTCTAGATTTAATATTCTGGAATTCTGGGTATCTGGCATTTCATTAAGAATCACCAATGAAATGGAACCTACTCTATCCCAAGGCAGCTCATTATACCACAAGACAGCTCTAGTTATTAAGAGGTTGTTGTTTTTTTTTTAACATGGAGCCTACATCTATCTCTGCAGATCCCAGACATTGTTACAACTTCTGCCCTCTTGGGAAAAATAGGACAAGCATACATTTTTCTCATATGAGAGTACTGCGGTGCTTGAAGGCAGCTGTCAAGTTCTTCAAGTTTTTTAAGTTCATTATTCCTAGTTTCTTGAAATGATTCTTCAATCTTCTTCAATAATTATCAATAAGCATTTATTAAGGACCTACTATTTACTAAGTTACAAACCCTTTTCTATACTATTGTTTTTGTTGGGTAGTTTCAGTAATATCTGACTCTTTGTGACCCTATTTGGGTATTTATTGGCAGAGATAAATTTCAGAAGAGGACACTGAATCAAACAGGATTAAGTGACTTACCCAGTCATACAGATAATTAAGTGACTGAGGCCAGATTTGAACTCAGGAAGATGCACCTTCTTATTTCTTCTGCGCCACCTAGCTTCCCTTTACCATATTAGTTTTCCTTAGATGTTCTTGAGTTTGTCAATGTCCTTCCTAAAATGTGAATCCAAAATGCAGTCATCTGGATGCATACAGTCTAACCAAGGTAGGGTATAGAGCATATAGAGAATATATGCAACAGGACTCATTTATTCTGCATTCTTTGCCTTTCTTTATATGTCAATGGTTGTATTAGCTTTCTTTGACTTCCATATTGTATTTTTGATTTATATAGAATTTGTTGACTATTAAAACCTGCAGACCTCACTTGTCCCACATTGTGTACTTATAAAATTGATGTTTTAAATTCAACTTTAAGATTTTACTTTTATACTTATGTGGTTTAATTTCATTGTGCTTGATCCATTGCTTTAGTCTATCAAGATGTTTTAGGATCCTGATGGCCATCCAGCATGCTGGCTATCCTTCCCAGATTTGTGTCATTTGCAGAGCTGGAAAGCCTGCTTTTTATGCTTCATCCAAGTCATTGATATAAATGCTGAAAAGCCCCAAACCCTGGGCAGAGCTCTAGATTACCATCCCTAGAGAATTCCTTACAAATTGACATCCCCTATTGATGACCAGACTTTAAGGCCAGTCATTCAGTCACCTACCAAAAATCTTCATTTTACTAGGATTTACTTCAAATCTGTCCATCTTTTTGACAAGCATGAGAAACTGACAAATTATTTGTTGAAGTATAGGTATCCCCTGGCCTATAGTATTGTCTGATCTAGCACATTTTGCTGCTGTTCAGTCATTTTTATGCTATGTCTAACTATTTGTGATCCTCTTTAGGGTTTTCTTGGCAAAGATACTGGAATGACTTGTCTGTTCATTTTCTAGCTCATTTTACAGATGAGGAAAGTAAGGTAAAAAGGGTTAAGTAATTTGCCCAGGTTCACACAGCTATTAAGTGTCTGAGGCCAAGGTAGAACTCAAGAAGATGAGTCTTCCTGACCTCATGTTCATCAATCTATCCACCTAGCTGCCCTAACCAGTACCTTTACTCTGTAAAAAAGAAAGAAATGAGCCTAGAATGACATTCTCTCTGAAATTATTTAAAGCTTTTCAAACTTTATAAATCATTCCCCAAATAATATAATCTAGAATTTTGCAAAAATTCAGTCAAATCCATGGGCCTATCATCTGAATATTCTACTTGCTTTTCTTTAAAAAAAACCCAACAATAAAAAAACAGACCTATACTTGTCTTTTTCTAATCCTTCTATACTTCTCCATTTTCCAGGTTTTTCAAAGAACTTAAAATCTCAATCCACCTGCTTTCTTTCACTACCCAGCACCCTGGTTCATTGAAACCTAATGATTTGGAGTACTTGAGGACAGCTAGGTGCTCTAACACTATTTCTTGCCACCTTGTAAGCTGTTTCATGTATAATGTATAATAACGTTATATGTATAATAATGTTATATATATAACACATTAGTATATACATCCACACACACACATATATATATATCCACATGTATACAGATGTATATATACATACACATATGTTTAAATGTATGTATAAACAATCTTCTAAACTATCTCACATGCCCTCCGAAATGAAGTCATATTCATTTTGCACACATAAGCATATGCACGTATAAATATGTATCTGCATATTAACTTGGATGTAATAACTGTCATCTTCTTGGGGACAAAGATTTTTACTTTCATCTTTCTAAGCTTTGCTCTGTGCACAGTACCTAGCATATAGTTTTTTAATAAATTCTCCTTGGGGGCAGCTAGGTGGCATAGTGGACAGAGCACTGGCCCTGGAGTCAGGAGAACCTGACTCCAAATCTGGCCTCAGACATTTAATGATTACTTAGTTGTGTGACCTTGGGCAAGTCACTCAACCCCATTGCCTTACAAAAACAAAAGAAAATAGCATTTTAATAAATTTTCCTCGATTGCGTTCTGCTTTTCTTGGATAGTTCAAGCATCCCTTCTTACAAATAAAAAAACTAAAGTCCAGAAAGGTGGCATGGCTTCTCAGGGGAATACAGCTCATCAGCAATGGAGTCTAGAACCAAGTTCTCTTGTTTTCTAGTCCAGAATTCTTTCCACTAGACTAAATATGTTCACAGCTGTCCTAGGCTGTATTTTTAAGGCCAACTGAAGTTCCTGAGTACTTCCTCAAAGTAGTGACATTGACTGGGCCACATCACTTCTCTATCTGATATTCATTTTCTTCATTTGTTAAGTGAGAATAAGATTGGCCTAAGTATCTAAGGATCCAATGAATGTAAAAATGAAATGAAATGTACATTAAAATATTTTATAAATTGCAAAATTTTACATCAACCTGATTTATTAACATCATAATTATAAGGCTATTTTCTCCCATTTCTCAGATCCTTGACATCATCATGGGGGCAAATACAGAAGAGAGAAAGATTAAGTAAGGTAGGTAGAGGAAGTAACTGAAATACTGGCAAAATCTATTGGATATTTATCAGAACTTGTTCAATGAGGCAGATGAAGATATGAAAACACAGATGCTGCTCTGACTTGGACCTGGATTCCTGACTCTCTATCATAAGTCCATTGTCATTGTAGTCTCCTAAAATAACCTAGCCATAGAAACAAGGCCAAAATGGACTGCCACCAAGACTTTGGGAGGGAAAAATCATCTCAGGGAATATTTTGCCTGGGATATGGGGACCCAGGGGAACATCTCTACAGGCTGATACTTTCATCAACCTGAATAAATTGTAACATTCAAAAGCTTGAATGGCCTCCAACATTCCTGAACTTGTCTCAATGTGACCATAAGCCCCAAACAAGATATCATGCCAAAGTGTAATCTGTAAGGGGCCTGACTGGTCAGATAAGGCCACAACAGGACAGCTGACTGACTGCCCAGAAGAAGTCTGACAGATACTATAGTTCATTCAGGCAGGAAATTTAAGAGGCAGATGGGACTGGGAGGATAAGGCAGATGCTAATAAATATTAGGTGTGTAGAGGGATGTCTACTAAGGCAAGAGCGAAAAGGCACGTACTTTAGGTATAGGCTCCTGGAGGACACAGCATGCTTCATTTTTATCTTTTTTCTCCATCTTTTCTCTATCTTTATCTGATTCTCACAATAATTCTTGGAGGAAAGTGCTATTATAAAAAGTGCTTTTTATAAAAGAGGAGACCCAGGTATATAGAGGTTAAATGATTTGCCCAGAGTCACATGGCTATTAGGTGGCTGTAGATTTCAAAGTCAGGTCTTCCTAACTCCAAGTTGAACCCTATTCCCTCTACCACTTAGCTACTGTAGAGAAATAGATAATGTTCATAACACTTAGGATGCTTCAGGCACTATACTCTCTGCTGAGGCTACAAATACAAGTAAACAAGACAGTTCCACCCTATACCTTATTCTAGTGGGAGAAGACCATACATATAGAGAAGCTAAATTGGAAGAGAAGGTACTAGTATAGAAGGCAATGTAGCTAATAAAAAGATGGCAGAATAATCCCAAAAGACAAGAAGAGTAACATGGTGCATAGTTTGGGTCCTTCATACAACAGTGATCCCAGAGAGAAAGTCACCAATGAGGAGAGGGCAGTTACAAAGTGGAGGTTTCCAAAGGTAGTTATTGAATAGGAGAGGATTAGGTAGAGTCTAGAGAGAGCTGGGGTGATAATGTGCTTTATATTGATTGATTGATATAGGCCCATACAGTATATATCATAGGTAAATAGGGAGGGCATGCTTTGAACTCCAATGCAGGAAGATAGTCCATTATTTCTTTAAAATAGGTTTCCATGAAGTATTCATGGATCCTCAGGGGATACAGGCTGCCACAGCATAAATACTGAATAACAGGTAGAAATTAAGGCCCCCCTGACATATGAGAGCCATTTGGGATTAGAATGAGAAAATTAATTCTGAGCAATGAGCTCCTAGACTGAATAGTAGGGCAATTTGTCTCTAAAACTCTGATCATTTTGTTGGCTAAAATCAACTGGTTGGATAGTAGACATCAAGGAAGAGTACAAAAATGTGATCCAAAAAGCTAGAGAAGAAGGAATGCCAAGACAATAAAATTCTGGACCCATGCATCTTAGGATGACTTGTCATGTGGTTGAAGTTGATGACTCATTTCAGTCATGTCCAACTCTTTATGACTTTGTTTTTTTCTTGGCAAAGATATTGGAATGCTTGTCTCCTTCTTCACCTCATTTTATAGGCAAGGAACTATGACCAACAAGATTGAGAGATTTATCAAAGTTCACGCAGTTAGGAAGTGTCTGAGGCTAGCTTTGAACTCAGGAAGATGAGTCTTCCTGACTCCCAGGCCAGTATTCTATCAACTGTGCCACTTATCTGCCCCATTAGCATAAGATCCTAGATTCAGAGTTAGGAGGGGTCTTAGAGGCCAGCTAGTCCAGTAGATTAATTTTCTAGAGGTCACATGGGTAAAAAGTAGCAGTGGAAAGATATTAAAGCAGTTCTTTTATTTCAATTCCAATACCCATTCCATTGTGTTGTGTTGAAATGCAGCACCCCTAAAGTTCATGGTACCAGAGAACTGGTATGGAGCTATGGTAATTCTAATTCACTGTTATTTTTAAAGATGGACTCAGAACTGGAAAGGGGAGCCTGTAGGAATTGAGAAGAGAAACTACACACTAGGGATCAAATCATGGATTGAAATTCCCAGGTTGTAATATATTAAGTCACATTACACTCATACATTTTGTTGCAGATTTCAGAGACACTGAATCCATGATACAGGCACTATTAAGCTTGAATCATGAAATAATCTGTAAAATGCACCTTCTCCAGATCAGGCATAGCAAAGTAGCTGGTCAATGCTCCCTATAATGTCTCTTACTACAGAAGCCTGAGTCCAAATTCATTAGAAAGAAGAAGCCATAGATTCCCCTAAGGGGTCTATGGTAAAGATGGGTCATTCAATAAGCTTTTTATTAGACAGTGTTAAATATGGAGAATTTAAAGTACAAAAATTCAGTTCCTTCCCTTAAAGAGATTCCAATCTAACAAAGGAAATAACATCCAGGCAACCATCTTTATACAGAGTACATGCAAGGCAAATGAGACATCATTTCATGGGGAAATCACTAAGGAAAGTTGGAGGAAGTGAGAGGAAAAGGTAAAAATCTGAGTTGTATCTTGAAGGAAGCTAGGAGACTGGAATGAGAAAGGAGAAAGAACAGTATAGAAATGAGGGACAGACAGTGAAAAGGCATGAAATGAGGAGGTGAAGTATCATGTGAGAAAAAAATATGTAAAGAATAGTTTTACATGAATATTTTATATATATATATATAATATATATAATATATATGTATATATACACACACATTTGTGTTCAATGGTACCCATCTCTAGAGTGAGTTTGGGAGGGAGGGAAGTGAAAAACAAAAATTGCACACAAAAGATTTACAATTTTATGTGAAATCATCTTTTTTTTATTCTTCTACATTATGGAAATACTTGTTTTATTTCTAAAGTTCAGAATAAACTAAATTAAAATTTAAATTGCAAAAAAATAAAGTACATTGAATGGAATAAAGACTAAGAAGGCTAGAAGAAACCAAGCTGTGAAAGGATTTATCAGTCAAAAAGACGGTATTATATTTTGATCTATTAGTAAGCCACTGGTATTTATTGATGAGGAAGAGAATGTGATCAAAGCTACACTATAAAAAAACCACTTTGGCAGCTTAGTAGAGGATGAATGAGAGAGGAGAGGAGGAAAAGTAGATCAGCATCCTTTCACTTTTGAGGAGTGACATATGAAAATGAAGAGACTTGTTACATTTCCTCAAAAGAGGTTGACAGAAGGAAAAGTCTTCGTTGAGAAGAGTGACAAATAAGAGCACCAGAAAATAGCTGGGAAAGGTATAATAACCGAAAGCTCTTAAATGATTGCCAGCATCTGGGCTACACAACCCGGCAGCAGATCTGTGGGTTTCTCTCCAGAGAGAAGGAACATATTGGTTCTCCATCCCTCCCTGAACAACAAACAGAAAGATGGGCCTTAGAGAGAAGATAATATCAGAAGCTGAGGAAGATGTCTGGCAGAACAAAATTAGGTCCATCATTAGTCTATTTGTGGTCAGAAAGCATATCTGAATTACTTTTGGGTGTATCACCAGAAACTCAAAGTCATCTAGCTCAACTTGATCCAGACTAGGAATTCCTTGTGCAACAACCATGACAGATATTTTTAGACCATCTCTAGTGAGGAATGTGTGCAAAAAAATCTCAGTAATGTAGCTATCAAGGACCTGCAGTCAGAGTGATTTGATCTTAACTCTTAACTCTGGCACATCCTGAATCTATAGATCTCAGGCAAAGTCCTTTAACTTTTCAGTGCTTCAGGGAATGATCAAGACTGTAAGTTGCAGGACAGGTCCAGATGTGCATTGGTAGAGGGAGTCCTCTATAACAATAAATTATAGATCATATCATTTTCACAAAAATAGTTGGGAATTCAATACCTTCGAAGACAGTCCATTCTACTGGGACATTTTTGTTGTTCAGTTATTATTCATAGCTGACTTTTTGTGACTCCATTTTTTTTGTTTGTCTGTGTTTTGCAAAAATATTAGAGTGATTTGCCTTTTCCTTTTCTAGCTCACTTTACAGATGAGTAAACTGAGGCAAACAAGGTTAAGTGATTTGGCCAGGGTAACATAGCTAGTAAGTATCTGAGGTTAGATTTGAATTCTGTAAGATGAGTCTTACTGACTCCAGGCCCAGCACTCTATGGGATGTACTATCTAGGACACCTATTACTTAATAGAAGTTTTTCATTCTATCCTCCCAGAATTAGACTCTCTGTGATGGAGAGTAGGAAAAGGCAAGAAGTGGGCATTGAGATGGAGCTGTAAGACAGAAGAAAAGACTCAAAGTGACTTGATCCTGAGATTACAATCTTAGCAATGAGTCCATGGGTACAGAAGGGGTTTCATCTGTGTTCTCAGTCCTAGACACTTCCCTATCCCCAAGCAAAACCAGTACTGAGAAAGTCTTATCAGAAAATTTATTGGAAGACCTTATCAGATTTTGTATATTTGAATGGAAATATTTTCTGATCTCTTTGTATGGGGGGGCGGGAGAACATCTCAAAGTAGTGGTTTAGGGAGGGGAGGGGAGAGAGTCAACTTAGAGTTGACGTCATAAATGAGTTTATATGAAACTGTGACAGTATCTTGGAAGCTTTTCTGTTTCTGTAAAAGGTTTTCTAGGATTCCAGAAGCTCTGAATTCATCAGGAGGGAAATCACTTCATTGGACCTACCATAACATTTCACATATAGCCTCTAGTGTCCTTGCTGAAAGAACAAGAAGAGGATAAATGGTCCATTTCTCTGTTCAGCTACAACATGATAAAAAAAAAAAAGCATTCCTGATGACAAGCCAAAGGCTTGATACAAATGGCCCTGATTGGAGCAAAATCTACCTTAGCTCATCTTTCCTCAGTAGTCTCAAAGCAGAAAAATGGACTGGGCCAGAGTGTTTCCCCATACAGTACATTACTTAGAGAAGTGACAGTTGTTGCTCTTTGTTTTGGAGTAGATAACCTTCATATTTCTGGCATTTGCAGCTGTTATTTATACTTTGCAACCTAGATGGCATTTATAGGAGGGAGAAGAGGGTTGCTTTTCCCTCCAAAAGAGAAATAGGCATGATCTATATGAAGATGTTGCTCAATGGCTGGCCCTTTGCCCAGTGATTCTTAGATGGTATCAGAGAGTACCTCTGTCCCAGTCCCAAAGGTAAAGCATCAGCTGTCATTTGCGTGTAATGCAACATAGTGGTTTAGAGAAAAATAGGAAAGCATTCCCCATTTCAATTCAACTAGAATTGATTTAGCACCTACTGTGTTCAGCATTATCAAGAGAAAAAGAAAAGTCTCCATCATATTGCTGTTGTTCAGCAATGTCTGACTCTTGGTGACCCTATTTGTTTTTTTGGTTTTTTTGCAAAGGTACTAGAGTGATTTGCCAGTTTCTTCTTCAGAAGATGAAGGCAAACAGAGATTGTTAAGTGACTTGCCTAGAGTCTAACAGCTAGTAAAAGTCTACCTTTAAATTTTAACTCAGGTCTTCCTGACTCCAAGTCCAGCACTCTACCTACTGAGCCAACAAGCTACCATTATGTTGATGATTTGAATGCAGGATTCTCCTGACTTTAAGACCAATACTCTCTATAGAGGAGTAGCTAGGTGGCATAGTAGATAGAGCAAACAGACTGGAATCAGAAGGAATCAGAATCAGGTTTAAATCCAGCCCTCAGACAGTAACACTGTGACCCTGGCAAGACACTTAACCGTGTTTGTCTCAGATTCCTCATCTATAAAATAAGCTAGAGGGAAAAAAATAGAAAACTATGCCTATATCTTTGAAAAAAAAACCCCAAAGAAACAAAAATAAAAAAATGCCAAATGGAGTCATGAATGGACATGACTCAATAATAACAAGAAACTCTTTACATGTGCATAATGCTGTTCCTTTAGCTACTGATAAACAATACAGATAGTGAATGCATACTTAATTTGGGACTAATTACCAAAATCATTATCCAATGCTGGACTTTTTGTATATATTCTAATGATGATGGACATCTCTGGAAGTTAAAAATATGTTTATGTAAGCTACATTACTCCCTCTTTTGTTTCCCTGGCAAATAGATTTCTGTCATTAGCATTATGGTGAATGAAAAATGGTTAGACATTATTCACATTTTTTTGGCAGAATTATAGAATTTTAGTTGGAAGGGATCTCCACAATTATTTAGTTTAAACAATGCCTAAAAAGGCATCCTCAATTCATTATACCTAACAATTGATAATCTGGTCTCTTTTTTTTGAAAACATCCAGTAAAAGGGAATTTATTATTTCTTTGAGTAGTTCATTCAACTTTTAGATAGCTATAATTATTAAATAAGGGCAATAAGGTGATACAGTGGAGAGTTAGGTCTGGAATGATTGGAAGGGACTTCAGGAGTCCAGAATTCAAATTATTACTCAGACATCTACTAATTGTATAACCCTGGGCAAGTCACTTATCCCTGTTTGCCTTAATTCACTGAAGAAGAAAATGGAAAAACCACTCTAGTATCTTTGCTAAGAAAATCCCAAATAGGGTCATGAAGAGATGGACATGGCTGAAATGACTTGACAGCAGCAACATTAAATTGATGACTTGCTTGAATAGTAGTCAACTATAACTTCCAAATTTGTTTTCAGATAAACTGCTGTCTACCCATGCCTTTTCCTATTATATGCTTGTAAAACATTTTTGAGCCTAATAGGTTTTATTTACATTTATCAAATAAATTTTAATTTCTTAGATTTGATTGTTGTCCTTTGTTCTTGATTAGAAGCAAATTGACATCATCATGGGGGTAATGCACAGAGTATCTGATTATGTCTGATCAAACTAATATAAACTTGGAAAGTTCTGCCATAGGACAGGAACAAATTGTCCAGTCAAACATTTGGAGTGGAGATGTCTTTAAATTTGCCTATCCCATACTTCTTATTTTTAGGTTTAGATCAATAATAAAGCCTATCAATATCTCTTTGGTTCCTGTTTGTCCCACAGATATCTTAAACCTATCATGTCCAAAAGATAAATCTATTCTCTTCCCCTCTTAGGCTTCCTCTCTTCCTAACTTGTCAACTACCACTGAGATCACCTTTCAATCAACCAGGCTTGAGACCTAAGTGTCATCCTCAACACCTAACTCTTTCTCAGCCCCTGGGATCAATTCTATCTTCATAATCTGACAATTCTATCTTTATAACATGTCTCATATACATTTACTTCTCTTCTCTGATATAGCAACCAATCACCCTGGTGCAGCTACTACTTTCACTATTGTGATACCCTTTTAGTTGATCTTCCTTTATGTTTCTCCCCACTCAGCTCTCAAAGGGATAATTCTAACCACATGTCTGACCATTCCACCTTTAAAAAAAAAATCTAAATCCTTATTACTTCAATGATCAAACCTTAAAATCCTCTATTGACCTGCCAAAGTCATTTATAACATGGCCCAATCCTGCCTTTCCAAAATTCTTCTACCTTACTCCCTTTAATGTACTTTGTAAAAAGACAATGGCCTTTCTAGTGGTCCTACCAATTCCAACTGACTCTTTAAATTCTCACTGACTGTCCTCAGTGCATGCCTGGAATTTTTTTTTCCTCCTCATCCCTGCTTCAAGACTTTCTTAGCTTTCTTCAAGATACACACATGTGTGTGCATATGTGTTTGTATGCATGTTTATGCATATGTGTATGTATACATATATCCATACATAGTGTTTGTACATAGTCACTTGCATGTGGTCTCCCCCAATTAGATCGCGAATTGCTAAGAGTAGGAACTGTTTTTGCCTTTTTTAGTATCCACCATGCTTAGAATAATGCCTATCCCCTAAGAGTAGGCGCTTACTGAATGCTCCTTGTCTGATTGACAATAATTGACCATCTAGTGTGTTCATTATCACTTCCAGTTTTATGTCTTCTAAAAATTATATCAAATGCCATCTATGTTTTTTACTAGATAATTGATTTTAAAATGTTAAATAACAATTGATTTTATATAGATCCCTGGGACAATCCACTAGAGACCTAATGCCAAGTTGATATTGAATCATAAGCAATTATTCTTTGAAACTGGCCATTGAGCCAATTCTAATACCACCAAACTGAACTACTATTGAATTCATGTCTCTCCATCTTTTCCATTAGATTATCATCTGGAAATACTTTGCCAAATAATCCCTGATTTATCAGTTTATAATCTAGGAAAGTCACTTACCTTTCTATCTAAAATGAAAACTTTATTGAATTTTTGAAGACAACACTGTTGAATCTTTATTCTATATAAAGTATTGACTTCTATCTCTGATAAAGGGAAAATTCTTTTAGGGTAGAGAAAATCAAAAAAAGTTATTTTATTTGTGTCATTAAATATTTCCCAATTACATGTAAAACAATTTTAACACTTTTTGAAATATTTATTTCCAAATTCTTTCTTCCTCCTACCTCTCTCCCTTCTTGAGAAGGCAAAAAATTAGATATTGATTATAAATGTGTTCATGCAAAACATATTTCTATATTAGTCATACTGTATAAGAAAACAGACAAAATAAAATTTAAAAAAATAAAGTTTTAAAAGTATGCTTTACCCTGCATTCAGAGTTTATCAGTTCTCTATTTAGAGGCAGATAACATTTTTCATTATTGTCCTTTGACAGACTTAATAGTAGTATTGTTGGTTCAAAAGATATGCAGAGTTTAATAACCTTTTGGTAGTTGTTCTATATTTTTTTCAAAAATGGTTGGATCAGTTCACAACTGCATGAATAACAGTTGTTCAGTAGTTCCAACCAGGCCAACACTTGCCCTTTTCTAATCCTTTTCTACCTCTCCATTCTCTAATTTTTCAAAAAACCCTGAAAACTTAACATGAACCCTAACATCTATCATGATGCTTTGCTGCTTTGCATTATAACTTTTGTAATGGCCATGTAAAAGTATGATAATAAAACTATGAAATGTATACCACAATAGAAAATTTAGAGATTATCTGATTCAATCTCCTCAATTGGTAGGTTAGAAAACTGAGATATAGTTAGTAATAAATTATTTGACCAAGGTTACATATTGGACTGGTTCTACAAACGAGGGTATACTTTTCTTCACTTCCAGGAAAATTTGGCATTTTTTTATCTTGCTTTAGAAATTAGGTAAATTAGCAGGGAGGGAAGCCTCTGAGCAAGATTTCACACACACACACACACACACACACACACACACACAGAGAGAGAAAAGTCAAATCAAAATAATATTATTTCATTTTTTGGTGAGGGTTAATAATCCTATATATGAGACATTTATTCTACCCTACTTAATTTCCAAGGTGAGACAGAAAGAAAACTGGGAGTCAAGAATTGACTTTAAATCTCAAAGTCAATCAACAATTATTAAACATCTTTATGCAAAGTGCAGTTAGGTGCTAGAGAGATATTAGGTTTAGTGAAGAAATTTTCTGTGATCTGATACTTTTTAATCTATTAGAGATAGAGGATAATATTTTATGTAGATTAAATATCTTGTGGGGTTGACACGGAAGATTCAAGAACATACTAATTCTTACTAGAAAGACATCTCCTGTTTATAAAGGGAAGTTGCTCCCATCAAAAAAGATATGGTCAAAACTGCTGGATATTGTTTTTATTTTATAATATCACTGCCCCTACTTCCACAAGCTAGCTCTTATCTAAGAATCAGGTGAACTGATTCTAGACTTTAATCTGTCAAGAACTAGTTGTTCTTCCTCTGCAAAACAAGGACAACAATATTTGCTCTGCTTATCAGATAGGTTGGTGGCAAAAAGAAATGAGATACAATTATTAGAACGCTTCTGTTGAAAACAGAAAGGATAAGACAAATCTGAATCAGTTGTGGCTCATGAGGACTTTGTCTTAGTATACAAAAAGTTAGAGTCAGAAAGAATTAAACACATATGCTCCTTTACTAGAGTAGAAGTGGAAGAAATTGGACATTAGCCAAAAAGCAGGATCAGAGATGGCTAATTGGTATGGAAGGTAGAATACTGGTCTGGAGTCAGGAAGTTCTACGTTCAAATTTGGCCTCAAACATTTACTAACTGCATGACTCTGGACAAGTCACTTTACCTCGATCTGTAAATTCTCTTCATCAATAAAATGTGGATATAGCACCTTCCTACCACAGTGGACATGAAGGTCAAGATTACCTTTGTCTTCATTTTTTTAATGTTATATTCACATGACCAATTCACATCATTTCGTGTGAATTCCCATCAGTGCTGCCTGGCCTATACATTGGCTGCCCTAAATGTCAAAACTACTAGTCACCTTCTGAGATAGGATTAATGTGTATAAAACCATGAAGAGTTTGGACAGAGTTTCATGAGCCCAGTCACTAAATCCTGAAATATTGAGCACTAAAACCTGAAAAAGATGCTTTTTTAATACAAACCTCAAATTCTTACATTATACCATATATGCTAAAGTTATGAAACATTATCTACAAGAAGGTCTAAGATCAATTAAGCCAAAAACAGAACTTAGATGAATCTATAAATTACAGGACTATTTGATGGGAGCATATAAAAAAGGGAGTATATGGAAGGGTCCAGCCCTGTGATTACAATAGAGTGGAGGGACCCTCTGAATGGCAATTTCCTCTATTAAAATAGTCTGGTTAATCAATTATTGGTAACATATAGTCTTAGAGAGATGCTTGGAACTCTGAGCTAAATTACTGATCATGTTCACTTGTTCATTATGTGTCAATAGCAGTGAATATATACATATATATATATTTATGTATATATATATATATATATATATATATATATATATATATATATATATGTATCTGAATCAGAGCTATGGAAATTTAAAGAAACTTGACTTAAGTCACACAAATAGTAACAACAACAATAAAAAAGAATTTGATCCTGGATCCTGACTCCAAATCAAGCTCTTCCATGATGCTATGGTGGGAAACCATACTTGTACTGGACAATGAAACTTTTGGTCCTTTGGAAGTTCATCAATGAATCAATGAGAACTTATTAAGTATTCACTAATATATTAGAGGCTGTGCTAGTCTCTGGGCATTAAAAAATAAAAATGGAGTATTCCTTGCTCATGACAACCATGCCCTCACACTATAGCATTATGGAAGGAGGTGAATTTAGAATCAAGATCCAGATTCAGATCCTTGTTATATAATTTACAGTCTGTGTGACTTAAGGCACAAACTGTTCAGAGACATAGTGTGGCTTCAGAAAGGAAAGAGGAACAGTTGATATGGTGTTTGCTGCCCGAAAACTCTAGGAAAAATGTCAGGAACGGAACAGAGGTCTGTATACAACATTTGTAGATCTGACCAAGGCCTTTGATAACATCAGTCATGAGCGTTATAGAAAATTATGTCAAAATTTGGTTGCCCAGAGAAGTTCATCAGTATTATATGGCAATTCCTGCCTGGGTTCTAGATAGTGGATGATGCTCTTGAGATTTCCCATTCACCTTTTTTTGGTGAAGGTGTGTCAGACCTATGACCTTGTGAATTTGCAAAGGTCAAGAGATCAAACTATTCAATTGTCTTAGAGTTGGAGTCCATGCAGATTTTGCAGAAAGATTAGCTCAGTAAGAAACAAAATCCTAAGAAACCCATTTGTCTCAGTAAAGAGGAAGATCAAAAGTTACTAAGAGGAAGTTATAATAATTCACCCAGGGGCAAAGTGAACTTGGAATTGGGGGGGGGGGGGGGGAGAAGGTTACCAATCCTTTGTAGCAACTATTCTGATAACATTTGTCCTTCATTCTAAAAGAAGACAGGACATCAGGGAGGTGATGCCATGACATGCACATGAATTGTATTTTTCCTCCTGAGTCCAGTGGCTAGATATGAATCAGGATGACTGGATGTGAGACAGTCATAGTTAAGTGACCTGCTAAGGCCACACAGTTAGTGTCTGAGGCAACTCAGGTCCTCCTGACTCCAGAGCTGGCACTCTACCTTCCCTAGGGACTGAGAAGGTAAAAGTGTGTTTGTATAAATAAAGGGAGAATATGTTCCCTGGGTTAGGGGAAAATATTTGTATTCTTCTTGTTAGATCTTCTCAAGTTGATATTCTTTTCTCAAAGTTAAAAAGTAATTAAACTCATACATGTTCAAATACAAATGTGAAATAATAGATCCATTCTGGTGCTCAACTCTAGGTCAATTCAAGGAATATTTGAAATAACTCATGCTTAAGTAAAAATACATGTCTAATTAATGGACTTCTTTTAACACCTTATAAAGAAAAGTGAAGACCCATAACAGGGGCCTGATACTTCAGATTCTACAAAGTAATCCAAGATCCACATATTCAACTTAACTCTTTAGCATAGGGACTGTTTCCTTTTATTGGCATCTGATTCTTATATGGTGAGTTAATTTGTCCAGGTTTCGGTTATAATAGCAGAATGTGAGAGCTAGAAGGAATCTTCAAGATCATTCCAAGAATTTAATACTTTATACATAAATAATAATATAAGGTTTACAATACATAGAAATTGATTAAATCTGGTAAAAAAGGTACTTAAGAACAAAAAAGAGGGGATTGATTGTTAAGGCATATTGGGATAGTCTATCTGACTAGGTCAGTATCTTTTTATCTCTTAATACACCAGGTGTCACATGGTCAGAAAAGGTGATCTTACCTTGTAGGATCATAGATCAAGAAGGGAAAGAATTTCAGATATCAAGTCCATCTTTCACATTTTATTTTTTATTTATTTAGTTTTTAGTTTTTAGTTTTTGCAAGGCAATGGGGTTAAGTGGCTTGCCCAAGGCCACATAGTTGGGTAATTATTAAGTGTCTGAGGCAGGATTTGAACTCAGGTACTCCTGACTCCAGGGCTGGTGGGTGCTCTATCCACTGCACCATCTAGTCACCCCCTTCATCTTTCATATTTTATAGAGGAACTAACTGAGATCTAGAGAGGTAAGGTTACTTAGCCTAAGATCACACAACAAATTCATGGCCGTGCTGAAGTTATAAACCAGCTGTTCAAGTCTTGTCTCCCCAAAGAATCTAGAACATAAATTTCTATATTGTTTATACTACATAACAACACTGGGCATATTTGTTGAATACTTTATCATATGAATGAGTAAATCTTCACTTTTAGATAATTTGTGAAAGAGGGAGTCCAGAGTCATATGGCTAAGAATATATATTAAGTTTCTTGAAACTGATTCTTGCACTTTCCAATACATTAATATCTAGAGACATATAGATGGCTAAGTAGGTAAAAACATATTTCCTTGGAGTCAAGAAGACTGAGTTCAAAACTTGTCAAACAATTACTAGCTGTATGATCCTGAGCAAGTCACGTAGCAACTCTTTACCTTAATGCACTGAAGAAGAAAGTGGCAAACCACTTCAGTATCTTTGCCAAGAAAACTCTAAGTGTCAAAAAGAGTTGGAGATGACTGAACAATGTCACATCTCACTTCATGGGAAGATGACCCTCCCCTTTTGTTTTTTAATCTAATCCTATTAATTCTGAGCTTTTGACCCTAGTCAAAGGGCTATACAAATGGGTTGAGTCTTCACTTGTTTCTGAAACCACCTAAGTGAATAACCCAACTTAGTCTGACTCAATTCATTCATAGTTGCTATTGCTTTGAAGAAGCTAAATGAACTACCTTGATCCTGATGCTGAACTGTGTTTACAACCTACTCCTTTTAAACATAGGTTGCTCTATAATTGAAGATTGGCTCTAATGGCAAAGAAGGGGCTGCATTTATCTAAATGTTATCTGTGTTAACAGGACTGATTGCTATCTAATTCATAGGCTTCTATTCTTCCTGAGTCCTGACATCTTTAATATCCTGTTACATTGTGCTGAGGGATAATAGCACCACAGGGCAATAACATTGCTGCTGAGAATTCTGAGGTCTTGGGTACTGTGGGCTTCAACTTATTGCTTCCTAACTGCCATTCATTAAAGACCATAATGCCTTTGAACACAGTTTATTAAAATAAATCGGACCATGTAGTATTCAGGACGCATTTCAGTGGAAAGCTTTTGTCAATCTTTTAAATGAGGACTTGCCACCCAGAATCCCAACTTGAATTGGGTCTGATGTTAATCTTAGTACTTCCCCCTCTGATGTACTTTCCACTCAAAATCTTTTCTTGAATAGAGAACATCTACAGGTGCTAGTTAGGATCAATTTCATTATCCTTTATGAAAGTGAATACTTTGTATAAGGGAATATTCAAAAGACTGGGGAATCGCGAGACAGAAAAAAAGCACTCCTTACTCTCAGCGAGTTTATATGCTACTGTGGAGTAAACAATAAATAAACAGATTAAAAAAGAATAAACTATGTATTAAGTAATTTGAGAGACAAGGAAAGCATCAGTAACCAAGTAGATTCTGAAGATCTATATAAGAAGTGGCATCTGAGCTAAGATTGCAAGAAATAGAATTTGTAGGTAAATGCTAAGGATCTGTGCTCAGTCCCTTTCTAGTCTCCTAATGTTTTTTTCTTTTTGAGTGAGCTCAGCTAATAAACCTTAACTTCTATGCAAATGAATATCACTATATTCAGTTATATTTTTATCTCATGAGATCAGTTTCTACAATTACTAAACACCTGATATTTGCTTTTGCCTAGATTTCTACCTGTAACACTAATTCAAGATGTCTGAAATCAAACTCAATATTTCATCCTTCCATCCTTTCTTCATACATATTTCAATATTCCCTTTTTTCTGCTAATCATTTTGGTCACTACAATGCTAAATTTCAGATCATCCCTTACTCCTTTCTCTTTTTCATATCTGACATTCAATCAATTCCTAAATATCCATTGATTTTAATTCTTTCATGTCCCACATGTCTATCATCTTCCATTCAGTCTCACTATCCCCAACTATTTCAGAACTATTGCAACAACCTCCTTCCCAGTTTTTCCAGTCTTTTCAACATGAGTTTAATCCATTCTATACATTTTGCCCAAAGAGTTCTAATTCTCTTTTTAATTGTCCTTAACTTCTTACTCTCACTCTTCCCATGTATACAATGAGTTATCAAAACTTTCTTTTTTTCTCTCTCTACAATATCTTTTGTATCCAACTTTGTTTCTACTCACATGGCCACCATTCTAGTTTAGTTCCTCTTTAGTCCCTTTAGTTATTCAATTCTTTCTCTTATTTTTTTCCCCTCCCAGTTAAGTAGCTCCAAATCACTTCACTCTTCTTCTTACTTCTATATTTTATGAATTTTTTCTCTCTTTTTTTTTCTAAAGAGGATTTATTTGCTTCATTCTCTTACCTTCTGATATTTTAGTTGATGATTCATGGTCTATATCCTCATTTGTTCTTTCTTTAATTTCTTTGTGTTCTTCTTAGAATTAAAGCTTCTAAAGTGCTGGGTTTGAGATTCTTCTAATCAATTTTTATATTAACATCTTTGTAGATTTTATTCCATTTCCCCTTGTTTCTGTTGTATCAATCTTAAAAGTATTAATTTTTTAGAAGTTTCATTTTTGAAGGGAAATAATGTAGGTGGATTCATTTCTCCATGATAGAAAATATGTCCAAAATAATGTGGTCCAGGTCTTGCCATCCTCCTGACCACTCTCCTTCCAATTGGTTATACTATCTCAGCTACAATCTACAGTCTCCTACCCTTCTAGCTGTCAATTGTTTCCTAGAATCTCTCATTTCTTTTCTTTTAGAGCAGGAGATGAGACATAACAGTCTTAAAAAAGGCAATCTCTTTGTGCATCACTTCCCCTCATTATACTCATCCTAAGGTCCCCATTCCCCTTTGCAATTACATTACTTGTTCTGAACGGGACTGTTTTTTAGTGAGACTTCCTTCCACTGTCTGATTGAGATCTCATGTGTTCATACCCTTTTTTCAATCCCTCAGTTTTGTTTTCTCTCCTTTCTTATTGCTTGAAGATAATAGAAGTTATCGTTCCTTTATTATTCATCCACAGATGTGATAAGGGTACATATCTATTTCCCTCTGTCTTTCCTTCTATTAACTACTCCCCTTCTACTTCCCTCAGCCTTTCATTTCTGCATATAGTCAATCAGCAATGTTGCCTCAGAAAATACTTTGATTTACCTCATCTCCCTCCCTCCTTTATACCCTGTGATATAGGTCTGAGGTTACACTATGTAACTGTCCCAAACCCTTATTTTCTTGAGTTCTTCTGTACCCGATTACTTCCAGGGCTGGAAGACTTAGCTATTGAATGCCTCCAGTCCTGGCAAATTTTTGCCTTTCCAATGACCATCAGAGAATGATATTCACATTTTGTAAAGAATTCACTGGGTGTTGATACTTTATTAACATATTAACACCTGGGGCAGCTAGGTAGTGCAGTGGATAGAGCACTGGCCTCGGAGTCAGGAGTAGCTGAGTTCAAATCTGACCTCAGACACTTAATTACCTAGCTGTGTGGCCTTGGGCAAGCTACTTAACCCCATTGCCTTGAAAAATCTAAAAAAAAACATATTAACACCTTTTTCTGTTGTAATCTTATCTTGGAACTACAAATGAGCTAGGTTGGGGGGCAGAGAGGGAATTTAATTCCTGTTCCTTCTACTTTTTCTTGAGTTGATATTTGTGGTCTCTAGAAAATCAACTAGAGTATTTGGGGGCCATATTTGTCCATAATCTGAAATTTTGATAGCTCTCTAGTAATTGGAGAGAGTTCAATTTTGTCTTCTTGAGTACCTTCTTGTCCTGCACCTTGTACTAAAGAGCCTTGGCAAAGTCCTTGAGATATAGTTCTTAAACAAATCAAAAATAAACAGTCCTTTATGAGAATTTGGATGTTTCATAGCTAATCCCAATACCTTCAAATAAGGGATGAAACTTCCCTAGGTGAAATTTATTGTGGGTTCCTACACTACATTGGGTACCTGTAGTTTTTTCCAGGCATCCCTGAAACACATGGGAAAATCTAATTCAAAGATTAAATAAGTTTTTTTCTTCTTGGATCCTGGAACATAAAGTAATCTAAATGTAAGTCTGAACCCCTACTTTACCAGGATAAGCATGCTAATTTAAAGGGAAAAATAAACATAGAAAGAACTCCACAAAATATAAAGTTCCTAAGAAAGAATTTCATGTTTGGAATTGATTACTAAGGACTTCTAGGCCAATGGTGTTAATCTCAAAGAGAAACCACTCATTAAACTGTATCTAACAATTCCTGTGGACAGCATATCAACTATCTATGTTTTATTGTTTTTTCTTTATTTTGTTAATATTTCCCAATTACACTTTAAGTTGGTTCTGACAGCACTGAAGAATGTGGCAGGGAAAAAGAGATATCTCTCTTCTAGGTTATAAAGCATAAAACAAGTTCAAGAAGGAACACCACATAATATCATAAAGGAAATCAATTATAATAAAATAGAGTGATCAAATTACATATTTTTGAAGTCCACAGACTTCAGACTCTGTACAAAACCAAGCTTTTTATTTTACAGATAATGAAACTGAGATCCAGAGAAGAGAAATAACTTACCTAAGATCACCTAGATAGTAAGTAGCAGAGCTGAGGGGAAGAATTAAAGGAGAAAAATGAAGGAGGTGAAAATGTTTCAACTCACAAAAAGAAATAACTAACTACCTAAAAACATGGATAGGAAGAACATTCTCATGGTTTTGACAAGAGAAGCAGAGCAGAGCTAGAAGAATATAGGGCATACTGCTGAAAGTTTCTTTTTTCCTCCACATCAAAGTGGTAACCTGACCTCATAACTCCTGTAATCTTCTTTTCCTAATCATGTTTATATACAAGCTCTCACTGAGACAAACAGAAGTACTGGGCTTCAGAACAAGGAATTCTATTGTTTCTCAATATGAAGGCTTGGATCACATCACTGGCCCCATATGGGGAACTTCGTGAGTTGTGTTCTCATTTTCATCTCTTTTTGCTCTCCTGCTTTGCCTGCCCCCGCATATACTTTCTGTATCATATTCTTGGGGCCAGAAGCTAGTAATTAAGAAACTCAAGATTGTCTAGAAAATCCATTCATGACAACTGGAGTTGACATTTTCAACAAGTTCTAGGAGGAAAAATCAGTTTCTACTTCTGCGTCTCTTGGAAGTTGGCAGACAATGAGGAAAATAGAAAAACAGTGGAAGTATTGCAGACATCCATGGATTTTTCAGTGTTATAACTCCTTGGCAGTCCCAGGGAGAGAAATTAATTCTCAGTGGATTGAAAAAGAAGGGCTGGTCACAAAGGGAGAATGAATGATAAGCAAAGATTAAAGGGATATTTGCAGAATGCATCCTTTACAGAGGGTAATAGTATAGAGTCAAAAGTCTAGATCAAATCCAGACTCTGCCCCATGTGACTTTTAGACCTCTCTGAACTTTAGATTCCTATTTTATAAATGGATTTAATGATATTTACAACTGTCTGATTCTCAGGGTTGTTATGATGAAAGCACTTTAGAGACCTAATGGGAGTTATTACTGAAAACACAGTTTTGTGGAAAAAGCACAACACTTAAAGGTAGAATGACCTCATTCAAAGCCACAGGCCTGTCAATAGAGCTTCTTGGGTAAATCACTTTCCTTTTCTGGACTTCGAATTTTCTTTTCTGTAAATCAAAATAAGTGTTCTATTGTAGAGGGTACTGTTATCACTATTTGTGGCATGGAAAATAGAGGACCAGCCTTTGTGACTGGGTTATTTCACCTTTGAGTGTTCCAGGAAAATTTGTAGTAACCTAAATTGCTGATCTAGGTCAATGAAGGGAGTTTTGACCCAGGGAATTCCTTGTTCCAATTGTTTTTTAGTCTGGACTAAAAAAAAAAAAAGTTTATCACTAAGAAACAGTAATGGGAAAAATGAAATTTAAAAATTAGGAAATTTGGATGGTATCTACTTTAATTTTAACTTACTTGACTTCCTAGACAGAAAATCTATCCTTTCTATCATCTCCATTTGTTATTTATAAAGAAGATAGTTTAACTATGTGATCTCTAAATTTCTAATAACTGATTTTTGTTCTTTCTCAGGAATAGCCTAATGACCACAATATCTGTAGTATGATCCTCCTGGAGACTATGTTATCCTCCTGTACTCAGAAAGTTTACAGAAATTTTCTAAGCTGGCCCTGGCATGAGAATTTTGTAGAAACTATTTTATAGATAGGGAAATTGAGGCCTGGAAATGAGTAATGACTTACCTTAGGTCACATTTCTAATTGGTATCAGAACTAGATTAAAACTCTGAACCTCTCTGACTCCTACTATAATGCTTTTAACATTATGCCAAGAATTAATCTGTCACCCTTCTGGGAGTATTTGCATTTTAAAAGAAAAACCCTATTGACCAATGCTATCCTCAGAGGAATTTAACTCAAATGTTAGAATTTGGGATAATATGACAAATCCACTGGGGAAAGAGATTTTTTAGTGAATTTCACTCCCTCTTCTACATAGGTGAGACAGGTTTTGTTGTCAGAGGTAATTCTAAGAAGTTATTGGATAAAAAGTCCATTTCCTAGTGATGGAAAATTTCCTTTTTTATTCTCCCCTTATCTTCCCCTCTCCCTATCCCCAACAAATAGGCCACATAAAACAGACAAGCCTGATCAATCTTGCCTGATATATGTCCTGGAGATCAGACCTAAAAATAAATTCATGTCCTGTAACCAGAATTCTCCCTTCCCCACCCCACTAAAGAAATAATTATTTGAGGAGAAATTACAATACATATTAAATAAAGTAATTTCTTTCTTAGACAGATTTCATACTCCAAGCATTTTTAAGCTGGTGATATTTAATAAAGTAATTGTGGAATTAGGAATACATTTGTCACTAGTAAGTAATTATTTTACTTAGGACTTGTAAAAAATGGCTTTTTAAAAGAGGAAATAAAAAGGGGTTATTAAGAGTTTTACTGGATCAAATGAAAGTTTCAGATTTTATTGGAGAGGAATAAAGGGTTTTAACTAGGATTGGTTTTATGTGCCTATAAGTCTATTTTAAATAGGGGCAGAATAGAAAGGGAAATGGGGAAAAGTCAGGTCAGAATAGAATCTCACCTCAGGACCCTTGATGAATTCCAGTTGGGCATTAAGTGGAACTTGGTTAGATGAAAATTTAATGTTCCCTAAGCTCAAGCTTCACCATCCTCATCCCCATTACTATCATCATCACCATCAATTGCCATCACTATTCACTATCATCACTTAGCTAGAATAGGATAGTCTCAGGTCCTTTCTAGACTGACTTTTCATTGGAAGATGGGAGTTGCCACACTTAATCACAGCCAGAAATGTCCTAGAAAAGATTTAACAACTGGATCTTTGGAAAAATGTATTGATGACAAATTTTTACGTTTAGTCTGCAAGATCACCTTTTTTTCTCCATCATGTTCTTAAGTTTAGACAATCAACAAAACAATCAAGTTCTGATTTAAAGCATCTCCCAATTCCTGAGATATAAGTACTTAAACCAAAAATTAAGTTTTAGGAGTATATTTCCCATATCCCTGGATGTGATTTGTACATAGTTTCTGTTATCAGCGTACAACTCTCTCTTTATACCTATTTAAAGTTTATTGAAATTTCTACAGCCTCTGATTTGTTCATTGGATTTGATTTGATGGATATGAATCCATCTGTATTTCTGCCAGGTCTCTTAGGATTGTGAATCCCAATATTCACTTTTATACTATATTATATTTACTATTTCCTAAATGTAATATATATATATATATATATATATATATATATATATATATATGTATATATACCATCCATTCATTCAGTAAGCAGGTATTTATGTGAAGTTTCTTTCCTCATAACTTTTTGCTTGAAACCTAACTTACTCAGGTCCTGAACAGGGACATTCAAATCTTTACTTCTGGAATTAGCAAATCATCAACAAACATTGATTAAGTTCTTACTATATGACAGGCACTGTGCTGGACTTTGAGGATACAAGAACAAAAATGATATACTTCCTCACTACTTCTACTAAACAATTCTATTTGCTTATTTATACTGTGTACAATTTTATAGGTTTCTATCATGTGTTTTCAGTCTTTACCCTTTCAGATGAAAGGTTCCATCTTTTTTTAATATCATGAGATCATAGATTTCAAGCCAATTCAGTCAATTAAGAAGTCAATGAAGTGAATTCCTTCATTGACAGATGAGGAAACTGAGGTCCCAGGAATGTTGAGCAAGTTTCACACACTAAATCATTTAGAAATTGTCAAAAATCAGTATTTAAACTTAGTTCTCCTAACTCAAAATATACCACTCCTTCCACGGTACTATTTTGTCTTCAGTTTGTTCTCATGTGATCAGTCTTAATTTATTCCCACATAACAGCTCTGTGGATTCTTCTCTGGTTCTATAATTCCTTCACTGAACAAATATTGGTCTATTAGTGTTAGGCACTGAATGATCATATCTGTATTTTCCAGTTTGTTAAGGACTTTAGCATCCATTATGTCATATTAGCCTCACAACCGAGGAATATAGGCAACACAGGTATTATTGACAGATGAAGAAATTGAGTCCCAGAGGGCTGAAATAATTTATCCTAGGTCATGTGAGTGGCCATTAACATGTTGTTGTTGTGGTTCAGTAATTTCCATCATGAATGACTCTTCATGATCCCAATGGAGTTGTCTTGAAAAGATACTGAAGTGGTCTGCCATTTCCTTCTTTAGGTCATTTTATAAATGAGGGAGTTGAGGCAAACAGAATTAAGTGACTTGCCCAGACTCATGCTCCTAGTAAGTATCTGAGGCCAGATTTAAAATCAGAAGATTTAAAATCTTTGACTTTGGACCTGGCTGTTTATGAACTAGGCTACCTACCTTCCCTCCCTCCCCAACCCCAGGAGTCATCATTATTGGGATTTATCACTTGTTCTCTCCCTATGCAAAACATAATGACCTTAGTAGCCTTTCTACCTTAGTAAAGGAAGAAATTCCCTTGAGAAACTTGAAACCCTTGGGCTACCCTGTCAGCATAAGATCAGCAATATGACCCAAAGACCCTTTCCCATTGCCAGTGGGGAATATTATCTAGCTGCTTAAGAGTCTTCCTTCCCTTCATTTACATAAATTCAGCAGCAGTCCCCAAATCTTAGCTCTTCGCTACACACCTAATGTCTTGTTCTGAAACGCCCAGATAAGAAAACCCTTAAAAACTTCCCACATTTTACTCAAAGATTTTACTTATTCCCTTCAGGGCCCCAACATACAATTTCACACAAATCCTTAGGGAACCTCACTTATTTCTACCATCCTCTTAGACTGTCCTTCCTATAATAAGTATGTTCCTCCAAAAAAACTAGATTTGCTTTTTGTTTTGTATTTATCTTTTCAAAATCAGAATTGACATCATGTGACAACATCAGTGTCTTCTGGCTTCTTGTCCAGTGCTTTTCCCACTACATAATAGACACATCCTTCTATCTTATTTCACCTTCCCCCTCAACACTTGGGTTTATATTTCAAATATAGTGTTCAAATCTAGTCTTTTTTTTAAAAAAATCAGAAACATTTGAAAGGTCTCTTCCATTGAAGGTCAAGGCTTTATGTGATCTTCATATTTCCTTGATATTTGAACTGTTTCTTTCTGGATAGCATGGAAACTATGGATTTTGGCTTACAGTCCTTTGACACTTTACTTTTAGGAGTCAATCAACAGATTCTTTCTGTCCTTACTTATTTCTCTAGTTCTAGCTGATTTGGGATCAGGATCTGTTTTTGGATGATGGTTTCCAGAGTTCAGTGATTTTTAAATGATCTTTCCTTGACCTGTTGTGTAGGTCAGTTTTTCTCTGTTAAATATTTTGTATGTTTTTCTAATATTTTGTTCTTGTTCTAATATTTGTTTTTGCTTCTGTAGTCACTGGTCTATTCTATTTCCCAAGAGTCATTTCCTTATGTCTTTCTTGAGGAACAGGAATAAAATCTCCCAAATGTAGACATGCTCATGTTTAGCATAGCTGTAGGCAAATAGTTTACACTTTGTTTCTAATATCCTGCTTTCTACTCCTCCAAAGAAGATTCAACAACAAAAAAAAAAAACAAAAAAAAAACCAGAACAATTCTCTCTTCTTACTTGCCTCACTGAGCAACAAAGCTCCTACTCACCATTCTTTGCCCTCCTCAGGTCAGGTTCTGCGTAAACATATTCGATCAGGTTGAAGGCTTATAAATATGAATGAAAAAAATGAAAAAGTATTTATTAAGCTCTTATTATGTGCAAAGCACTGGGCTTAGCACTAGGGATACAAATGCAAGATTAAAACTGTCTTAGCTCTTGAGGAGTTCCTGTTCTAAGGGTGGGCAAATTTATGGAAGGGCATGGACAAAAAGTACATTTGATAGGCAGGAATGGTGAGGTGGTGATCTGTATCACTGACTGGAGGGAACATCCATATTGATGAGATCACAGCTGCATTTATGTATTCCAATGTAGGTTTGTATAGAGCTTTGTGTAGGCCAGATCTATTTTTTGATTATTTGTTTCCTAGGTAAAGAAGATGAGCAACCTCTCAAAGTAAAACACAAGAAAGGAAAAGATGGCTCCCTGGAAGATAACTGGATTCTGCCTGAGGAATAAACTTCATAGAATAGTAGAATATTAGAGCTGAATTTTAGTTTATAAGTTGTTTTAGGGAGGGATATTACCCCAAATCTCATAAACAGTAAATAGCAAAATACAAAACAAAAATTAACAAACAAACAAAAAAAAGACCAGGATCAGAATTCAAGTGTCTTGATTTCCCAGTCCAGTATTTTTCATTGACAATATAATGTTTAGGTCCTATTATTTTATTTATTTTCCCCTTTAAAGTAATGACTCATTCAAGTCCAAAATGGCCTTGACCTTGGAAAAAGAAGGGAAGCCTAAAAGAACATCATGAAAAGTGAAAAGAATAGGAGTAAAAAGATCTGGGCTCCAATCCCATTTATTTTACTTATTCATTGGGTAAACTTGGGCAGACAGTTTGTAAACATTTATTTAGCACATTCTATGGACCAGGAGCTGTGTGCTAAATGCCAGTGGTACAAATAGGAAATAAAGAAATTCAAGACAGCAAGTTACTTTTACTCTCTGGGTCTCAATTTCCTCATTTGTAAAATTATTGAGATTTAACCAAATTATCAAGGTCCCTTCCAGCTCTATTATATTCCTATGATCAGGTCTGACTCTTTTGATTGTGTTTGTGGTTTTCTTGTCACAGATACTGAAATAGTTTTCCATTTCCTTCTCTGACTCATTTTACAGATGAAGAAACTGAGGAAAAGTGATTTATCCAGAGTCATACAGATACTATCTGAGATCAGATTTGACTCAGGAAAATGAATCTTTCTGATTTCAGGTCTGGCACTCTATCCACTGCCACTAATACTAGACAAATACAAGTCAGTTCTGTAAAATAAGTTTAAAATTTCCAGTTTTGTGATGATGAGGGATTGCTGAGTAAAGAGCTAAGTGAATCTCAGCATCTCCAAAGTAGATTAGCACTTTTGTGGGGGGGAATAATTCAAAATGGGCTTTCCATTACTTCATCTCCTACCTCATCCCTGGGTTTTATCACTCCATGTGTTTTCAACCCTTTTAGTTGAAGTCACAATACTTAACACAAAGATGACACTCATTATTTGTTGAATGATGAAATGGACCTTCCACTCTTGGAGTCTACTCCAAAGGTCTTTGGCTATTGGGTATGTTGGGGAATGCTGACTTTGAAAATGTTTGGTGCATCACTATGCAAGCAGTAAAATATAGTGTGTTCAACTGTGGTGTATCAGACCAATGTGAGCCCAGAAGACTCTACCACAGGTTGTACATAAATAGTCTATAGGAAAATTTGTAGTAGAGATATCTTTATATTTGCATATCTCGTGTTTCTTCTGAGTTATTGCAATTCTGCTTTACTCATAATTGATTTGTCATCCTTATCATTTATCCTAGGTGGTGTAGTGGATAGAGCACTGGCTTAGGAGTCAGGAAGTTCCATCCAGCCTCAGACACACATTTACCACTTACTAGCTGTGTGACCTCTGGCAAGTCATTTAACCCTGATTGCCTTGCATCCAATGCCATCTCCAGTCTTCCTGTTTCATATCAGGCCACTTTTCCCAGACAACTCTGGAGGAGAAAGTGAAGCTGGTGACTTAACCCAACTCCCCCTCACTCAAATCAAATTCATGTATTTGTCATGGTATCACCTCCCTGATTTCATGGTCCTATTCAAGAATGAAGGACAAATATCATGTCACCAAGGTAAGTAAACTTATCTACAGCATTCATTTTGAAAGCAAATAGTAAATGATAGTGAGTTTTAGGTGCATTGTGGTAACCCATATATAACTTGTCTTGTTCCTTTAGCAAGTGAGAATATGCCAGACTGCTCTTGTATGTGTATGTGGTGGGGTGATGATCCATTTGAACATCTATCTGCCCTTTCAGCATTTTAATGGTCCTTACTGTGAGACCATGTGATGGGGAATAAGGGTTTGATTCTGGAGAGGGAGCCTAATAAATGGCTAGCACATCCAAGGAAGGCAGCAGGGGCTCAAGTTACCCACTCCTGGAATTGAACCCATTTAACGTCAGGAGATTTCAGCAGTAGCCAGACCATTTCCAATAGTTTTGTTTCCTATAAATCAAACCATGGAATCAAACAATTCTGGTATAGGCAAGTGAGAAGGATGCCTTACCTAGCAGACCCCTCACTATAATAAACATAATTGTGCCATTCACACCTCCAATCATGGTTGGTTTGTGTGTTACACTTTGATACCAAAGGACTAGTAGTGGTACCTGGGAGAAGGGGTTATGGGAGTGAGAGTTGCTGAGCTATTTGTGGGGAGTTGTCTTTGGTCACAGTGGAGGCAGCTAGATAGTTCAGTGGATAGACCAGTGGGTCTAGAGTTAGGAAGACTTGAATTCAAATTGATCTCAGACAATTATCAACTGTGTGATCCCAGGCAAGTCACTTAAACTCTGTTTATCTTAAACCACTGGGGAAGGAAATGGCAAATCCCTTTAGTATTTTTGCCAAGAACATCCCATGGATAAAATGGTACATGAGGTCATGAAGAATTGGACATGGCCAAACAACAATAACAACAACTCTGTTCACAAAACTCACTGGCAAGTTCAAACTAATTCTAAGTAAAAGAAATCATTAGCCAAGGAAGCTAGTCAAGTACAAACATGAAATAAAAATATAAACAAAACATAGTCAAACCTGATTTTCCCTTCAATTTGACAAACATTCAATTCAGCAAACATTTATTAAAGGCCTACTCTGCTATTTTTGCCTATTATTTTCTCAGAGTTCCCTTTCAAATGGACTCTTGGCTTAAGAACAAAGCAGCTATAAGAGATTACAGAAAATAAATAAATATATGAATAAGTAAAAAACACTATTTTCATTAGTCATCTGCAGGGAGTTTAGATGAGAGTAATGAATGCTTTTCTCTGTCAGAGATTATATAGGAGATGGGAAGAAGGATGTAATTTTTGTTCAATCAATCATAGGTAAGGGACTAGAGAGAGTGATTATACATATCTAACTAACATAAGAAATAATTTCATTTATCAATTAATATTAGGCACTTTTAATGGACTGGTTATTGTTCTGAGGGCTGGGGATACATAGAAAGGCAAAAGAGACCCTTCCCTCAAGGAGCACATAATCTATTTAGAGAAGGCATCACATAAAAAAGAAGTTGAGAAGGTGGGGAGATGAGTACTGAGGCCCAGGTTATAATGAAATCTATAGGAGTGCAGCCTAATAGGAAATGATGAGGTAGATGCCCTGGGTGTCTTCCAATGGAAGAACTGGAAATGGTTCTTCCATGACTGTCTTCCACTTCCTCCAATCATAAGGAGGGAGGAATTCCAGGTCAAGGGATACTGTAGAGGTGTAAATTCCAAAGATGATGTAATCTTGTAGATGATGAGTTTCTAAAAATCATGATGAATGGAAATACCTCTTTCATTGTGAGGGACAGAATATGAAAAAGTCAAATTAAGCTAAAGTTGAATATTGTGATACACACAGTAGTGAGGAGGGGTTAGAAGAGTCTGAACTGATGAGAAATTTGAAATGGAGATATTAGGAGAAATGTAGTTCTCAAACAATCCTCCAAATAGCATACAAAGCAGAGGTTATACTCAGTCTAATTTGATTGGACATCATGGACAGTGGAAAAAGCTCTAGCTATGGAGTGAGAGGATTAGGGTTCAAATCTCACAATGCTACTTAATACTTGTATGTTGTTGAATAAATCATTTAATCTTTTTAAGCTTCATTTTCCCTTTCTGCAAAATAAGAAAGTTAGACTAGATGATCTCTAAGAACCACCCTTCCACTCTAAAGTTCATGATCCCATATGGGTTATTTGTAGTCAGTATACTATTATTGTCCAATCTTATTTAAATGAAAGTCAAATGAGAGTGGTATATTGGAAAGAGTGCTGAACTTAAAACCTGGAAGATCTATGTTTAATATAAGTTATTGGCATTTACTAGCTTTTAAATAATCTTTTTTTTGTGCCTCACTTTTTTCATTTTTAAATGAAGAAAATAATATACTTAACTACATATCTCAAAGGACTGTGAGACTTAAATGCTGATCAACCTTTAAAACAATATATAATAGGTATTTTTATTTTCTTTGAAAGTATCTAGAGCGTTCCTTCTGTTGGAGTCAAGCCAATCTCTTTCTTTTGTTTCACAAAGAAAATATCTTTATTTCTGCTTCCATACCTTTCATCACATGTTTGCCTCTCCCTTTTTTCAGAATTTGCCTGAAATGACCTATTTTGCTCTCTCTATCTAAATATTAAACACTCTTCAGAATACAACACATCTTATCTTCTCATTAAAACTGTTTTTGATCATTAGCAGTTCTGTTCTTTCTCTGCAGAGTTCTGGACTCTACTAGCTTATATCCTATAAAATAATACTGAATTAGAATCTTTCTTGTATTGTTTGTTTGGGTGAAAGAATGAATGAGAAAAAAATGATTACTAAGGAGCTAATATATATAATGTATTGTGCTAAGTGATGGAGATACAAATAAAAAAGTAAAACAATACTAATGTTGAAGGAGTTCACGTCTTAATAGGGTTCAATGACAAAGTAGAAAGTAATACACCTTTTATAGTGTCATATTCATTGAATAAAACTGTATCCCTTTCTAATGTGAAACCTTTTGATATTATCTAGTACTTTGGAGGTAGGAACTTTGTTTTCTGAGTCATCAATAGATGTGGCTGCTGAAGAGCTAAGGCCTAATATCTGCCTAGGCATTTATGGATTGTGGACAGTTTCATGGATCTGACTTTTCAAATAGATCACAAGATCTTTGTGGATAAAGACTTCTGTATTTGAAGTATTAAGCACATAACAGTAAACCTTTATTGCCTGAATAATGATAGTTTGTTTATGAATAAGCACAAAAAAGACTTGTTATTCTGATCAATTAAATCAAAGGAAAAGTCAATTTATAGACTCATAGAGATGGAAAGCATCACTGGAATTATATAAATCCACTCTTTCTACATCAGACTTTCATTTATAAATGAGAAAACTGAGGCTTAGAGCTAGAGCTAGAATTGTCTTGAGTAAATTAAATATTCCTCCTCCCTAATTCACTCTCAGAAACTAAAAATCACTGAAAGTTTGAGTTAAACTGGGATGAATGAGTGGGAACTTTAGAATTGTAGTCTAATCTCATGTAACCAGTGAGATAGCTAAAACCTGGAGAGAGGAAATTTACCTGTCCCAGGTTGCAAAGCTGTTATGTGGCAGAGTAGGGTCTAAAACTCTCCATTCACTACTCTTTCTATCACAATACTATGCCTTTCATGGTTGTACTCACAATTTGTTCAAGAAACAACTTTTCCTTGTTAGATAGTGGAAAGGTAATCTTCAGTCCCACCACAGTACACTTCAGAGAGGTCTGAGGAAGAAAATTTTATTATAACACAACTTTTGGGTCAAGGGTTTCTTTCAAAATTTGTGGCTCCCTCCTCCAACTGAGGTACTGTTCCATTTTAACCTTCTATATCCCTAGCACATTGTTTTAAACTTAGAAGGTGCTTGATAAGTGCTTATTGAACTGAAATAATATGTTTTGATGAATACAATTTCCAAGGACTAAGTTATTTTCCTTCATTTTTCTTGGTATCTCTAGGTTGCTGCCCTCTTAATCCCTCTGGGTTCTATACTTCATTTCTTCCACTTACCTGTGTGACCTTTTTGTTGAGCATGTCACATAAACAAAACACATGTGTGTATATATATATATATATATATATATATATATATATATATATATATATATATATATATGCATATCATGTCACACATACCCACGTCCACCAAAGAACTCATTTATGTTATATGTTTAATAAAGAGACCCAAGTATAAAGTCAGGATACCAAGAAGTAAATTCGGTCAAGATAATAGTAGCTCATCTATACAATGCTTTGGTAATTGGGCTTCTGGGTAAGCAGGATACCTTTCTGTCTAGTGAGTGTTGACTTTGCAGAGGAATTAACATTCATGGGAGAACACAAGCCTTGGCCCAAGATGACTTTCAGTGTTTGGATCTATTGCTGAAATACATTAGCTTCACCATTAGCATTTACAAGGGGAGCCTCCATTCTGGCCCATACTCTAGATACTTTACAGGAAAAAGAGAAAACAGAAAATTGTACATGACCTGCTCTTCATGCCATTTAAATTATTTTAGGAATAAGGTGGTATCTGAAGGCATAATGATACTGAGAGAGTATTGATTTCAGCAGTAGATCTCCTCTATCTACCCTAATCTCAGCTCTGTCCCTGCCTGGCTTCATGACCTTGAGCAATTTTGACCTTAATCTCTCTGAAGCTCAACTAAGTTTCTTATGAGGAGCAAAACTAACAACGCACTTAATATGAAGCATTATGTGTATATATAGATATAGATATAGATATAGATATAGATATAGATAGATATAGATATATATGAAATGAAAAAATTAGTGTTGAATGGGACCTTGGGAGTCATGTAATTTATTCTTTTCATTTTATAAATTAGTAGACTGAGGTTAAGTGATTTGTCCAAGGTCATAATGCCTTTAAGTGGCAGATCTGGGATTCAAAGCCAGGTACTATAAATCCCAAACCAATATATTTTTCATGACACCATCTTGATGCATACTTTACAATATAATGAAATTAGAGAAAGTTTTATTGTAATAAGATGCAGCAGGACATGGAGGAAAAAATATTGAATCTGAAATCAAGAAGACTTGGGATGAAATCACACTTCTGAACCATAAAGGTTATGTGACCCTGGGAAAATCAAATCCTTTCTCTGAGGCTTTCTCCTTTGTTCAATGTGTAACTCTCATAAGTTGGTGAGAAATTCAAGTAAAATAATGTATTAAAAATTCTATCCTAAATTGCTCCATAAAAGTCAGTTATGAGATAATATTCTTGATCATAGATTTAGAACTAAAAAGGATCTCAGAGGTCATTGAGTTCATTCCTTTTATTTTATAAATGAAGAAACTGAGACCCAGAGAAATTAAATTATTTGTCTAACATTACATAGTTCATACATAGCTGAATTGGGATTCAAAACCAGATTTTTCTACTTCAAATCCTCACTATGTTCCAGGATAATAAAGCACACATTTCTATTCTTCTTCAAGGCTTGCAAAATTTTTTTTTGGGGGGGTGGCAAGGCAAATGGGGTTAAGTGGCTTGCCCAAGGCCCCACAGCTAGATAATTATTAAGTGTCTGAGACCAGATTTGACCCCAGGTACTCCTGACTTCAGGGCCAGTGCTTTACCCACTGTGCCACCTAGCCACTCCAAAAATGTGGTTTTTTGTCCAACAATCTATCAACTATCAACCATGAGGTAAGTAGTACAAATACCATTATGCCCAGATTTGGAAACTGAAACTTGGTGAGATTAAATGAATTGTCCAGAGTTACATGATTACTAAGCGTCAGAGACAGAATAAAACCTAGCTCCCTGATTTTCATTACACTATGTCACAAACATTATCTTGTGATAATAGGAGTACCTAGATAGCTAGTCAGTTACTTAAAAAAAGAAAAAAAAGTTAGGTTATGCCTTATTTTTTCCATTCCCTCCCATATTCTGGGCACTAGTGAAAGAGATAAAAATTATTTCCATTGTGCTAAAGGGGAATTGAACTACTGAGATTTCAAGGTCAAGCTCTCTGTCCTTATTAGGCATTGGTTTAGTGGTCCCTGCCCTTTATAATAACTCTGAGATCCTTTGGGTCTTGGAGTCTCAGTTCCGTGAATGGAGAGATGTTTTTTTGCCAAGTGGAGTGCATGGAAATATCATTCCCAGGTATTGCCCACTGTAACAGAAACACACAGGAGGTGGATAGAATCACTAATCCTGCCTGTAGAAAGATGGCTTGAAATTCACATCTCATTCAATTTGCACTTGTTTAAAAGAACATTGGCTATTTTAGGTGATAGGAAGCAAATGATAATATTGTACCGATTTAAAAGAACAGGGAAGGTGTAGGAAAACATTCAATTACTTGGAGCCTAGTATTGTCGGATCAAAAGCTTTTATCTCTCCAGAGTGAGAACTCACATGAGTACTTTAATGTCCATCTCTTTCTCAAGAGAGAAAAATCTTCTTAGCACCTGTGGTTGAGTCAACCTAGGGATATCAAAAGAAAAAAAAAAAAAGAAGTGAGTTTTAAGTTCTCTCCCCAGATTGTCACTTGAGATAGCTTTTGCTCACACTTTTTCCAGGTGATGGAATTGGGGACAATTCAACAGACTTAAGTCATAGAGGGATTTTGTACATGCATCTAACCATAGTCTTCACTATTTACTTCTTTAATTCTGAATTGACTACAGTATTCCCAGACTAAGAGACACACAGGGGTGCCCTTATATATCACAATGATGTCAAAAAAGTCATAAAGACATTGGTCTTCCTAGCCTCCTGCCATACATCATCACTAAGTAAAGATTAGTTGTAACCAAGATATAAAAATCTTTTGTCCGTCATCTGATTCTGTTAAATACATTAAAAAATTGATAGGGCCCTCAGTAATCACTTGACTTGATTATTTTTCAGTTGCTGTTTGCTGGTAATATCCTAGGGGAATTTCCCTTTCTCAAAACCAAGTGCTCCCTTCTCCCTTTTCTGCCTCATTACAATTAAATACCTTATTTGCCATACTATATAGATACTACGTTGTATGTGTATATAGAGAGTGTGTAGGAAGGTAAACTTGGCATGGGTGTTTACTAAGAGGAAACCCAAGGGAAAAAAAAAATCAAGCATAAAATCCCCTTAGTCTTTGGTCTAGCAGAGAATAGGATCTTGAAGACCCAGGTTAGTCACCTTGGATAGTTGACTATCCCCATAAAGTTTGTCTTTTGTTTTAGCAAAGGTTTCCTTAGGATCCAGGAAGTGGAAAGTGTTGTCTTAGTATATATGAGATGTATTACTCTACCGGAGAGTATCTCAAAGCCTGAGAGGCTTGTTGATAAGCAAATGTACATAATAAAGGCAGGAATGTGACCTAGAAGATAATGACCTTGACCTCCTAATTTAGTTTTTTTTGCTTGTTCTGATTTATTTACATGATAAGATATAAAGGGTTGGGGAATAGGGAGATGAGGAAAACCAGGTACCCAAACCCAAAATATCTTGGAAAGAAATTATTCAAATCAATGCAGATTATCAGTCAGAAACAGAGGAGTTAGGAGGTACCTTCTAACTAACTGAGATAGAGGTTTGGAATAAAGGTGCAGATCCTGCTAACAGGAAGAAATGTGTTCAAAAATAGAAAAAATAACTATAGGCTAAAATTGGCTATCTGCTCTGGGTCCCAAAAGCATTAGACTAGAGCAAAAGACTGGAAAATGTCAGATCCCCCCACCCCTTTCTTTTAAAGCAAAAGGAACTGTTTTTTTTCTTAATTGAATTACTAGTTGTTTTGAAATTTCTGCCTTTCTAATATTGTTTAGCCTCTGATTTCTAAGCTAAAGAAGAATAGCAGAGATCACTCTTTCTCTAATAGCTGAGGATTCTAACTCAAATCCTAAGAAAGAGAGGAAGTTGGAGAAGTACAGGCTTTGTAGCCAAAAAAGAATACAGATAGGATTTGATGCCCAGGTCCAGATATAGTAGCACCATGAAGTGACCAGAAGACCATGGTAACCACATTATCTATGTTCTTTTTTCTGGGTCCTGGCCACTAATGGACTCTAAATGAAACTATAAGCATATCATCATGGAACATATACTCTTCCTAATGATGTTTTGTGTATTGGTGGGAGAAGATTATTATTCTTTGGCACTTAATGCTGGCATTACTCATTCAAGTATTTAACTTTATGATTACCTTTATGGCCTTTTAATGTTTCAACTTATGTTCCCAACTAGGTTATGAACTCCTAGTACAAGGATGAGGTCATATGTACAAATTGCATCCCTCACAAAGTCTTTTGTAGTGACACCATATTCACCCAGATAATAATTATTCATGGCATGCTAGACCCTGGAAAAAAAAATATTAGTTCTTAGATATTTGCTAAACTGAACTGGATGGAAACAAATGATGCCTTGGATAAAGTAAGGGTTAAATATGCATTTTTAAAAAAAGATGAAGAACTTTCAACCAAAACATAATCTGAAAAATAGCCTAAAAGCTTCTTTCTCCCTCTGTGAGGCTCCATCACTGTTTAATAATTCCCTTCAAGTTCTGTGTTGAGTTAATATTTAACATTTGGAGAGGAAGAAAGCAAAGAAATATGATCATTTCTGAGCAAATTGATGTCCCTGGAGACATTGTCTAAGGACATGAGAATCATAATATTAGAAAGCATGCTCTGAAGGCTTAAAGCTTGTTTCTGCTCAGTTACCTAGACCATAGAAAATGTCCCATGTTTGAATAAGGGCCGATGGTCACCTTCTCAAATATCTTTCCATTTATAGGTGAGATCTATAGCAGAGTAACTGTGTACTCCTAATAGCAGTGAACAAACAGCCATTAGATCCTCCAGTGGGAAATATGTTCTTCACTCCCATGTCAAAAAGGGAAGTTCCTTGAGGTATACTTGAGGCTCATTCTGAACAGCTACCTCTTCATCCATCTGTATACTTTTGAAATTTGAATAATTAAGTTATGAACTTATTAATTCATTTGTTGTCACCTAATTAATGGAAAGGGAATTCCTTCTGGAATGGGACATGAGGTTCATCTACCACCCTTATCTTGCCATGCCTGTTCCCAATAGGGACAACTTTAATCAGAGGAAAGTTTCAATCTTATATAAACTAAAGGAAAGAGGAACTATACTGGGGTTCCTTTTGGTCAAGGTGGCAGGCATGCCTAGTTCCTTGGTTACTCTCCAGGAAAGACCATGATAGTAACAAGTAGGGAGTAATGCTTTAATCACTCTAATAAAGGACAGAGAATACAGAGACAAACAATGCAGGTTTAAGGAACTGGATGGTTGAAGGAGCTAGGCAGTAGTGGGAAGGGAATGGGAAGGAGAGAGGCATATATGTGCAATGGTGGATCAGATTTGGGAGTACTCAGGCAATAAGGTGAAGGAATGCTAAGGGTGCAGGAGTTTGGGACCCAATTTTTATAATGTTTGAGAGGTAAGGAATGGACTAACTTATTCATGCTTCCTTTAGGTTTCCTTTATTTCATTAACATCAACATCTCAAAATTATCAGCAGCATCTTAGGGTCTGGAACTTATCTGAGAATTACAGACCAAGGGAAATGGCAGGGCTGTGAGGGTATTACATTAAGACGTAGTTGACTTCCTCTGATTTAGTACATAATTTCAGGATGTGACCTCAGTTAATTTATGAGGCAGTTGCCAGTGGCTCCTATGCCCCCTAATTGATGAGACAGGTTGTAAATGACTTTTAGATTCCCCTTTGTGATCTTACTTTCAACTATTGTTGCTTTATATTAACCACTTATAAACTTACTATTCTACAAAGTGGAGGATGGGGCTGGTCAGGGGGACCAGAAAAAGATATAATTTTAGTACATCAAGCTTATCCTGATTCTACCAGATGTTAGCACTCTCCCCTTGAAAATTATCATCTCTTTGTCTCTGTCTCTCTAACTCTCTGTCTCTCTCTCTCACTCCATGTAGATATATACACATACAAACACACATATATGAGGGTATATTTCTCCCAAAAGTCTTCATGTATTTTCAAACTTTAGTGAGCTTCAAAGTATGTTTGTATATGTGAATATATATAAATATATATGAATATATGATGATGATGATGATGATGTTTTGTCTGTCATTCTTGAAAAGGACCATGACTTTAGAGAAGTGAGGTAAACATGAAGCAGAATCGTTGGAAATGGCCCCAGATAGAAGGCAATCAGGGTTAAGTGACTTGCCCCAAGTCACACAGCTAGAAAGTGTAACTACAAATGGATATTCAAAAACAATCTCAACTGATACTATTCATGGTGGACAAGTGACTTCATTTTTCTAAATATAGCCTGTTGAGTCTACATTTTGTTAACCTGCCATGGATACAAAATAGTTTGGGGGAAGATTTTTTAATTTTCTATGTCCATATTGTTTCCATTCAACAGAACATAAGTTCCTTGAGTACAGGAAACATTCCTTTCTTTTGGTCTTTGTATGACCATCTTCTAGTGCAGTAACCTGATACATCATAGATATTATTGTATGATAAATAAAAGTGTACCAATGGAATATCTAGTGCTATTTATATCATATTTTAAGATTTGCAAAGAGCTATACACACATTAATTCATTTAAGCTTGTCAATAACTTTGTCAGTTAGGAGCTATAGAAAGCCCAGAAGAGGCCAGAGGCCAATGTGATCCAAATTTATCTGGAATGGATAGAATAGAATTTTTAAGGGGGAGGAGAGTTTGGAAGGGTCAATTTTAGACAAGAACAAAAACATATGAAAGAATACAAGTTTGTTTTTATATACTATTTCCAGTTCTCTTCCAAGAGCTGGAAGAATTCAGGAAATAGGTCCTCTCCAGGCAGAGGAATTTCACTCCAGGTTGAATAGTAATTTTTGTGTTAAATAGCTTTGTTATCCCTACAGAACTAGAAAGAATTCAAAGCAAGTTCTTTCCCATAGCCTTTCACCCAGCTTCTACATTTTAAAGGGGAGCTATCTTCTTAACCTTTATGGAAAAGTGGGAGATGCCTTGGAATCAGAAAGAGTTACTCTCTCTCTTAATGCCTTAATCACATCTCTAAGAATAAAAATTACAGAGAAGATACCTACCTGCATAAGAAGTGTCCTCATCTAAGTTAATATAATCACGTGTTCAAGTTGTTAAGTTTTGTTCTCTTTCCAACTTTTTTCTCTTTTTTTTCTTGATTCATAGTCCTTCTAATTCTCTTCCTACTGTTCAAGTCCTTTTCTTGGAGCTCCTCCTTCAAGGGCCTTCTATTCTTCTCTCCCCCCCACCTCCCCTTAAATCCTTTTCATTCAATTTGAGTTTTCTTCCTTCAGCTCAAATACTTCTTTTTTATCTTCAATTTTTTTCTCAGATCCTCCAGAATTTTCTCCTCCCAAATTCAGTTTCTGGATTTCTTCACAATTTCCAAAGTCCTTCAAAACATTTTTATATTTTTTTTTCTCATGCTTCTCCATGTTCTCTTTCCTATCTTAGATTCTATTCCTGTTCCTTCCATGAAAAAGCATAGGTAAAATAAGCTCACACTAATCAGAGGTCTTTAAATGAAGGCTTAATGACAATTTGGGGGAATATTATAAAGCAGGAGTTCTTAACCTGGCACCTATGAATTTGTCTTTAAATATTTTGATATTGTTGCACAGTAACAGAAATACTGTCTTATAATGTTTTTCTTTTATTCTTGAAGAAGACAGGGAAGTGATACCTTGACATGCACATGAAATGGATTTGAGTAAGGGGGTGATAAGTAATTAGCCTCACTTTCTCCTCCATAGTGGCCCAGATGTGAATCAGGACAACTGGAGATGACCCTGGTTGCCAGGCAATCAGGGTTAAGTGACATGACCAAGTTCACACAGCTGGTAAGAGCCAAGTGACTAAGGCTGTATTTGAACTCAGGTACCGCTGATTTCAGGGCCATTGTTCTATTCACTTCACCAAGTGTGCTGTGATCAACTATGAATGACTTAGTTCTTCTCAGTAATATCATGATTCAAGACATTCCAAAAGGATAATGATGAAAAATGTTATCCACCTCCAGAGAAAGAACTGATGGAGTCTAAATACAGATTGAAGCATATTATTTCACTTTATGTTTTCCTTTTTTTTATTTTCATCTGTTTCTTCTTTCACAACATGACTAATATAGATGTTTTACATGATTGTACATATATAGTACATATCAAATTACTTGCCTTCTCAATGAGAAGGGATAGAGGAAAGGGAGAAAGAAAAAAGGAGGAAGGGAAGGAAGGCAGGGGAATAATTTGGAACACAAAATTTCAAAAAATTTTATTTTAAAATTGTCTTTGAAAATTGGAAAACTTTAAAATATTTAGATAATTATATTTCAATAGGATAGATTTCCTTTGTCTACCAATGAAACTTCAATATTAAAACTGTAATATGACTTTTGAGATACCATAGTTTGTTTTAAGATTTAAAAAGTCAGTATGAAGGAGGATCTATAGGCTTTACCATACAGCAAAGAAATCCATGGCATACAAAAAGTTTGAAACCTCTTCTGAATAGGAAATTCCTCTACAAGAATAAATTACATTGAATGATCTCTGAAATCTTTTCAACTCTTAGATTCTATAAATCTGTATTTATGAAGTATGGAAATTGAATGCCCATTAAATTTCTGAGTGATTTCCTTAGGACCTTTAGATAGCACTAGCAAATGCTTACATTGGGGGTAAAAATCTATCTGATTCTAGCTTGAAAATCATTGACTGCTTTATTTATTTTTACCTACTTTGTGGGAAAAAAAGACAGCAGACATCAAAAATTTTTAATTATTTCTCAATTTATTAATAACAATGTTTTTGATCCTTTTCCCCCCAGGTTTTTTTAGACAGAACTGTGAGCAACGAATAAGTTAATGAATGATTTCTGAAATTTGGGGTGAAAATCATATGGAACAATAGCTCTTCTGGTCTCTCACCTTTTGGGAATAGTGGCTTATTCTAAATTCTTTGTGTGAAAAGAAGTCATCCTGCATTTGCACCATCTGATGGTTATGACTCCAAGTTATGACAACTATGACAAGGGTGAACAGGGACAGAGGGAAGAGGATGATTTCTAGGTTTGTCTAATAGTGATGATGATGATGATAACTAACATTTACATAGTTCTTTAAGATTTGCAAAGGATTTTACAGTTTATTCTGATAAACAACCCTGGAAGATAGGTGATAATATTATCCTCATTTTATAGATGTAGGAACTGTAGACAGAAGTTAAATGATTTGTCCATGAGCAGATAGCTAATAAGTTCTTTTACTGCATTTGAGTTCTTTATCTTCTTTGTCTCATTGCCTTCTTATATAGTTATTAGTGATGAATACACAGGTTCAGTCACACATTTGAGTTGTTTTTCCTGTTGTTTTAAAAATACTTCATTCTTGGGTCTATGACACACAGAGGTTGCTGTATCTGTGCCCCCTTGCATGGTAACATTGGCAGATAGGTATCCTGGGAGATTGTCACTTTCTTTTTATAATGCTTTTGCTTCCCAAAAGACCTTGGATCAGATTTGCAGCTTTTGTTTTTCAGTAGTTTAAATAATCTATCACAGCTGAAGTTTCCCCAAATCTCTGGAGATGCTATTGGTTCAATGCAAGTTCCTCAAGAAATCTATTTCTCATCTTTCCCAATATGAATCACTAAACATTTATCCTGCTCTTTTCCTGACTTAGCCTCTCCAAGCTCTTCTGAATTTGATTCTAGTACAAGCCCTGACACTATTTACATTTAAGTTTCATGATGCTCTTATTACATTTATCTTTCATTTTAGTATATTTTTAATTTTTAATGTATTTTTACCTCATTTCATATATATGTGTGTGTGTGTGTGTGTGTGTGTGTGTGTGTGTGTGTGTGTGTATGTATCCTATTCACCTATAAGAAATGTCACTAGGCTAAAAGTTAGAAAAATCTGAGATGCAATCTTGGTTCTGTCATTAACTTGCATAATCTCAAGCAAATCACTGTCCCTCATTTACCAGTAATTTTCTTATCTGTAAATAATAATAATGTTTTTCCTTCATTTTCAAAGAAAACATGACATCAGGGAAGTGGTGCCATGACAAGTATGTGGATTGAATTTGAGTGAGGGGGTTCTGTACTAAGTCACCAGTCTCATTTTTTGCTCTAGTCATCTTGGTCCAGGGATCTTACATGAAGCAGGACAACTGGAGATGGCCCTGGATACAAGGCAATCAGGGTTATATGTCTTGCCCAAGGTCACACAGCTAGTAAGCAGCAAGTGTCTGAGGTAGGATTCAAACTCCCATCCTCCTGACTCCAAAGCCAGTGCTCTATCCACTATATCACCTATCTGATTAGAGTGGATGGTCTATATAGAATCTTTTGTTTCTGATGATAAGCATTTTGAGGCCAGGAATTGTGACTTCTATTCTTCTATGAGAGAAAAGAATCCTATCTTATTCTCAGGCTCCAGGATGGCACAAAACATCATTTCCAAAGGAATACACCCCTTTACCAAGGAATCCTCTTGAGGACACTCTTCACAGGGCACTGTCCCTCTTTTCGAAAACATGAATTCTCAAATTGTTTCTGACAATCTCAGTGAACTTTTAGTTCTTGAAACTTAAAGACAAAAACCCAGGGACTCCTATTACTTATCTCATCTTTTCCCCCCCAGAAATATCTCATCATCTATAAAGTCTTCAAAGAACCAGGAGCTTTGACTTACTTTAGTGTTAGTATTTTCTACCTGTCTCTCTGTGACTCTAGAGCTCCTTGAAGGCAGGGACCCTTTCAACTTTATATTTATGTGCTCAGTCCCTAATAAAATGATACATTGTAAGAATTTAATAAAGGCTTGCTTCTCTCTCTCTCTCTCTCTCTCTCTCTCTCTCTCTCTCTCTCTCTCTCTCATCTCTCTCTCCCATTTCAGATTTTCAAATCTTTCTCTCTCTCTCTGCGACTAATTCTAAAATATCACTCAGTTTAGATGTTTTCTCTTTTCTTTCTTCTATTTTTTTCCAGAAGAATATCTAATAAATGGCCTCAATTCACCTGAGTTGAACTTTTGTAAGACTGTTGCTGATTATAGATTCAACGAGAATCTATTTTACATATAGGAAACTGAGACTCAGAGAAGTGATGTAATCTGGCTGAGGATAGATAGCTATTTCATAGAGGGTCAGGCTGACTCTTTCCAAAATACCACACTCTTTCATTATCTTTTTGCTATTTGAGGTCACATTTGTCAAGTTTTTTTTTTTCTTTCCTGAATAAAGCACAAGATACTTTTAAAAGGGATTGGGAGAAATGGTACTTTTGGTCTTCCCTTCAACAGCATTCTGTGGTCAGATTCATCTCACCCACACAAAAGGAATGGCTGGGGCAATTATCAGAGGAATCCAGGCGAAAGACAATTTTTGCCTGAATTACTTGGTTAATTGTCTAAAGCAGATAGAAACTGACATCCTGTCATCCTGTTTTTTTCAATTATTCAGGCTAATGTGACTGGGAAATTCTTGTAATCAAGGTCTGTGGTGGCACAAAACAATGAAAACATACAAAAGAGCAACATTCCTTTGAAATAGTGTTCTTGCCTAATTGTACTTTCTGTGAATTGATCCAACTGTTCTGGAAAACAATTTGGAATTAGGAAAGAAAAGTGGTTAAATTATTTATTCCCCTTGCCCCAGCAATCTTTCTGTGAGAATATAACCAAGGAGGTCAAAGATAGAAAGTAAGGTCGAATTAATACCAAAATAATCCAAGCAGCTCTCCATATAATAACAGAGAATGGTAAACAAAGTAGATGTCTACCCATTGTAGGATAGCTAAATAAATGGTGGTCTGATTCTCATGGAATATAATTGAGTTAGAGGACTGACTTTTGTTGTTATTGTTTAGTCATTTTTCAATCATTTCATATGTATATGCATATGTGTACAGTTGTGTCTAACTCCTTGTGATTCCATTTGGATTTTTCTTGGCAAAGATACTAGAGTGATTTGACATTTCCATCTCCAGCTCAATTTACAGATGAGAAAACTAAAGCAACAAGCATTAAGTGACTTGCCAAGGGTTACATAGCTGGTGTGTCTGAGGCTGGAATTGAACTCAGGAACATGAGCCTTCCTAACTTTAGATCCAGTGCTCTATCCATTGAGCCACTTAGCTGCCTTACAAGACAGATGATATGAAGAATTCAGAGGAACAGGAGAGGATTTTTAGGAAGTGATTCAGAGTAAGACAAGTTGAGCCAGATGAACAGTATTACAACTACAGCAATAATGCAAATGAAAATAACATTGAAAAGAAAACTGTACTTTCTCTGAATAATTACCTTAGCCACTGATGGTTCTGTAGAATAAATAGTGAAGGGAAGGGAAGAAGAGAATAAATATTTATTACTGCTAATGCTATGTGTCAGGCTCTATATAAACTCTTTACAAACATGATCTCATTAGATACTCACAACAACTCCAGGAGGAAGATTCTATTTTAACCCCCATTTTACAGTTGAGGAAACTGAGGGTAAGTGACTTGCCCAGAATCACATAGTTAGTATCTAAGACCAAATTTGAACCCATGTTCCTGATTCCAGATCTGATGCTCTATTCACTGCACCCCCTCCTTCCTAGTTGGTAGAAAGGTGAAGGACTGCAGGGACATATTGTATCAGTCATATTTAGTCACAGAATTGGTTATTTTTGCTCAACTATTTTCTTTTATCTTAAAGGATAGTTTCAATTCTGGTTTGAGTGGAGTATAGCTATAATTCTTTTTTTTTTCTTTTTTGGAGCAAAAGATGAAATTAATAGGGAAATTTTTATAGCATGATTCAAATATTACACAAAAATGGAATAGTGCCTTCTCTCAAGGTGTTAACATTTTATCAGAAGTGGAGGAACATGAATTACAAGATTAAAAAAATACAAAGTACAAAATTGGTTCCAAAAGAAAAATACAAACAACTCAGGGGATCAGGGTAGGTGTCTATGAATTCTTTCACTATTTTGGTAATGTAAATCATCTGGATCTAGAAATTGATCTCATTGAAGACAGCTAAGTGACCTCTTCCTTGTATATTTACTTATTAGATGAGGGTTTCAACACCCTTAACACCATCTGGGTTTTAAGATTATTTTCCTTGTCAAGTAAAATAGAAACATAAGAGATGAGTATTTCTGCCCTTCTTTGTCATTATGCTATCCATTCTGAGTTATAGATCTTATTATCTCTTTGGTAATCTTCCTTTTGCTCCTTAGTCAAGAAAGGACTTTTTGTCATCCTTACCATTCATCACCAGTTTCAATTCATTTGGGGCTTTATTGTTCCTGACACTGTTCTCCTAGACCCAATCTTTTGTGTACCTTATCAGTTATCTACCATTGTCTCCACCTTCTGTACTTGTCTTCCTCACCCCCATCTCCAATCTAATTTAGTCAATGAGTTCTTTATATATCTTCATCAATCTCTTCAGACAACTCCATCTTTTCATCTTCTTTGGAATTGTTTGTCTTTGTCATTGAAAGTACCCCATCCTCTTTGTCCCAACTTGATCTATAGAATTATGAACTCTGGGGAAGCAGGGGATCCTTACCCTGAACTCTGAAATTCAATTTCATCAAATATAAGGTTCACTTCAGACTCAAATTCAATTACTTGTCCTTATTAACAAATTTTAACAACCTCACTTTGCTTTTCTCATTAACAAATTCCAACATGGAGTGGTCACATTTTGCCCAAACTTACCATCATATTTATTTCAGCAATCAGTCTCTCTATAGGTTCAAATTATATTCAGGCTATCATTTCCTCTCCTTGCTTCCTCTACATTTTGAGTAGTGGAATTGCCTTCATAGCAATTCCTCACCTAGCAATCTTCCCAATTTACCACAAAAATAAAAATTGAGTATTTTCTATCATTAACATGATCACATCTGCCCAGAGCAGCTGTCCCATCCAATTTACTGAATTTTTCATTGGAGAGAGTATCTTCATTATTGAGAATGCACTATTAAGCAAACACCATGTTTACTCACAGTGGGTTGACAAGTGTGTAGGCAGACTTAGTTACATCAACAACTAACAAATTTTGAGATGGAGAAAATTACAACTTTCTCTCCTCCCTAGACAAGTCAATCATTCTTGATACAAGTGGATAATTTGCCTTCATAAACTTCTCAGTTTCTGTGAGGGCATAGCCATCTTTTTAAATCACCCAGATTTGAAACCCAAGTATCATCCTTGATTCCACAGTCTTGTCTTGCATACTTAAGCACATGCTGAATCTTACTCTTGCTGTCTTCATAATCTCTCTCCCCTCTATTACTTTCTCTTCACAGTTACCACTATAGTCAAAGCTCTAACTACCTTTTGCCTGGTCTGTGTCAATGACCTTGCAATTGGTTTTGCTGCCTCAAATATAACCCCTCTTCAATTTGCTCTTTATATAACTACCAAAGAGATTTACTAAGGTACAGATCTCTTCTTGCACTGCATTACTCAAATTTCAGTGGCTTCCTGTGACCCCTATTAATTTTCTGGCATTTAAAACTCTTTACAACCTTTTCCCCAATTTACTTTGTCCATTTCAAGTGTATATCATTCCCCTTCTTATATTATGTGGTCTTGGCAAATTAGTTTTCTTGATTTTTCTCCTATATGATGATCCATGCCTATCTCTTTGCACTGACTCTTTCCTAAACCTAAAACTGACTGCCTCCTCATTTTTGCATCATGGAATCCTGATTTTTCCTTCCATTCTACCTTATAGATAAAATCTTTCCAGATTCCTCTCAGTGGCTAATTCATTTTGCTCCTTATCAAATTGCTTTGATTTGTAATGGTATCTACATTTATAGAATAGCTAGATGGTGCAGTGAGTAACTGACTAAGCCTGGAGTCAGGAAGACCTGAGTTTAGATCTGTACAAGTCACTTAACTCTGTTTGCTTCATTTTCCTTATCTGTAAACTGAACTAGACATCTTTGCCAAGAAAACCCCAAAAGGGATCACAAAGAGTTGGACACAACTGATGACTGAACAATAATATGTGTGTGGGTGTATATATACACATATTTATAGTTATTCACTTTGCTTTCCCCATAGAATGTACATTACAATCTTTTCTGTTTTCTTTGTATTCCCAGTGCTTAGCACAGGACTTGCACTCAGTAGATACTTTAGAAATGTGTTTTGACTGATTGATTGATTGTTTTCTCTATTAGAATATCACCTTCTTTAGCTTAGGCCTTTTTAAATTTTAATATTTGTATCCCCAGACCCTAACACAGGGTCTGATTTGATAGGAACTTGATAAATGTTTGTTCCTTGTTTGGTAAGAAAATAAATTAAGAGAACCCTGGGGTTTCAAGAAGCCTAATTCTAAATGGAGCAAATGATTCCTGGGTATATTGTCTTCCATTTGGGTTAGGGAGGGAAGCTAACTCTTTGAGGTCCTAGTAGCCATATGTATTATATATATATATATATATATATATATATATATGTATATACATATATATATGTGTGTGTGTGTGTGTGTGTGTGTGTGTGTGTGTGTGTATGAAATAGCAACCAAAAGGAAAAAAAATACAGGGTTGCAGCATAAGAGAGCAAGGTTGGGATGGGGATGGGAGAGAGACAGACAGACAGAAAGACAGAGTGAGAGATAGAATGACAGAGAGACAGAGGTAGAGAAAAAGGACAGAGAGAAAGTAACTTAGAAGACCCTGACTTCTTAAAAACAGCAAATGGAGCTTCAATCAAAGAATCATAGTTGCAAGAGGGCGAGAGAGCATTCATTTGAACTGACCCCTAAACAGCAATGGTTTCTAGAATATCTTTGAGAAGTACTTATCCATCTTCTACTGAAAAATCTCCTAGTAAAATAAATCTCCTGAATTGCTATCTCCTGATGAAGCTAATTCTTCTTTGGAAGAACTCCATTAGTTAAAATGCTTCTCCTCATAATGAACTGAATCTCCTATCTCTATAACATTTGCCCATTTGTTATAAAAGCAATACCCTAACATTTTTGCATAATGTAGGTTAGACTGTCATAAGCCATTTATTAAGTCTAGGTTGGCTCAGGGGATCAAACATTCATGTTGTTGATGTCACTTTCTCATTACAGGCATGAGAGACTGGGGGGGGACCTCAGATGTTTATCTTCTAGTTCATATTAGGAGATTTGCTTAGCTGAATAGTTTCAAGATTCTCAGTGCCCATCCTTGTTGAATATGCTTCTCTTGCCATGGTTAAGAAAACCTTTTTGTTGATTTGAATGACCTACAGCTGTTGAGTAACCTACAAGTATCTCATTTTCTATCATAATTGAAGACAAATTGTCAGAGAATGTCTGTTTTGGGACCAAACCAGAATACCATTGTTCCCAGGTCTATCCTTTGTGTCCAGTCCACTGATGTCTCTATCTCTGACTCCCTCTCTCTTTCTCTATTTTCTGTCTTCTTCCTTCCTCTTTCTCCTCCCCCATGATTTTTCTCTTCAGTTCCTTTGATAGTTATATCAAGCCATTTCTGATTTCTTTGTCATAGTAGATGCCATTCCATGATAAATCTAATGAAGATGTCCATGATTTGTCGCGTTATTAAAGGTAAAGCAATAGAAGTACCATATGGCCTTTTCATATTAGACAAGGTTACCTATCCTTTCCCTGTGGTCCACAAGTGTCTGTCTTCCTAGATAGTTTGTTGGAAAGTTTCAAAAACAAGCTTTATTGGCAGGGGGAGGGGAGGAGAGGTCACAATTAGATTTCTAAAAAAATGAAAATTCTTTGTTTTAGCATAATCTACATTTTCCAATGCATCATTCCTCCTCCCTTTCCTGCAGAACTATCCCTTAAAAATAATACTGTATTCCTAGCGCTTAGCTTAATGCCTAGAACATAGTCAAGCTTAACAAATGCTTGTTGAGTTGACTAAACTTGTTGAAATAATAAGAAAAAAAACAGTTGAACAATAATCAATATATGAAATAGGCTCAACATCATATGGATTTTTCCACACCTGCAGTCTTGTACCTCTCTACATAGAAGGGAGGGAATTAAATTCTCACACATCTTCTGTAATTTCACAGCATTCAATTTTAACTGTTTCATTATTTTTCTTTTGATTTTCATTGTTGTCATTGTTCATCTTGCTTTCCTTTGGTTCTAGTTTTTGCTACTACAAAAAGACCAGAAGTGATTTTACACATCACAATTTTTGGTAGCAGGATTCTAGACCTGGAAAGTGATTCAAGAGGTCATAATACTCTCTTCTCTCATGTTCACCATCTGCTTCTAGGCAGAAAGCAATATGGAGGAGTGCATGGCTTGGTGGAAGCAGCTCTGTTTAGGGAATAAGAAGTTCTTTTTTTCCTACACCCAGCTGCCTTTAATTAATTAAAACTGTCTGAGCTTTTAAACTTCTCTGAATCAGAAGAAAACTTTTCAGTTTCTCTGGGCAAATTTGTACCTGTACAGATTTCTGTTGGATCACCTATAAATTGAGAAGGTTTAGTTGCTTTCCAAGCCTCTTGCAGTTTTCCCAGTTTGTGATCCTCTGACAAAATCATCCCAGAAAGTTGTTTAGCATTTGCCAAAACACATTAGAAAAGGGGATTTTTCATTTTTCCTGGACACTAACCAATTTTCAAATTCTCATGTGGGAACACTAAAGTATAAAAGAGTTGTTTAACTTCTTTGTAAGGAAAGTCAGTAAAAGTTCATCCAAGCTTTGCTTAAAGACTTCCAATGTGTGGGGAACCTACCATACTCTAAGCTCTCCAAAAATAAATCCATTCCATTTATAAATAGCTCTGGTGGTTACAAAGTTCTAAATATTTCTCTTGGCAGTATTTAACACATTTTTTCCTAGTTCTACCCTCTGAAGCCAATCAGAACACATCTAGTCCTCTTTTTCATATCTGAAAGACCTTCACATACATAAAAGAAGTTATCACATTCCCCTTTGATTTCTTTCTCTTTCTAGAAGAGAATTTACTTCATCAATTCTTATGGAATGGAACTTGTAATCAACAGACTTCCTCTGTATGTTGTCCAGTTTATACAATATAGCTTTACTAAAGTTTGCTGCCAAGAATGGAAAACAATAAACATATATGTTCTGATCAGGGAAGCATGTGGAGGGACTCTCCTCAATCCTGAGAACTATTAAGTCAGAGATAACCTTTTTTATTGACTGCCAGATCACATTGATTTATATTGAATTTAAAGTTCACTAAAACCCCATTCTTTTCCAAACAACCTAATTAACCATGCCAGCCTCAGCTTGTATTTTTGAAGTCTATTTTTTGAACCTATGTTTAAGACTTCAAATTTATCACTGCTAAATTTAATCTTACAGATTCAGCTTAAAAATCTCCACTGGCAAAAGCTTTTTGAAACCAGATTCCCAAAAGATCAGGACAGGCTAGAACATTGGGTTTAGTAGTTTGATTATAGAGTTGTCTACATATAGCGTAGGTCTAGACCATATCCTACATCTGAGTTTTGATGTTTGACTTGTGAATCTTTTATTTCTAGGATATTTGAAGTGAGACAGTTGATTCTCAATAGAATGTCAAGTGCCCAGGGTCTTCTGCTCAATCACATCAAATGCTCTGGATTCTCTCCCATCTTTTGAACAATATGTCCCAGTGTAGAGCTTATTCAACTTATCCTTTTTGTCTGGAAATTCTATAAAAATGAGTTGTCATTCTACAGGTTAACAAGGCTGCTAGAGTTGCAGGGTTGAAAGCAGAGCTATTACAAGGAATTCTATAGTGTGGAGTAGATTCAGTGGAGTGGTAGGGAAGGCAGTAAGTTAGGAAAAGCTTTACTGGGATATAAAAAAGCCTACCCTTGGTTAAAACATGTTCATAAGATTGTTAATTTTAGGAATTCTTTTTTTTAATTTTTAATTTTTTTTATTCTCATTTAAGTACAAATTTTTTTTACATTAATAAAATATTATTGTTTACGAGTAAACAAAATACCCTTCCTCCCCCATGAATATAGATAGACTTGCTTGGGCGAAAAAAGTAAAGGGGAGAGAAAAAAATTTAAAAAAATAATAGTAATAATTGTAGGTATGGCCAGGTGGCACAATGGACAAAGCACCAGCCCTGGAGCCATGAGCACCTGAGCCCATATCCAGCCTCGTAAACCCAACAATCACCCAGCCATGTGACATGCAAGCCACCCGATCCCCACTGCCCTGCAAAAACCAAAAAGAAGAAAAATAAAAAAGACCCAAAATAAAATAAAATAGTAATGATAGTAGGGGTGTCTGGGTGGCAGACAGAGCATTGGCCCTTGAGCCAGGAGCACCTGGGTCCAAGTCCAGCCCCAGACACCCAAAGATCACCCTGCTATGTGGCCCCAGGCAGGCCATCCAGCCCCACTTGCCCTGCACCCTCCCCCAAATAATAATAACAAAAAATGTGCTTGAGTCTTTGTTCCAACAGAAACAACTCTGTCATGGGTGGATCACATTCTTTATGATAAGTCCATCACAAAAGTTACTTCCGTATTTTTCCACCATTGCCATTGTTGATCGCAACTCCCTCCTTTCTTATTTCTCCGCTACCATGTACTCTATTTTCTCTCTCCTTTCATTCTGCCTCTGCTGTTAGGGTCGTTGACTGGCTCAGCAGACAGATCCCTGGTCCTGGGGCCAAGAGGCCCTGAGCCCCCATACCACCCCTTAGGCCCAGAATCCACCTGGCCCTATGGTCCTGGACAGGCCTTCCAATCCCAGCCCCTTGCAAGAAGTAAGAAAGAAAATGTGTTATATCTGACCACTCTCCCCCCATGGTCCATCCTCTCCTCCTTTATTCACATCCCCACCCCTTCCCCCTGCTCCCTCCTCCTTCTTACTCCAGATGTCTATACCCCATTGAGTATATATGCTGTTTCCTCTCCTAGCCATCTCTGATGAGAGCAAAGGTTCCCTCATTTCCCCTTGCCTCCCCCCTTCCATATCATTGCAATAGCTCATTATAATAAAAAAAATCTTACGTGAAATATCTTGAACTATTCCCCCTCTCCTTGTTCTTTCTCCCATTCCATTTCCCTTTTTTCTATTGACTCCATTTTTACACCATATTTTATCTTTGAATTCAGCTTTCTCCTGTGCTTCAACTATAAAAGCTCTCTCTACCTGCTCTATTAACTGAGAAGGTTCATATGAGTATTATCAGTGTCATTTTTCTATGCAGGAATACATGCAGTTCATCCTCATTAAGTCCCTCATATTTCCCCCCTCTCCTCCAATCTCCATGCTTCACCTGAGTCCTGTATCTGAAGATCAAACCTTCTGTTCAGCTCTGGCCATTCCAAAAGGAACATTTGAAATTCCCCTGGTTCATTGAAAGTTCATCTTTTTCCCTGGAAGAGGACATTCAGCCTTGCTGGGTAGTTCATTCTTGGCTGCATTCTAAGCTCTCTTGCCTTCCGGTATATTGTATTCCAAGCCCTATGAGCTTCCAATGTAGTTGCTGCTAAGTCCTGTGTGATCCTGACTGCAGCTCCATGATATTTGAACTGTGTCCTTCTGGCTGCTTGTAATATTTTCTCTTTGACTTGGGAGTTCTGGAACTTGGCTATAATATTCCTAGGGGTTGGTTTTTTGGGATCTCTTTCTCTGGGGGATTGGTGGATTCTCTCCATTTCTATTTTGCCCTCTGCTTCTAGAATATCAGGGCAATTTTCCTGTAGTAATTCTTTGAAAATGATGTCAAGGCTCTTTTCCTGATCATGACTTTCAGGTATTCCAATAATTTTTAAATTATCTTTCCTAAGTTTGTTTTCCGTATCAGTTGTTTTTTCAATGAGATATTTCACATTTTCTTCTAATTTTTCATTTTTTTTTGGTTTTGATTGATTCCTGATTTCTGGTAAATTCATCAATCTCCCTGAATTCTATTCTTTGTCTGAAGGATTTGTTCTCCTCAGAGAGTTTTCTTATCTCTTTTTCCATCTGGCCAATTTTGCTTTTTAAAGCATTCTTCTCCTCAATAACTTTTTGAACTGTTTTATCCATTTGACCTAAGCTGGTTTTTAGCATGCTATTTTCTTCAGCATTTTTTTTGATTTCCTTGACTAAGCTGCTGACTTCATTTTCATGTTTTTCCTGCATCTCTCTCCTTTCTTTTCCCAGTTTTTCTTCCAACTCCCTCATTTGATTTTCAAAGTCTTTTTTGAGCTCTGTCATAGCCTGAGCCCAATTTCTGTTTTTCTTGGAGTCTTTAGATGCAGGAGCTTGTGCTTCCTCATCTTCAGACTGAGTATTTTGATCCTTCTTGGGCTCATTTGCAAAATATTTCTCAATAGTCTTCCTTTTGTTTCTCTGCTTGCTCATTTTCCCCAGCCTGGGCCTGGTTTTTGGGGTGCTTCCTGAGCTTTTGTGACACTCCCACAAGGGTCTCTGTCCTCCGTCCTGGTCTGTGAATGACCATAAGTGCCCCCCTCTGCCACGGACCGAGGTGGGGTGGCCCTGTTGTTCTATGGGGGGCCTAGACTGCGATCAGGATCTGAATGTGGTCAGAGCCCAAGAGTCCTGTTCCAGGGGCAGAGGACAGAGCTCTGCAGTCTCTCTTCACTCCCCTCCCTCAGCTCAATGGGCTCATGCCCTGGGGCCTCCTGCTTACAGGCTCCACCTGCTTCTGCTTCCAGCTCTGGGCTGCAGAAAGACCAAGCTGCTCCCTGTGTGCCCCGAGGGCTGGGCTCCAGGTACTCGCTCTGGCAGAGGTCCCCCACTGTTCCCCCACTTTGTGCCTGGTGCTCCTTGGGGTGCAGCTCAGGAGACGCCCCCATTGCTGTGAGCTAAGACTCCCAGTGCCCTGGAGCTGCCTCCGGGAGGCTGAAGTTCTTTCGCTCTGGCGGTCACCCCTCTGGTGGGCTGCCCCTCTGACCCCGGGGGAGCAGAGCCTTTCTGCTCTTTTCCAGGTTACCTTGAGTAGGAGAACTGCCTCACTGGGTCCCTTTGTGGGTTCTGTCTCTTGAAAGTTTAGTTAGAGTCCTTAGCTGATGAGTTTTATCAGAGAGCTTCCAAGACTCGATCCCTTCTTGTCGCCATCTTGGCTCTGCCTCCCCAGTTTTAGGAATTCTTAATGAAAGACATAGTGAGAGTACCTAGTCCCAGCTGCATCATGATAAGATCCCACTTAGGTTAGCTTTCCTGGAAGAAAGATTGGAACATCTCCTGGGAAGTCTGGCCCATGCCCCTAGAAAACAGTTAATAATACCTGATCTTCAAACCTCTACTTTCATCACAGGGACCAAGGGGGATGGTGCTTGAGACAAAAGGATAAGATAGCAGTAAGACCATAAGAGAGGGAGAGGGAACAAACATAGGGCTTTAGGGAACATCTAGGGTCAGGGGAAAGCCTTGAGAAACAGAGATGACAAATTAAAAGACTCTCATGGTAAGGAAGTATAATCATCCAGTCCAGAATCATTTCTTGGGGGAAAATCCTTTTTTACCCACCTTAGTTATGGTTCTGATCAAAAAGTCTAAATAGGTCCATTTACTGCTTCATGAAAGTCATCTAAGTAAGATGACCTAGTCATATTTAGGAGGGCAAGAGAATTCCCCTCCTCCCTGGCTTCTAGGAATGACACTTGAGTCAACGATAAAAGCATTTATTAAGAGCTTACTATATAACCAAACACTGTAAATAGGTGCCCAGCACAGAACATCACTTTGTAAAGCAGTTAATGCCACTGCTAGGGATGTGATGAATTCTTTGTTAGAGGCTGACTATATAGAATTACTTGGCAATATATGAATACACATAATAGTAAGATATTCCATGCTTCTTCCACAAGAAGACTCAATCATGTGAAGTCCTGCTTAAGAGAACATGGGTGATCTAGACACCTCTTCCCTGGAAGAATGAATTTCATAATAGACTCCCTGCATAGAATCAGAGCTTAGTACATAGATCTATATTCTAAAGAAATATGATAAATCCAAGTTATATCCAAATCAGGGAATAATAAATATGAGCTGTTATTTTTGGATACTATTATTATTATTTTAAATACTATGATGCTATATTAAATAGGAGTCTCATATTTTTGTTTTTTCATTCAGAAAGTATTTATTAACTTCTACAAATAGAGTACTACAGTTGACACTGAGGATGATAGGAAGTTTAGATAAGTTATATGTAGTCTTTGTCTTCATTGGACTTAAAGTGTAAGAGGAGTATATCATGAATATGCTGAAAACTAATATGTAACAGTGTGATAATGGCATGAGGAAAAGAAATTAGGGAGAAGACCTGTGATTTCCCCACTATAAGGACCTTTCAGAAGAAGAAGAGATCCTTCATCAATGCAGGTCAGCAGTTACTCTATAATTTATTGTTGCAGAATTATCTAAAGCAGTGTTGAGTTGAACTCAAAGGGAACCAGGGGAATTATTAAATCTCAAATATAAAGATCCTTGAAATTGTTTACTGTCATCTTAAACCATATATTGACATTATATCTGTTCTGTGGTATTTTTATTTATCTTATTAAATATTTCCTAATTTCATTTTGAAATGGTTGAGCCACACTTGTTAGTGTTACAGGTCTTATTCTTGGTGTAGAGTATCAAGGAGGTAAGTAACATGCTCAAAATCATGCAGTCATTCTATGTCAGAGATAAGACTTGAACCCAAGACTTCCTGGCTCTGAGATCTGAAGTGATTTCTTCAAAATTTCAAAACTAGTCAGTAGCAAAGCTAGCACAGGAATCACTTGCATCTCCTTTTGTCTAGTCCAGGGTTCTTTCCATTAGAACATATTCCCAGTATTACAATAATAATAGAGACAATGAGGCGTAATGGATAGAATAGAATTTGGAGTTAGTGTCTGAGTTCACATCCTGACATTGATACTAACTGTTGATCCTGGACAAGTCACTTAACATCTATGTGCCTTGAGTCATTAGAGAGTCAAAAAAGGTAAATTGTATTTAAGATCTTAAGGGCAAAAGACTGCTACTGGCCAGTAGGATTCCTGTGGATGATACCCAAGGTCTTTATTTGATTCATTTAAATTTGGCAGCTCTACAAATTAAACCTACTTATTAGTAATTTTATATTTTTCCTAGGAAGATGATTCTTTGAGTAACTCTTTGAATTCCTCAAAGGAGGTAGAGATAATTACAAGAAGGGACTCACAGAAAGGTTATCTCTTGTCTCCTACACATACACTTTGGAGACTTGAGCTTTCTGGGAACTCCACAATTCTCTTAGGTGAACCATAATTGATGTCTTTTTTTTTTTTTTTTTTTTTTTTTTTAGGATTTTGTAAGGCAAATGGGGTTAAGTGTCTAGCCCAAGGCCACACAGCTAGGTAATTATTAAGTGTCTGAGGCTGGATGTGAACTCAGGTACTCCTGACTCCAGGGCCAGTGCTCTATCCACTGTACCACCTAGCTGCCGCCCACTGTGCCACCTAGCTGCCCCCCACTGAGCCACCTAGCTGGCCCTAACTGATGTCTTTCTAAGATGAAACTTCTTATCTTCTCCCTTTGCTATATATGTGTGTGTGTGTGTGTGTGTGCGCGCACACAAATTTATGTGTGTATGTGTGTGTGGGGGGGGTATGCCCACAACACAAACATACACATAGACACTTCTTTAAAGCTATTCAGAATAAAACTGAATATTCTTTAAACCTACATTTCATTAAGCATGACTTCCATTACCAATATTTATCATCACTGCTCATCTTCTGATGATTAGGAAAGAGAAAATACAGAGAAAAAAAATGAGACTGTCAAATGTGGCTCGTGGATTTGCAAGTAGACATAAAAAAATGGTTTTCATTGAACTATCGGTCTCCCTCAAGTATCAGAGTGGGACCCTGAAGTGGTTGGTATATTGTGTGTAAAATCAGTCATCACTTAATGGAAGACAGACTGCTAAAAGGCTGAGAACTATTGCTAAAAATTATCTAGTGGCACAGCCTTTTTCATCAGGTTTTTGACCTCCTTCTATTTCCAGTGTACCATGATCTTGCTTTTCTCTGAACTCCTACACCATTTAGTGTCTGAATCAAGATTGAATAGCATTGTGTATTCACTGCATAAACATTTTTCCCATCTTATGTGTTGCTATTAATTAGATATGTGACTTTGGACCTGTTCCATGCCCCTTCCTAACTGATAAAGTTTGAGGAGTACATGAGAAAATAAATATATAAAAGTGCTTTGAAAATCCTAATCGATTAAATAAATGAAAAGTGACTATTATTATTATTATTATTGTTACTATCAATCATTTCTCTCATTTACCATGGTTGGGGATTGCTTAATTGAATGTTATTATCTATGCTTTACATGGAAATATAGAGCTTAATCTATTGTGTGAGGTTATTTTGAATAGATGCCTCAGGAAGTACTTCAGGATCTCAGACTCTCAGGGTCATCATTAAGGTCTCAATTATGATATGAATATTCTCAGTTATTCAGGAATATTCAACAGTTCTGTAATTTATTTAATGTAAGCAATTTTCTCTATGCAAATTTCTTCAACAGGCCCACATTTCAATTTGGATATTACTTAGCAGGTAAATCCTAGAAAACTCAAGTAACACAGATGTTAAGTGACTTGCCCAAGGTCATAAGTCTAATAAAGGTCAGTGACAGGATTTGTACTAAAGTTTTCTTACCTCCAAGTCCATCATTCATCGTTCCTATTATAATTCTAATACAATAGGGTGTATGATCTAGTGGAAAGAACCCATTTCTAAGAACAAGGAAAAGGGGTTTCTAGTACAGTTTGTAATCTTGAGCTAGTGGGTCTCTCTGGGTCTTTCTTTGCTCTTCTTTAAAATGAGAGCATTGAAGAAAAGCAAACAATTCAACAAACATTAATTAGATACAAAGATAGAAACTGAATAATCCTTGCCTTCAAAGAGCTTACATTCATTCCTATAGGGAGAGAGTGTTAATGACTGGGAAGTGCAAGGGGAACAGAGAAAACTTCATGTAGAAGCTGGAAGACTTTAAGGAGGCTCTGGGGGAATTTCATGCATGGGGGGAGTCCTTACTCAAAGATAGAGAAAAAGAGGAAGAAATGGTCATTTTTGGTTCAAATATTGTACAATCCAATAGACAGGAATGCCTGATGATACTGGGTGTTACCATCTACCTTGCCATTCACCCCTCTATGTCTTGGAAGTTTTCCTTTTTGTCTGGCAGCTAAAAGTTATTTTCTCATCTTTTTATAGCATCCCTTGAAAGCAGAGACTATATTGTTTCTCTATTTGTGTTGCTACTGCTTGGCATATGGTAAGCACTCTTTGTTCATTTGATCATTCATTTATTCACTCATTCACCTTTAATACCAAAATGCCAGAAATCAGAATTTAGTAAGTTCTATTTCCCAGTCAATCACCCAAAAGCTCAGTGTCTTTTATAAGTCCAGTTGGTTATTCTGACCTCAAACCTAACATTCACTTCTCATTTTCTAGGCCTTAATGTCTTTGATTTAATACCTTCAGCCATTCTGCAGCAAGGGTTAATTAAATTTTTAAAGTAAAGCGCTTTGAGGCTTTCTACTATTAAATGAATCTGAAGCACATTCTTATCAATATGCTTGAAAAATACAACCAACTCCTCCCCTTGCACTGGAAGGAGGTATAGCTAATTTTCTGATGGCTGTGATAAGGCATTAATATAAGCAATCAAGTATGAAAATGCTTTCATCTTCACACTAGAATAAAGATTTAACTTCTTAATGAAAGACCCTAAGTTTAAATGCATATAAAGTCACTCAGGGCACCTCAACTCCCAGAAATTTCTTTTCAGGACAGTAGAATATTCCCCCCCCCTTCAATTTCCTTTAGGCAAAGATAAATCAAGATAGAGACAAGGTTTCTTTTGTACCAAATATATTTCATTATCTAATTTTGAAGCCAGCAAGACTTTCTTTACTGAGGCTCAACAACTCTTTTTAACTGTAGGAAATGCTGTGTGTGCAGAGGGGAATTAGTAATGCAATGTCACAGGAGAAAATGTGAAAAGTTTGATGCCAGGAACATGATCAAAACTGAGCACTGGGTGATGTGCTAGCTTAGATTTAGAAATTTTATTTTGAAAAGCATTAATAGTAATTTTATCAGGTACCACCCTGGTGACATGGAATGGGGGCATTGGCGCTTGTAAGTTCACTTTCCAAAACCTTGAATTTGAATTGGTTTATAATTTTCTGAGAAAAAAACCCACGATCAATCATGGCTGAGAACTACTGTCCTTTGGTCCCAGTGATGATATATATGTATATGTATATATATATATATATATATACATATATATATATATATATATAGATATAGATATAGATATAGATATAGATATAGATATAGATATGTAGATATGTAGATATATAGATATATAGATACAGATACAGATACAGATACAGACATAGATGATATAGATATAGATATAGATACAGATACAGATACAGACATGGATGATATAGATAGAGATAGAGATAGAGACAAAGATAGATAGATAGATGATATAGCTATAGATATAGATATAGATATAGATATAGATATAGATATATAGATATGTAGATATGTAGACGTATAGATATATAGATACAGATACAGATACAGATACAGATACAGATACAGATACAGACATGGATGATATAGATAGAGATAGAGATAGAGACAAAGATAGATAGATAGATGATATAGATATAGATATAGATATAGATATAGATATAGATATAGATATATAGATATGTAGATGTATAGATATATAGATATAGATACAGATACAGATACAGATACAGATACAGATACAGATACAGATACAGATACAGACATAGATGATATAGATATAGATACAGATACAGATACAGACATGGATGATATAGATAGAGATAGAGACAAAGATAGATAGATGATATAGATATAGATATAGATATAGATATAGATATAGATATAGATATTCTTCACATCTACACATACACAGTTATATATATATATATATATATATATATATATATATATATATATATATATATATATATATATGATTTTATCAATTCCCATGGGTTCTGAACAGATTACTGTCAGAAATCAAATTGCACTAAGGCTTATGGGTTATCTTGTATCTAGCACCAACCTTTCTGCTAGTTCTATACTATTATTACCAACTGGCAATCAAACGTTTCAGACTGGAACTACCATAGGCAAGTCACTTTCAATATGTCAAAAATAGAGTCAATTGTTCTTTCCCTATATAAACCTCATTCCCAAAGTTTTCTCTTTTTTGTATGTGGTGATACCACATCCACTCACTCAAATTCATAACCTTAAAATCAACTTTGACTTTTCATTCTCCCTTATTGCTGTTTACAGTAATTTTTGCAATCATATATGGCTCTTCATGACACCATTTGCAGTTTTCTTGGCAGAGATACTAGAAGGGTTTGTCATTTCCTTTTCCAGCTCATTTTACTGATGAGGAAACTGAGGCAATAAGATCAAGTGACTTACCCAGGATCACACAGCAAGAAAATATCTGAGACCAGATCTGAACTCAGATCTACCTGACTCTAAGGCAGTGCTACATCTATTTAGTAATAGAGTATTTTTCAAACTCTCAGTTACTCATACACACACACACACACACACACACACACACACACATCAACCAGTTGCCAAGTTTTGTCAGTTTTACTACTATGACATCCCTAACATTGTTCCCATTTCTCCACTTATTTGGTCACCACCTGAGCTCTGACTTTCATCATCTCTTGCCTGGATAGCTCCCTAATAGATTTTCTTGCCTTCAATTCATCATCCATATAGTTGATATTCCTGCCATACAGGTCTGGTTAAATCATTTTCATGCTCAAGAAGGATCAGTGACTACTTATTGTCTAGATGATAAAATACATCCTGCTTACATAAAACCCTTAACAATATGGCTTCAACCTATCTTTAGAGGCTGATTTCATATTACATCTTCACAATGACTCCCATATAGACTATCTGCATTTGAGGTGCTATTCTGCATAGAAAATATTTCATTTCCCACTTCTGTGCCTTTGTATAGCACATATCCTATCCTTTCATTGCCCTGCACTTTATTTCTGCCTCTGGGATCCCTAACTTCCTTTGAGGGTTAGATCAATATCATTTCTTCCAATTATTAGTGATCCTTCCAAATGGTTTTATCTTTATTTCACATTTATTTTGCATTGATCTCTCATTATACATGTTATTCCTCCCAGTAGAATGTAAGCATCTTGTGTACAAGGATGAATTTTCATTTTTGTTTATGTGTCCCTAGAGCCTAGCACATAGACTTGAATGAATAAACAAATGAATGCTGCTTCTTTGGCAATCAGACTAAAAACATTCTCTCTTTTAATGTACTGCCCTTGTCATTGATGCTCCCCTTTAAAATAAAAACATTAATGCCTTTCATAGAAGAACATCTATCTGGCTATGGCATTGTGGGCATCTGTTGAATTAGCCATTTTTTAATATAAAAGTTCCTAAATTATTAACTTTTCCAAGAGTGATATTTGATGGCAAAAGTAATATCCGTGTGAGGTATTAAGTGATTTTTATGAAAAACGCCATATAATTTGACAGAGCATAATAATTATGCTGTCAAAGAATACAAGATTCCATTTTCTTGGCGCCATCTCCATCGCCAGGTTTCAGTTTCACAGGCTGTCATCAAGATAGCAAGATTTATTTCTTCTTTAATTGCACCATGCCAACCACTTTTACAGAAAACAGATCTTGGGGACCCGCTGTGCAGAAGGGTGCAAAATCTATGGCACTCCTTACACAGACGATTATGTGCACAATTAAGGGAATTGCTGGCATGCCAATAGGACCAAAGAAATCAGACTTTACTGAGCCCTCGGGTGCCATTCAGATGTTTAAAAATATATAACAACCAGTGATTTATTTATTAGTAGGAAGGCAGAAAGCATCCTCTCTCCTAAATAGTCAGTGCCTGACTAGAAGCTAGAAGAAGGTTCCCAGTCAGAGAACATGAGTCTTAACTCCTCGGTGCAATTTATTGTGGTTTGCATTCTCCTGAATTAAATATAGAGCTACATATTATCTACCCTTTGCTGCTGTTTCAAGGTCTGTATGTGGTCTCCCCTTTTAACCTCAGGTATTTCACATCAGAGATTGACTATGATCTTGTACTCAGGTTTGGGGGCTTACAGTCTTGTAAACTCTTTGCCCCAATCTGCCTTGCATTCAGTGTGTAGGGATTAACTTCATTTGCATTTATACTTTCTCCTCAAGTTTTCAGTTAATTTCAGTTTAATTTGGTAAGTGTTCCTGGAGCCTTCATATATCTTGGGCTTGAAAAATTTATGGATATAAGTACTAAATGACTTATTCTCATTTTTAAGTAAGTCAGTCTATCTGAGGTTTTATAAGTAATGATCAAATGCACATGAAACAACACAGAATGTACCAAATGTATTAGTAAGCTTTAATAACTTGTTAAGCTTTAATAGCTTAAAATTATATTAAGTGTTTTTGGGACACATTATAGAAAAGATTGCAGACAGACTTAAAGCAACCTTTTACTGCCATGTGGTCTTCATCAAGTAACTTAACTTCTAGTGTCTTAGTTATTGAAATAGATGTGTTCTATGATCCCTTCCTGCTCCAAAAACCTGAATCTATAGTCTTGAAAAGAAGTGCTAAAATTGAATGTAACCAACTAACAAAGTGTATGTAAACTTGAGATTTAGAGGCTAGAATTGTTCAGAAGTACCAGGAATGACTTCATGGAAGAGATGGAGATGACAAGACTAAAAGTGATTTGGGCCAGTAAAGAAGAGAAAGGATTCTATTCTACATGAAAGGAATATAATAAATATAATATGATTAATATAATATGATATATGATATGATGTAATATAATATGATATGATATAAATATATGATAAAATATAATCTAATAGGATATGATATAATATAATACAATATAAAATATAAAGTATTACATAATATGATATGATACAATATGACATGCTATGATATGATATAATAAATAATTGTAATATAACAAATTAATATAATATAATTAATTATTATATAGTCAGTTTTAAGCTATTAATACTTAAAGTTCAAGTCATTAAATTTTATTAATATATTTGATACATTCTGTGTTGTCTTATGTGCATTTAGTTATTACTTACAAAATCTCAGATGACTTCCTTAAAAATGAGAATAGATCATTTAGTTCTTATATCTATAAATTTTCAAGCACAAGATAAATGAAGGCTCTAGGAACACTTACCAAATGTAGTATATATGTGTATATATATATATATATATATATATATATATATATATACATACATATATATATATAATATATATATGTTACACATCATATATCATGTATCATATATATCATAAATCACATATCACACATTATATATATATATATATATATATATATATATATATATATATATATTACAACTCATGATACCAATCATCTTCAGGGGCAGCTAGTTGGTTTAGTGGATCGAGTACTAGGCTTGAAATCAAGAAAACTCCTCTGTGTGAGTTCAAATTTGATGTGATCCTGGACAAATCACTTAACTCTGCTTGTTTCTGTTCCTCATCTTCAAGTGAGCTGGATAAGGAAATGGTAAACTACTCCAGTATCTTTGCCAAGAAAACCCCAGTTAGGGTCAGGAAGAGCCAGACATGACTGAACTGACTGGACAACAAAAGCAAACAATCATCTTCACAAACATGTATTTTTATTATGCCGGAGGAAGTTAAAAATAAAATTACATAGATAAGGAAGTTGGAGGTAAGTTCTATATATATGAATGAATGAATGACTGAAGAAATGTATGAAAAAATTTAAGTGCTTACCATGTTATGTGCAAAGCACTGGTGATACAAAAGTGAAGACAATTCCTGTCCTAGAGGTCATGTTCTAATGGAAAAGGCAACATGAAGAGGAGTTTCCAATTTCAAGTAGGATATAAAGGTCTCCTGGCCTTTACATTCCCAACACTCTCCTTTAATAGTATTCTCAGTGATAAATTCTTACTTTTTCTAGTGTTGAAGTATCTGATAGTATATAGAACTTTGCTGAGAATTTCTTTTCCTATTCTTCAGTAGTGACAGTTATTGAAAAGGTGAGAATATCAACGTCTGCAGAAGCAGTGGCCAGGTGTCTTCTTTAGAAGGGTTGCTACCTATACAGGCTGAAAGGGTGGGTCTAGAAGCAAGACTAATAGTCTGGAGGCCTTTGGCATTCCTGGGGATCTTAAGCTTGTCTATGCATCAGTGGTAATTGATTAACTATTAACTATCAGTGATGGCAAAGAAAGACCTCTTCTTCATAGATATTACCTACCTCAGTGATGGCTATAGGGGTTGGACTCGATAAGGGCTCTATTCTGGATTGCTATTTCTGGGACTCTTGGGTTCAGGGTCCTGAGTTAGCTCTGTTACTATCTGAGGGGGAAGTGGTGGTAGAAGTTCTGGTAATGGTTAGATTATCTCCTAATCCAATACTTCCCAACTCTCCTTTGACTGCCTTGCTGTTTCAGCTGAGTTGGCTTGACTGCCCAGAGTTGTACATAGTAGATACTTAACCAGTATTTGTTGGTAATAGCTGTATAGTGGAAGAGGAAAGAATAGTCAGTCCTCTGAACTCTGTATTGGTCTGATCATATTTGGAGAATTATGTTAAAATCTGGGAGCCATATTTAAAGAAGGATATTGAACAATTAGAGCATTGTCAACAGATAGGGTGCCAAGGATGGGAAGAATATGAAAATCATATTATATAAGAATAGGTGAAGGTATTAGAATGGATGCTGAGAAGAAGCATGTTGTAGGAGAAAGAATCCTGGGAGGAAACAAATCAATGGCAGAGTTCCAGCTCAGATATGGAATCATGAAGTTGTCTTTTTGCCTTAGAAGGTAAGCTGCCATGGGGGCAGAGACTGTTCTACTAGCTTGTACTTTTATTCCCATCACTTAGCACAGTATTTTGCACTTAGTAAGCAATTAATAAATATCTTTTCATTCACTAATTCATTTATTCATAGATTTTCAAATTTCTAGAACTTTTTTCTTCTTATGTAAAAAAATAGCAATTTTGATTAGATGACCTCTTGAGCAGCTGAAGGTGCAGGGGATAGAGCACTGTGTCTGGAATCAGGAATACTTGGGTTCAAATCTGGCCTTAGACACTACCCTGTGACCTTGGAAGTCATTTAAAAAAACCCTTCTGTTTGCCTCAATTTCCTTAATTGTAAAATGGTGATAATAGCAGCCCCCCAGCTCACAGACATGTTGTGTAGATCAAATGCAATATTTGGAAAAGTACTATTATAGGCACAGATACATAGTGAACACTTTTGGTTCAGGTTTGTTATCAGGACATAATGAGGCACTTGAGAGTCACTGAATATTACTTTGCCTAACAGTATAGTAAGGATATAGTGGAAGTTACTTTCTCTGGTTTTGGCCCCTTCTTCTCCAGTAAGGCATCAGGATGTGGCCACTCACATGATTTCAGGCTTCTACCAAGTTTGAGAGGCCTGACCAAAGGAACTGGAATTTTTTATATCCCCAAATGAGGAAGCTGCATCAGGAAAGCTAGGTGGAAAAGTTGTGTTAGTGAGGTCAAGAAACCTACATTTAGAAATTACCAGTCCTACTATAAGTGCTTGGCATAGAGTAGGAGTATATAAAACCTTATTTCTTTTCTCTTCCCTCCCCCTTTCAGTCCTAACATTTTATTATTTTATAAAGGGGTAATATTTAAACTAGAGAAAATTGGAAGACATATAAGAATATGAAATCCTGAAGCTAAAAGTGACTCAGAAATCATATGCAGTATTGCGATTCATATCTAAAACATGATATCCCAGACAAGTGGTCATCATGACTTTGTTTAGAATCTTCATTACCTCCAAAGAGAATCCATTATACTTTCTGGATAGCTAGTGGTTAAGATTTTTCTTTTCTTTAGTTATACTTTCCCCATGTGCTGAACCAAAATTTGTCTCTTTTTAATTTTTGTTCACTGGTATTAGTTCTTCCCAATGAGGCCAAGCAGAAAACATCTATTCTCGTATTCATATGAAAGCCTATAAATTATTGTAAGTCATTATGTTCTTTCCAAGTTTCTTCCACTGATCCTTATATGATATAGTCCTGTGACCCCTCAGGATTCTGGTCAGTCTCTTCTAGATGTACTCCAGCTTGTCAGTGTAGGACTAGTGCCAAATTGAATAAGTTCTTGAGAACTGATTATTAAATTTTCGGTATGAGCATTCACTTTAAAAATCAGCAAGATCTACAAATCAGCACTTGATTTGATGTTTGTCCTTCATTCTCAAAGAAAACTATGATATCAGGGAAGTGATGCCATGACAAACACTTGAATTGAATGTGAGGGAGGGGCAACTGTGTTAAGTCACCAGTCTCACTTTCTCTTCTGGAGTCATCTGAGTCCAGTGCCCAGATATGAATCAGGATGACTGGAGATGGCCCTGGATGCAAAACAATCAGGGTTAAGTAACTCGACCAAGGTCACACAATTAGTTAAGTGTCAAATGTTTCAGGTGGGATTTGAACTCCTGTCCTCCCCATCCCAAGGTTAGAGATAAATGCATTGCTAGATTTTTAAAAAATGATAGAAGAAATGTGAATAGTGCAAATTAAACCTAAAAGTATGTCCTATGAACATTTTATTCCTGACTTCAGTCATTAAATAATTACCAGTACACTGCTATTTCTATCTCAAAATGTGATAACTAGAACTTTGCATAAATATCTGTCCAGAATCTGATGTTATTTTACCAAGGCAAGGCATAGTACATCAATGTTCTGGACACTATTCTGGTCATAAAGCCAAAGATTGAAACAATTGTCACGGGATGTATACTCATCAGTATGTTAGTTCATACTCAGCTTACTTTTCACTGAACTTCCTAGGTCTTTTTCACATTGACTACATTCTAATGACATGTTCCATCCTGTACTTATTTAATTGATTTTATGAAATCAAATGCAAATTTTCATATTTGTCATTATATTTTCTTATTAGATATTTCTTAACTTTAAAACCTGTCAAAGATCATTTTTGATTCCAATTCTATTATTTTAATATAATTGTCCATTCCAAGTTAATGAAATCTGACAATATTATAAAAACTGTAACTATGCTTTCATTCAAGCCATTAACAACAGTGTTGGAAAGAATGGGGATAATCATGGAGTCTTGAGGTCCTCCACTAGAGATCTCTCCCAAGGTTGTCACTGCTGCATTAATTAACATTCTCTGAATATGGCCATTCAAACAGTTCTAAACAAAAGTTTATTATCTTGTGCCTATTTCCTTCAGTTTTTTCAAATGTCACATGAGAGATAATAAGTTTTTTACTCAAATCTTGATATACTATGACATTTTTCTGATCTACCAGTTTAATCACTGAAATAAGACAGATATTATTTGGGAAACCCAAATGAGAAATCCATGATGGTTCTTAGTGATCACTACTATCACTACTTTCCTTTTTAAGTGTGAAAATATGAAAACTGTATCATTTTGAAGATAAAATGTGCTTATTTTTTTTGTTGCAGCAGGTCAAACAGAATCAGTGTTCATCTTGTGTTTTTTGTCCATTGTTTTATAGATAATAAATGTCCTCTCTAAGAGGCAGCTCATTTTAATTCAATAAATATGCTATGACTCAGTGTGTACAGTGCACTAGGCTAGGGGAAATAGAAAATTTTGACAAACTATATTCTTATTCCTTACAGTTTACAGTCTAGGAGGGAGCAAAAACCAAATCTACGCCTACTACTACTACTACTACTACTACTACTACTACTACTACTACTACTACCACCACTACTACTACTACTACAGTTATTTTTCCAGTTTTATCAGACTGTTTCTGATCCCATTTGGGGTTTTCTTGGCAAAAATACTGGAGTGGCTTGTGATTTCCTACTCCAGCTCATTTTACAGATGAGGAAATTGAGGGTAACTTGCCCAAGGTCAAATAACTAGTAAGTATCTCAGGTCAAATTTGATCTTGTGAAGATGAGTCTTCTTGACTTCATGTTTGGCACTCTACCCACTGCACCACCTAGCTGCCCTTCATATATTGCTACTGTTGCTATTTTTCTATTATTTTAAGGTTTTCAAAGCACTCTATAAATACTATTTCATTTTATCCTCATAACAACATTAGGAGGTAGGTGCTATTTTTGTTTTTATTTATAGATGAGGAAACTAAGGCAGACATAGATTAAGTGACTTCCCATACAGCAATACTTGATCGTATAGATAATTCAGTCTATCCTGATAGTAGGTCCAGGGATCTATCCATTGTACTACCTGGTTGTCTCATAGATGGAAAAAGTATTAATCTTGGACTCGGTAGAAATCTGGGTCTGAATTCTGCTTTCAATATTCACTTTGTTACCAAAAACAAGTTACTTCACATCTAAATTTCAGTTTCTTTCTGGGAAAAAGAGGCATTATTATAATAATTCTTGCAGCATCTATCTATGCAGGGGATATTGTAAGGATTAAATTGGATAAAATATGCAATGGACTTCATAAACCATAAAAAGCTTTACAGAGTATCCCAAAAGTCTTAGTGCAGTTTTAAGCTATTAAAACTCAATTCATGCATTTAGTTGATTAATATCAAATATTATTACATGTTGAATAATATGTACATTAGACTATATACATTTTAATGTTCTTGATTAACATTTGTTACCTTTTCCCTATTTCTACTTCCTTTTTCTGCTTCTCTTGAGTCTTATATTTGAAGATTGAACTCTCTGTTCATTTCAGGTCCTTTTATCAGGAAATTTTGGAAGTTCTCTCTTTCTTTGAATATTCATCTTTTCCCTGACAGAATTAGCTGAATTTTTCAGGGTATTAAATTCTTTATTGTAATCCATGGTAATATGATATATTCCAGATCCTCAGGTTCTTCACTGTTGAAGCTGATAAGACTTCTGTAAGTCTGATTTTGCTTCCTTTGTATTTAAATTGCTTCTTTTTTTGCTGCTATCAGTACTTTCTCCTTCCTTTGATGACTATGAAAGTCCTTGGAACTTTTATCCTAGGATCTCTTTCTGGAGGAGCTCTGTGCATTCTTCCAGTTACTATTTTGTCTTTTGATCTAGTAGACTGGAAAGTTTTCCCTGATAATTTCCTGATATATATTCCAGGTTCTTTTTTTTTTGATCTAGGCTTTGTGGTAGATCAATAATTCATAAATTATCTCTCCTGGATCTATTTTCCAAGTTGTTTGTTTTTACCTAAAAAGTATATTATGTTTTCTTCATTTTTTTCATTCTTTTTAATTTTGTTCATGGAATCTTGGTGTCCCATAGATTCATTAGTTTCTATTTGTTCAATTCTAATTTTTAGGTATTTTATTTTCTTCAGTTAGCTTTTGTTTCCTTTTCCAGTTAGTTAATTTTATTTTTTTGCTGAGTTGCATTCCCATTTCAGTTACTCAATTTTACTTTTTGAAAAGTTACATTATTTTTCCAGTTGGTTATTTTTACTTTTAAAGGAGTCAAAAATTGATTCATTTTTCATAATTTTTCTACATGTCTCTCATTTCTTTTTTCCATTTTTTCTTCTTTGGTATTTAAATTATTTTTAAGCTCTTCTATGAGCTTTTGAATTTGAATCCAAGTCATAGTCTCCTTTTAGACTTCCCATGTAGGTAATTTGTCACTGCTTTATTCTTTTGAAGTGGCATTTTTATCATCTCTATCTGCTTGGGTTAGTATTCTTTTAATTTTTTTGCTCATTTTGTTATTTAGTTCTGCTCCTGGGGTATAGGGTGTACAGACCCAAGCTTTTTGTGCTGGGGTAAGAGTCTGATTCCTGGCTTATCACTGGCTAAGACATTGCCTATGCAACCTAGGCATTTGCTTATGCAGAGGTTTTTTTTCTCCTTAATATCCAGGTTTTGCCTATGTAGTGGTTTGTTTCCAATTAGTCCTATCTTTTGTCCCAGTGTTCCCAGGATTCAGGCTTGTTTGGTTTACGACAATCTATGATCTAGTCAGGTTGCTGGGATCTGGACTGCACTGTGGTTAAAAGCCTCCCTCTGATTTTCCCACTCTCTTGCCTAGCTGGACTTTGCTTCCCCTTTTCCCCCTAAAAGACATATCTTCACTGAAGATCATCCATGATGTCTACAGTTGAAAACATGTTTTGATCCTGTCTTCTTTTTGGTGGGATCTGTAGTTTTAATATCTGCTTAGAAGCTTCATTTAATGTTGTGTAGGGAAAAGCTCCCAGAGCATGCTAGCTTTATGCTGACATCTTGACTCCACCCTAGAAGTCAAGATATACTGATTTGTGCATTAGAGTGTTACAGTAGAGAAGAAGGTACTTTAAAGAGTCTGAGGGTGGTAAAAAGTACATCTTTTAAGTATTCAGGGTAGTGGGAAGAAAGTATATAATGGGCATGGAAGATATTGAGTAGGTAGAATTGACAAAGTCCCCTAATTGCCTAAGTCTGAAAGATAAGGAAAATGGAAGATTTATATATAAGATTTGGATAAGTGAGATGGGGTCAATGATGATGCTACAGATAGAAATATTTGTCAGCCTGCATATTAGATTTAGGCTAGAAAACCTAAATCTCAGCATTCTGAGAATGAAATGCAACTGGAATATCTAAGTGGAGAAATCTAGTAGGAAATGGCAATCTGGTTTGAGAAAAGATGTTGTTAACTGGCACAATAAATTTGGAAATTGTCTTCAGAGAAGATGGAGTTGAAGCTATGTGAATGAATGTGATCACCAAAGAGACTAATGTAAAGAGGAAAAAGAAAAGGTCTAGTCTAGATCTTTAGGGGAAACCTAAATTAAGTGGATGGGAGGCCAAAGAAGAAAATGGAGAAACAGTGATTAGAGAGGCAGAGAGAGAACTTGGAGCCTCTGATATCTTTGAATGCAAGGAAAGAGAGTATGAAAGAGCTGAAATGGTAAATAGTGGCACATATCTCAGAGAGGCCAAGGTGGATAAGGACTTTTTAAAAAACCTATTAGACTTAGAGATTGAAAAAAATTGTTTACATTAGATAGAGAAATTTCAGTACAGTAATGGGGGAAAATCAGATTGAAAGAAATTGAAGACAAAGTGGCTGATGATAAAATAGAACAATCAGTTGCAGAAAACTTTTATAAGAACCTTAACGGAGAAAAGAAAAAAGACAGAGATGGGATGGTAGCTATATGGACTACAATGGTCAATAGAAGGTTTATTTCTTAAAATTGGAGAAGCATGAACATATTTACAGGAAGTTAGAAAAGAGAATGAAAGAGATAGAAGATTTAAGAAAGAAGAGAGATAGATGTTAGAGATCCTAAATGATGCAATGGCAAATATGATCAAGAACATAAGTAAAGGATTCACTCTAATTCAGAAGCAGAGATGCATCTACTTATATGACCAAATAAAATGATAATAATGCTGAGAAGTTTCAAGTAACATATGAGAGGTTATAAAGGAACCCTTTTTCTTTCTAGTGATAAATAACCAATATAAGGAAGAACTTAATGACAAAAGGTATCAAATAGTAGAATGGACTTCCTTTTTAACTGATAATATTGCCATCATGGTTTCTAGGGGAAAAAAGCAAAAAAAAATGAAGTTTTGTGATAAAAAATTAAGTTTTTGATAAAATTTCATTAAATCAATTTGAGAAGGCTCTAACACACTACCCTCCTTTGTACAGAAATAAGTTTGCTGAAAGGGGCATTAAAAGGAGTTTTATTTATGAAAAAAAATGATAAAGTTAAAGAGTAAAGAAATAAAGTTCTCAGATTTGTTTTTAAACAGCAAGCATATTGTTAAGAAGATAATAGAGAAAACTGAAAGCTGTACTTGAGAATAGAAACATGGCTGGATTGCAGAGTATTGTGGTCTCTGATTCTTTTTCATGTGACTGTTTTTAGCATTTGAGAGGTTAAAATTCAGAGGGGTAAATCAAATAACTGGAGACTATGAGATGATTATATAAGGAAGTATCAATTCATAACCAACAAGTTTTAACTAATGAGAGAAAGATGAACCCCCAAGAACCAAGAAGGTCTGGTTGAAGCTATTGAAAGTTTTGAAGAAGTTAATAAGAAATGAGTGGAATGACAAGAGAGAACAGCAGGAAGCAGTAATGAAGGTATCCTAGGCTCCTAATTTTTTTCTACCTCTCTAATCACTGTTTCTCAATTTTCTTCTTTGGCATTCCATCCACTTAATTTAGGTTCTCCCCAAAGATCTAAACTAGACCTTTTCTTTTTCCTCTTTACATTAGTATCTTTGGTGATCACATTGATTCACATAACTTAGACTCCATCTTCTCTGAATACAACTTCTGAATTTATTGTGCCAGTTAACATCTCTTCTCAAACCAGAATGTCATTTCCAAGATTTCTCTACTTGTATATTCTATTTGCATTCCATTCTCAGAATATCTAAAACTAGACTGAAGTTGCCTAATATCTTAAGAAAGGCTGAAAGTAATTGGAATAGATTTGAGTTCAACAATTATTTTGTATCACAACTACAGTTTGAGAGTTAAAATCTTAGAATTATACCTCTCTTCTCTCTGGTGATAGAAGGAAAAAATCAGAGAAAGAGGTTTTTTGGTTACTTTGCTACAAGCATTGACCAAAATCTGATTGAACAATGCAGCTTCCTGATGAGCACAGAGCTGGCTGAGTTTGATTGTACTGTCCAGAGAAACAGACTGAGGAGTTTTGCTTTGAGCTCAATTTGATGTAATATGGTTAAGAAAGCTAATTGGATGGTTCAGAATTCTGTTGCATGAAGATCGGTCTTGTCTTAATTATATTGCCAAGGGAAGTGACATGAAGAGTTGTCTAATCATCTCCCTTTAGGGAGAGTTTAGCTTTAAAAATTAAGTCTTTGTAAAGATGATTATAAGTTAAAGAGTTTGTTTCATCTCTTTGAGAATACTATAACAAATCTCCCCAAACAAGGACCAGAAGGGGAGAAGTTAGAGAAGTATATTCAAGTGGTACAGATTGTACCTGAAGGGATGGAAATGATCTAATATGATGTTTGTCCACATTCTCAAAGAAGACCATGACATCAGAAAGGTGATGCCATGACAAGCACATGAATTGAATTTGAGAGATGGGGTACTGGGCTAAGTCAGGAATCTCACTTTCTCCTCCAGAGTCATCTGGGTCCAATGGTCAGATATAAATCAAGATGAGTTAGAGATGGTCCTGGATGTGAGATAATCAAGGTTAAGTGACTTTTCCAAAGTCACACAATTAGTAAGTGTCAAGTGTCTGCAGTGGGATTCACCATGATAAAAGAGAAAATAGAATGTCAGAAGGGAGGAATAATTTATCCAAAGTCACATAGTTTAAAAGTGGCAGAGAGAAGTGGAGACTATGCAGGGGAAAAAAGGAATACATCAAAGAAACTAAACCTTTTAGCCCAAAGAAGAAAAGATTGGGTAGAGGGAGACACAATAGTTGTCTTTATTATTTGAATTGCCATCATGCCAAAAGGGATTATAGTTGTCCTGATTGATCCTAGGGGACAGAACTTGGAGTAGAGGCAGATTTTGACCCAATTTAAGAAAAAAATTTCTAATAGTCATAGCTGTCCAAACATAGAATAGATTCTCCTTTGTCTTCCTAAAGTAATCTGGATTTAAGAGCAGGTGATCCAGTTCTAGGATTGGAATATAACTCCCTTATTTTACAGAGTGGGGAAATAAAGCCAGGAATGGCCAATGAACTTGTCATGGGTCAAATAACTAGTAAGTGGTAAAACTAAGATTCCAAGCCAAGGTCTCTGACACTAAATACATTGTTCACATTACACAAGGTATCCTCTTTTTTATGTTTCTTTCTAGCTATCTTTGTCATTTATGTCATATTTCTCCTATCAGACTCTAAGCTCCTTTCAGGCCAGTCATATCACTTATTCGACTTCATAGAGTAAAGGGACTGAACAAAAAGAAAAACATTTCAATAGATTTAGGTTGAATTGAATTAAGTAAGGAGAGCTCACAACTGAGTGGGTGAGGCAACAAAAACAGGAAAGAATAGTGAATGATATAAAAGAGGAGTTAATTAAGTGCTAAATTATGTGCTAGAGATTACAAATAGTGGAGGAGTTCAGAGATATTTCATAAATCTGGTTACACAGCTATGCAGTAGTACTGAAATGGGACTTAATGTGAAAATTCATTGGAATTTACTTTCTGACAAAAGTAGAGTAGCTAATAATGTATTAATTTGTGTTAATAACAATTTTATCTTTCATAAAAGAGGGGGGGGGGAATTCTGTTCTATGCCTGGATTTCGCTAACAAGAATAAATTGGTTGCTGAGTGGAAATTATGAGAACCTGAGTAACTTAGGAACCCATGACTTCTAGATCCTAGACCTGGTGTTAAAGAAGATAAAATTAAGATTTTGGCCACTATTGGGATCAGTTCTGAGTGGCTGCTATGCTTCTAGACAGATTAAGATAGGTGGACCTAATTTCAAAAGACAAAGAAAACTAAAAAAAGAACAAGTAGAATATTCCTAATAGAAGATGATAACCAAGTACCTAGTTAATCTTGATGAATTCCAATCATCTGGATCACACTATACATCCTCTGGGCCTGAATAAAACTGGCATATGTAAAAAAACCCCCACAAAAATACTGACAGATGTGATTGCTGAGTCACCATCAGTAATCCCTGAAAGCTCTTAGGAGAGAAGTAGAGAAAGGCAAACAAATGTTGACCCAATTTTCATCAAATGGTAGATTAAAGGAACCCACAAACTACAGGTCAGTGAACTTGACTCTTTTTTTTTTTAGCTTTGGAATCCTAGAATAAATTATTAAAGATATGGTTTGTAACCATCTAGGAAAGGAAACAGTGATCATAAATAGCCAATATTAAAAATGGGCAGACTACCTTTATTTTTACTTATTTTTGAAACTATTACCTACCTGATAGAACAGAGTAATTTTATAGATAGTTTGTCAAGATTTCAGGAAAGAATTTGATAAAGTATGACATGCTTTATGGATGGAAAATTAATCAGTCAATAATATTAAAAACCTCCTGACTGATGATATACAGTGCTAAGTACTAAGGATACAAAAAGAGGTAAAAGACAGTCTCTGCCCTCAAGTTGCTAATGGAGGAGACAGTATGCAAACAAATATAATCAAAGAAAGCTATTTACAGGTTAAATAGTAAATAATTAAAAGAAGGAAAACCCTGGAATATCACAGAAGCAGAGGTTCAAAGTTAAGAGGAAGCTTAATGGTCTTCTAAATAGAGAAGCTTTTGATGAATGATATATATAATTAAATCCTAGCTAGCTAAATGACTAAATCCAAAAAAAAGAGTCATTGATAGAAAAATGTTAATTTACAAGGAAACCTTTATGCCTAGAACTGTGCTATTTTACAATTTTTCAATGACTTGGATAAAGGCACTGGGATATGTTTAGGAAATCTGCAAGTGATACAAAACTGAAAGCAATAGCAGAATCAGGATCCAAAAGTTCTTGAACTATAATAAATATAACTTTTACTTTTGAGTTTAAAAATTTTAAATGAATAAGGCATGGTTATACATAAGTTCACCTGGAAAAATTCTGCAAATTTTAGCAGACTGTAAATTTAATATGCATTGGTAGTATGTCACAATAGCCAAACAATCTAAAAGAGGAGCATAGTTTTTAGGAATATGGAAACATTAGTCATGCTGCACTCTGTCCAGGTCATTCCCTATCTGAATGATTGCATCCTGTTCTGGACCTTTTCCCTCTTCTTTAAAAAACATTTATTTATTTTAACATATGTTTAAATAATTTTTTTTAGATTTTTCAAGGCAATGGGGTTAAGTGGCTTGCCCAAGGCCACACAGCTAGGTAATTATTAAGTGTCTGAGGTAGGATTTGAACCCAGGTACTTCTGACTCCAAGGCTGGTGTTCTATTCACTGCGCTACCTAGCCGCCCTTAAATAAATTTTTGATTTCTAAATTCTCTCCTTCTAGTTCTTCGCCCATCCATTGAGAAGGCAAGCAAAATGGTATCCTTATATTAGCTAAGTCATAAACAAAACTAGAAGTAAGCAAAATAATTGGGAAAAATATGCTTCAATCTGCTCTCAAGAGTCCATTAATTTTCTTTCTGGAACTGGATAGCATTTTTCATCATGAGACTTTAGGAATATATTGATCAGAATAGTTAAGTCACTCAGTTTATCATCATACACTGTTCTCCTAGTTATCTTCATTTCACTTTGCATCAGTTCAAATCAGGTTTTTCTGAAACCATCCCCTTCATCTTTTCTTATAACACAACAGTATTCCATCATAATCATATACCAGAACTTGTTCAACCATTTTCCATTTGATGGATATCCCCATAATTTCTAATTCTAAGAACCATATGTTGGCAAATTTTCTTTAGGAAGGATATTCTAGTCATTTTAGAAATTTATATTCATGACACACAGAATCCAGTTAAAGGAATTGGAAATGTTTGATGTGGAGAAATTAGCTTTTGGGAGAAATATGATAGATAATTACAAGTATTTTATTAGATTTTATTTGATATGTTCACGAACCTACATGGCAGAACCAAATGCAATGGACGTAAATTGCAAGGAGGCAGATAGGTTTGATGTAAGGAAAAAATTTTCTTTAAAGCTTCCTCCATGGGGCGGCTAGGTGGCGTAGTGGATAAAGCACCGGACTTGGAGTCAGGAGTACCTGGGTTGAAATCTGACCTCAGACACTTAATAATTACCTAGCTGTGTGGTCTTGGGCAAACCACTTAACCCCATTTGCCTTGCATAAACCTAAAAAAAAAAACCCAAAAAAACAAACAAAAAAAGCTTCCCAAATGGAAAGGACTTGCTCTGGAGGTAGTTGATTCCTCTTCATTGGAGGTCTTCAAACAAAGGCAGAATGGCCTCCTCTGTATGTTGTAGATGGGATTCTTTTGAAGTTATAGATTAGAAGATATGGGTAATGAATAAAGCTCTTCTATTTTGAATTTGTGGTGGAGCTGAAATATTTCTTTTTCTTCCTTATTTCCCAGGAAAACATAAGGTCCTTGAGTACAAGGGCATTGCCTTTTTAAATCTTACTTTTTTCCTCTGTTTCATGTATGTAGATTTTGCTGGCAAACATAATGTCTTCTGCCTGTTTGTCACCACAGTGCTTAGAAAAAATGAAAGGTACATAGAAGATATTTAATCACTGCATTTTTGATGGATAGATTGAAGTCTTAACTCCTCCCTAAATGATAATCTCACTTAAGTTTAGTCTGTAGTCTAAATAGTCCCTAAACCATTCATTCCTGCTAATGAAGACCTGCAAACACCTCCCATCAATATCTGCAGAAATCTGTCAAATCTCCTAAGGAACAGCAGTGACTCAGTTCCAGTAATCTTAGTTCCACTAATCACTCCATTCTACCATTCATCTTTCTGGAACTTTGTGTTACTATTTTGAGGCATGTATTTGAACAGAAATTGCAATTACATTCAATTAATTTAAAAATAGCAGGTTATAAAAGTGTGTTTCTCTAATCTTGCCTCCAACTCCTGAAGCTTTTACACAGTGGATCCTTCAAAACTACATTTCCTAAATTGTTTTAGTAATAGATACCACTTATTCCTTAATAGATCTTTCTGAAATCATGATTATGCAATCAACAGCTTCTTATTAATAATGGAGTCTTTCTTCTTCCTTACAGAAGTATTTTATTCCCCCTTTCTGGCTGCTAATATGTAGTATCCATAGGGCTTGGGAATCTCCTTCGGATCAGAAGAGTAGATACATGTCTGGGCAGCCAAAAGCACATATCTGATCCAGTTGAAGCACCCTTAAACTCCAAGCTCTCCCAGGCCCCTAGGGCTAAAGACAAGAGGATATATTTCAGAGTTGACTTCAGTGTTCAATCCCATTGGAATCAGCTTAATGCCATGTGAATCATATATCCATTCTTGCAATGGTTAAACTGAGTTGGCAAGGTTATTAACTCCAGGCTCTCCAAAATACCTTTGGAGTGTTGGGGTAGAATCTTAGAAAAAATGTTATATCACAAATACAATCAAAACTGTCTCTCACATATGGTTTTCATATAACAAATTTAGTCCGTTCCAGATTATTGGATCCCTCATCATTAGAACTAGTAACTATTTTGTTGAAGACACTCTTTATGCCTCAAATCACTTTCTCTACTTCTACTGTTATATTCTGAAACTTTAGGATACTTGGGAATTATATGATTCAGACATATTGTATGAGACAGGAACTGATTTACAGTCATTCATCATTTTTTTTTCTCCTTGTACTTACATTGTTACTAGGGCTGGGATCTACCTTATCTGCATACTCAGTCTTTTTGAGATCAAAATGCATACCTAGAGGACCCCATTTTCAATTTGCCTTGGCAGAAACCAATCACTCTCTTCCATACAACCAGTGAATCAGTCTTCCCAAAGAGTTTCTTTTACCCACTCAATCACTGCTTTCACATTACTGTAGAACTCTCATAGCACTCAAAGAATTCACTATTCTTCCCAGACTCTCCCAAACTTCTCTTCACACTCTTTTGATCAAATCTCTCTGAGTTCATTCCTCTGTGATTAAGACAGAATATTCCTTCAATTCAAATGCTAACTCTCTTTCTCTACTCCCAGGCCAACTTCAATGGACAATGGCCAAATGGTAGTTCCAAGTCTTTAAAAAAGGACCCAGGCAATTGTAAGCACTGCTTCCTTTGCCCCTAAAACCTACACAGTCCTCCCACATAGATACATATCTCCTTTCTCTCTTAGCCCCACAGTAGTATTCTTCTACCACAAGTCAGGCTTCTAGATAAACAATTAGCAAGAATATAAGTACCTATTATGCTTGTTATTGTGCTAATTTCTGAGAATACAAAGACAAAAGTGAAATACTTTCTTCCTTCAAGAATCCAAGGTTCTATATGGGTAGATAATCTGAACATATATAGGCCTATAGTAAAGAAATAATAGGTTATGGGGAAAAGAAGACATTAGTAGATATAGGGAATAGGAAAGGCTTCATGTAGAAAGTGCTATTTGAACTGAGCCTTAAAACATTTGAGGGATTTTAAGAGCTGGAGTTGAAGATATATTCTCTTCCATCTGTCTTTCTGTCAACAATGAACCTGGAAAGGGATACATGTATAAACTAATAGCTGGAACATTTTTTTTTGGCAAGGCAAATGGGGTTAAGTGGCTTGCCCAAGGTCACACAGCTAGGTAATTATTGTCTAAGGCTGGATTTGAACTCATGTACTCCTGACTCCAGGGCCAGTGCTCTATCTACTGCACTAGGCACCCCAACGTTTTTTTCCTTAAAGAAACCCAGACAATGCATGGTACCCTCTCTACATCCCATTCTTACTCTGAATCTGGTTCTTGAGCTTTGTTATCAAAGAAGACCAAAATGATATCATTATAGTTGAGACAAATTACAATGTGTCCAACTGTAGCTGGTCAGACCAATACAAACTCAGAATGTTCTACCACAGGTTGGGTACAAATAGTCCATGTGAACACCTGGAGTGCACATTCCAAACTTATGTATGTCACATTTCCTTTGAGTTGCTTCAATTCTGCCTCCCTCATAGAGTGCAGCTGATGAGGACATGCCATGATGGATTGTCCTATGCCAGTGTCTCTCAAGCTGTATAGTTGATTCTAAAGTTCTTCAATGAGACCTTCAGAGAGTCTTGACATCGCTTCTGACCCCCTTGTGAGCACTTGCCCTGTGTGAATTCTTCCATAAAATAGTTTTTTTGGCAAGTGTACATCTGGCATTCTAATAATGTATCCAACTCATTGTAATTTCACTCCCTGTGGTAATGTTGGAATGCTAGGCACTTTAGATTGATAAAGGACCTCAGTGTCTGGCATCTTCTGCCAGGTGATCTTCAGAATCTTTCTAAGACAATTTAAATGGAAGCCATTCAGTAGGTAGATTGTCCAGGTTTCACAGGCATATAGTAATGAGGTCAACACAACAGCTTTGTGAACCTCCACATCCCATGCTTATTGACATCTTACTCTGACTCTATGGGCAATCTAAATCATCTAAAGTGACTCAAAAAGTGATTAGACTGATTAAAAAACAAAACAAAAACAAAAATCAGATGAACTGACCAACTCCAAAAATATCCCTTCCCTCTGATTAACTATTCTTATACCTTCTCCTGCCTACTACTAAATAATTAATTTCCATCTTAAGGCAGAAAACAGTCAATTTCATACCACTTCCCTACAGCCATTGACCATGGTACGGACTGCTCTGGTAATAGCATTAAGGTTGATCAGGACTCTTAGAAAGTGGGAATGTATTTCCCTGGACAATAGTGCAAGGTCTTTTACTGGATTATTAAACTGAGAGAAGGAATATTCTACCTCAAGTTTTCATCTCAATGCTTCTACTACTCTTAGACCTTCCTAAGCCTCTTGGGTTATGCTATGTTCTACCCAAATAAAAATTATAACCTGCTAAATATGACACCAACCTCTGATGAAAAATTTGTGGAGTAGCACAGAGGCTTACCAATTTTCACAAGTCATTGATTCTTTTAAATTTCAAAGTGATTGTGAATTTACCAATTAATGATGAATGTAATATCCTTGAATAGGAAATAACTAAAATTCACATGCTCTATGGATTCCATAATAAGTTACTCACAATAAGCCTATGAAGTAGTAAGTGCACATATTACTATCCCCATGTAATGATGATACTCAGGCTCAGAAACATGAAGTAATTTATAGTAGTGCAGATAGTTAAGGGTCTGATTATTTCCCTTGCATCTACTTCTATTGGAAATGGTCAAATCAAGGGATTGAGAGTAATTCCTGATTTATAAATACCCATTGTATAATACTACAAAATTCTAAATCAGAGGTAATGATTGTTTGAAAATCAATTCTACCTTGTATAATTTACATGCAGCATCATGTAATTAATTTTTTAAGCAACAAAATCTCACCACTTCTCCTTCCTAACTTAACCTTTCAATTGAAAATAGAAGTAAAGCACAATTCTTACCAAATGTATAGTCAGGTTAACCAAATTTTCACATGCCCAAAGGAAATATATATATGCACATATACAAATGCAACCTACACATTTTTTTTTCACAACTCTGGTCTTTATGCTATGAATGGTTTGCCCCTGTCCCAACTCAATATAATAATGTTTAGCTTGGTTGGGAAAATTATTCTTTGTTGTAAATCTATATATCCTTAATCTTTTGGCAAATCATATTCTAAGCTCCCTGCTCCTTCATAATGATGGTTACTAAATCATGTTGTTATTGAATGTACTTGGGTTTTTTTTCTGACCGTATACATTATATTTTATCATCTAGAAGCTCTGGCTTTTGATTATAACATTCCTGAGAGTTGTTACTTTGGAATTTCTTTCAGGAAATGAGTGGTGATTTCTTTCTATGTCTAATTTACCCTCTGATTCTAAGAGATCTGGGCTATTTTAAGATTTTGTGAAATATGATGACATAAGATCCCTTTTCTTTTCTCCTATTTTTCACCCTTTCAACTTTATTTTTATAGTTCATCTTAAATAATATATTAAATTTTTTAATGACTCACAGAGTCATTACCTTCCATTTGGAATATGTAAAGTAACAAATGGGAAGAGTTTTTTTTTTTACTTTTTTAAATCTCCTATATCAAACTCTTAATGGCCTTTCTAATTCTTCTGCATTTCTCATTTTGTTTCCAATTTGCTCTAGTAATCTCATATCACCTATAAAAAAACTTTTTGAAACACTTGATTCATGTCTTTAAGGAATTCTAACTAATATATGTTGAAGATATGTTATTCTTTGAGGCTTTTCTTCTGAATGTTTGAGAATCATTCTTATGAAGTTTGTATCTTGAGCATTCTTGTCATGATAATTTTTTTAAAGAACCATTTTATTTATTTTGAGTTTTACAATTTTCCCCCATTCTTGTTTCCTTCTCCCCACCCCCCACAGAAGGAATTCTGTTAGTGTTTACATTGGTTCCATGTTATACATTGATCTCAGTTGAATGTGATGACAGAGAAATCATATTCCTAAGGAAGAAAAATTAAGTATCAGATAGTAAAAGTACATAATAATATAACACTTTTCCCCCTAATTTGATGGTAATAGTCTTTTGTCTTTGTTCAAAGTCCATAATTCTTTCTCTGGATGAAGATAGTATTCTCCATTGCGGATAGCCCAAAATTGTCTCTGGTTCTTTTATTGAAGGGATGAGCAACTCCATCAGGGTTGATCATCACCCCCATGTTGCTGCTAGAGTATACAGTGTTTTTCTGGTTCTGCTCATCTCACTCAGAATCAGTTCATGCAAATATTTCCAGGCTTCCCTGAATTCTCATCCCTCCTGGTTTCTAATAGAACAATAGTGTTCCGTGACATACATATACCACAGTTTGTTAAGCCATTCCACAATTGAAGGACATTCATTTAATTTCCAATTTTTCTGCCACCACAAACAGGGCTGTTATAAATATTTTTGTGCAGGTGATGTTTTTATCCTTTTTCATCATCTCTTCAGGGTATAGACCCAGTAGTGGTATTGCTGGGTCAAAGGGTATGCACATTTTTGGGCATAATTCCAAATTGTTCTCCAGAAAGTGTGGATAAATTCACAGCTCCACCAACAATGTATTAGTGTCCCAGATTTGCTGTATCCCTTCCAATATTGATCATTGTCCTTTCTGTTCATATTGGCCAGTCTGAGAAGTGTGAGGTAATATCTCAGAAAGGCTTTAATTTGCATTTCTCTAATAAGTAATTATTTGGAGCAATTTTTCATATGACTATGGATTGCTTTGATTTCATCATCTGTATGCCTTTGCATATCTTTTGACCATTTGTCAATTGGAGAATGGCTTTTTTTTTGAAAATTTGACTCAGTTCTCTGTATATTTTAGAAATAAGTCCTTTGTTAGAAATACTAGTTGCAAAAATTGTTTCCCAATTTATTACATTTCTTTTGATCTTGGTTACAGTGGTTTTGTCTGTGCAAAAGCTTTTTAATTTAATGTAGTCAAAATTATCTGGTTTGTTTTGAATGATGTTCTCCATCTCGTCCTTGGTCATAAACTGTTTCCCTTTCCATAGATCTGACAGGAAACTACTCCTTGATCTTCTAGTTTGCTGATAATATTATTTTTTTATGTCTAAATCCTGTATCTTGGATCTTATCCTGGTATAGGGTATGAGGTGTTGGTCTAATCTAAGTTTCTTCCATATAAACTTCCAATTTTTCCAAGTTTTTATCGAAGAGAGAGTTTATATCCCAATAGTTGGACTCTTTGGGTTTATCAAACAGTAGATTATTATAATAATTTCCTGCTATTGCACCTAGTCTATTCCACTGATTCATGACTCTATTTCTTAGACAATACCAGACAGTTTTGAGGACTGAATCTTTATAATATAATTTTAGATCTGGTAAGGCTAAGCCACCTTCTTTTGCACTTTTTTTCATTGAATTCTGGGAAATTTTTTTTTAGGTTTTTGCAAGGCAAACAGGCTAAGTGGCTTGCCCAAGGCCATATATCTAGCTAATTATTAAGGGTCTGAGACCGGATTTGTACTCAGGTACTCCTGACTCCAGGGCTGGTGCTCTATCCACTGTGCAACCTTGCTGACCCTTAATCCCTGGAGATTCTTGAATTTTTATTTCTACATATAAATTTACAACTTTTTATAACTCATTAAAGTAAGTTTTTGGAATTTTGATTGGTAGGGCACTAAACAAGTAGTTTAGCTTTGGTAGAATTGTCATTTTTATTATATTAGCTCAACCTATCCTTGAGCAGTTGATGATTGCCCAGGTATTTAAATCTGATTTTATTTCTGTGAGAAGCATTTTGTAATTCTTTTCATAAATTTTCTGAGTCTGCCTTGGTAGGTAGACTCCCAGGTATTTTATTTTGTCTGAGGTTACTTTGAATGGGATTTCTCTTTCTAGTTCTTTCTGCTGTATCTTGCTAGTCATATATAGAAATGTTGAGGATTTATGTGGGTTTATTTTATATCCTGCTACTTTCCTCAAGTTGCTAATTATTTCTAGTAGTTTTTTAGATGACTTTTTCTGATTCTCTAGGTATATCATCATGCCATCTGCAAAGAGTGAGAGTTTTGTCTCCTCCTTCCCAATTCTAATTCCTTCAATTTCTTTTTCTTCTCTTATTGCTGAGGTTACCATTTCTAATATGATATTGAATAGTAGTGGTGATAGTGGGCATCCTTGTTTCACCCCTGATCTTATTGGGAATTCCTCAAGCCTATCCCCATTGCATATAATGCTTGTTGATGGTTTCAGATAGATAGTGCTTATTATTTTAAGGAACAGTCCATCTATTCCTACACTGTCTAGTGTTTTTATTAGGAATGGGTGTTGTATTTTATCAAAAGCTTTTTTTCAGCAACTATTGATATGATCATATAATTTATGATAGGTATGTTATTTATATAATTAATTATACTAACAATTTTTTCTAAAATTGAACCAATCATGCATTCCTGGGATAAATCCTACCTGCTTATCGTATACTATACTAGTGATAATTTGCTGTAATCATTTTGCTAAGATTTTAATTAAGATTTTTGCATCTATATTAGTCAGGGAGATAGGTCTATAATTTTATTTCTGTTTTGACCCTTCCTGGTTTAGGTATCAGCACCATATTGGTGTCATAAAAAGAGTTAGGCAGAGTTCTTTCTTCAGCTATTTTTCCAAAGACTTTATATAGAGTTGGAACCAGTTGTTCCTTAAATGTTTGATAGAATTCACTTGTGAATCCATCTGGCCTTGGAGATTTTTTTCTTAGGGAGTTCAATAATGGCTTGTTGAATTTCTTTTTCTGAGATAGTTATTTACGTATTTAATTTCCTCTTCATTTAAACCTGGGAAATTTATTATTTTATAAATATTCATCCTCTTTACTTAGATTATCAAATTTATTGATATACAGTTGGGCAAAATAATTCTGAATTATTTTAATTTACTCAATATTGGTGGTGAATTCACCTTTTTCATTTATTTTTTTTAATTCAAATTAACCAGAGGTTTATCAATCTCATTATTTTTTCATAAAACCAACTCTTGCTTTTATTTATTATTTCAATAGTTTTCTTGCTTTCTATTTTCTTATTCTCTTCTTTAATTTTTAGAATTTCTAATTTCATATTTAATTGGGGGCATTTAATTTGTTATTTCTCTAATTTTTTTTAGTTGCATAATTAGTTCATTGATTTCTTCTTTCTCTAATTTATTCATGTAAGCATTTAAAGATATAATATATCCCCTGACAGCCACCTTGAGTGTATCCCATAGGTTCTGATATGTTGTATCATTGTTGTCATTATCTAGGATGAAATAATTAATTCTTTCTATAATTTGTTGTTTGATCCACTCATTCTTTAAAACGAGGTTAATTAGTTTCCAATTAGTTCTGGGTCTATATCTCCCTGGCCTAGTATTGCATATGATTTGTATTGCATTATTATCTGAGAAAAATGTACTCACCGTTTCTGCCTTTCTGCTATTGATCATTAGGTTTTTATGTCCTAGTACATGGTCACTTTTTGTGTAAGTTAAGTGTTGTGTACTGCAGAAAAAAAAGTATATTCCTTTATATCCCCATTCAATTTCCTCCATAGGTTTATCACATCTAGGTTTTCTAATAATGTATTTACCTTGTTAACTTCCTTCTTGCTTATTCTATGATTAGATTTATCTAAATCTGAGAGTGGGAGGTTGAGGTGTCCCACTAGTAGAGTTTGCTGTCCATGTTTTTCTGTAGCTCTTTCAACTTCTCTAAGAATTTGGATGCTGTCCCATTGGTTGCATACATATTTAGTACTGAAATTATTGTCTATGGTACCTTTTAGGAGGATATAGTTTGCTTCCTTATCTCTTTTAATGCGATCCATCTTTGCAGCTGCTTTATTTGAGGAGGATTGCTTTTTTCCACTGCAGCTGAAGCAAAATATATTTTGCTCCAACCTTTTACCTTTACTCTATATGTATCTTTCTACTTAAAATGACTTTAATGTATTGTAGGATTCTGGTTTTTAATCCACTCTGCTATCTGCTCACATTTTAAGGGAGAGTTCATCCCATTCACATTCAAAGTTATATTTACTAACTCTTTATTGCCCTCCATGCTATCTCCCTTCTGTTCTTTTTTTCCCCTTTTTTCCCTTTATCCATGTTCCTCAGTGTTTTGTTTCTGAATACCACCACCTTTAGTGTGTTTGCTCTCTTAAATTGACCCCCTCCTCCTTTTCCCCCTTTCCCTTTTCCCCTTCTTCCCTTCCTTCTCTCTCCCCTACCCCTCCCTTCACTAGTTCTCCTTTTCTTTCCACTCCTCATCCCCTCCCTCTCATTTTCCCCTTCTAATGCTGGAAAGGTAAGATAAGTTTCTTAACTTTATTAATTGTGTCTAAATTAACTTTAAGCCAAGTCTGATGAGGTGAATATTCAAGTGGTTCTCACCTCCTACCTTCTTCCTCTCAATTACAATATGTCTTTTGTATATCTTGATGTAATTTACCAAAGATTTACCCAATTCAGTACCCCTCCAGCCTCCCTTCTCCTTACTGCCCCCCTTTTCAAGGAGGTATTGTTTTTAAATGTTTCTATCTGAGTCATAGAAAACTTATGAGTGTCCATCACTTCTGGCTATGTATATTCTTTCTAATAGAATTATAAGACTCTCCCAAGTGGGTATATAGCCAGTTTCGTTTTATTGTCTAGAAGTTGTTTTTTTTTACCTTTTCCTGTGTCTCTTGAGTCTCCTATCTGATGTTCAAATTTTCTATTTAGCTCTGGTCTTTTCATCATGAAATCTTGGAATTCTCCCATTCCATTAAATGTCCATCTTTTTCCCCTGGAGGAGAAGGCTCAGCTTTGCTGGGTAGTAGATTCTTGGCTACATTCCAAGCTCCCTTGCTCTTTGAAATATCTCATTCCAGGCCCTTCAATCCTTTAATGAAGCTGTGGCCAGGTCCAGCCTAATCCTTACTTTGGCTCCTTGGTATGTAAATTTTTCTTCCTAGATGCTTGCAGGATTTTTTCTTTTATCTGATAGTCCTGGAATTTGGCCACAATATAGGCTTTTTCTCTCTTCAGTGTTCTCAGGGAGACCAATACTTCTCAGATTCTCCCTTCTCAAATGGTTCTCAAGGTCAGTGGTTTTGCTGATGGGGTATTTTAAATTTTTTTCTATTTTTTTCGATCTTTTGGTTTTGTTTAAAACAATCTTGTTGTCTCATGAAGTCCTTAGTTTCTGCCAATTCCATTCTTTTTTTTTTAAGAGGAGAAGATTTTTCTTCATTTATCTTTTGGAACTCCTTTTCCAGTTGGTCCATTCTATTTTTGAAGGACTTTTCTAATTGCCCAAAAGTAGTTTTTTTTTTTAATTTATTTTTATTAAAGATATTATTTGAGTTTTACAATTCCCCCCCCATCTTGCTTCTCTCCCCCCACCCCCCCCATGGAAAGCACTCTGTTAGTCTTTACTTTGTTTCCATGTTGTACCTTGATCCAAATTGGGTGTGATGAGCGAGAGACATCATATAATTAAAGAAGAGAAGAGAAGTCTAAGAGGTTAACAAGATCAGACAATAAGATATCTGTTTTTTCGAAATTAAAGGGAATAGTCCTTGCACTTTGTTCAAACTCCACAGCACCTAATCTGGATACAGATGGCACTCTCCTTTGCAGACAGCCCAAAATTGTTCCGGATTGTTGCACTGATGGAATTAGCAAATCCTTCAAGGTTGAACATCACTCCCATGTTGCTGTTAGGGTGTACAGTGTTTTTCTGGTTCGGCTCATCTCACTCAGCATCAATTCATGCAAATCCCTCCAGGCTTCCCTGAAATCCCATCCCTCCTGGTTTCTAATAGAACAATAGTGTTCCATGACATACATATACCACAGTTTGCTAAGCCATTCCCCAATTGAAGGATATTTACTGGATTTCCAATTCTTTGCCACCACAAACAGGGCTGCTATAAATATTTTTGTACAAGTAATGTTTGTACCATTTTTCCTCATCTCTCCAGGGTATAGACCCAGTATTGGTATTGCTGGGTCAAAGGGTATGCACATTTTTGTTGCCCTTTGGGCATAGTTCCAAATAGCTCTCCAGAAGGGATGGATGAGTTCACAGCTCCACCAACAGTGGAATAATGTCCCAGATTTCCCACAACCCTTCCAACAATGATCATTATCCTTCCTGGTCATATTGGCCAATCTGAGAGGTGTGAGGTGGTGCCTCAGAAAAGCTTTAATTTGCATTTCTCTAATAATTAATGATTTAGAGCATTTTTTCATATGGCTATGGATTGCTTTGATCTCCTCAACTGTAAATTGCCTTTGCATATCCTTTGACCATTTGTCAATTGGGGAATGGCTTTTTGTTTTAAAAATATGACTCAGTTCTCTGTATATTTTAGAAATGAGTCCTTTGTCAGAATCATTAGTTGTAAAGATTGTTTCCCAATTTACTACATTTCTTTTGATCTTGCTTACCTTGGTTTTATCTGTGGAAAAGAGTTTTAATTTAATGTAATCGAAATCATCTAATTGGTTTTTGGTGATTTTCTCCAACTCTTCTGTAGCCATAAACTGCCTCCCTTTCCATAGATCTGACAGGTAGACTAGTCCTTGATGTTCTAATTTGTTTATAGTATTGTTTTTTATGTCTATGTCCTGTAACCATTTGGATCTTATCTTGGTCAAGGGTGTGAGGTGTTGGTCTAATCTAAGTTTCTTCCATACTAACTTCCAATTATCTCAGCAGTTTTTATCAAAGAGGGAGTTTTTATCCCAATGGCCGGACTCTTTGGGTTTATCAAACAGCAGATTACTATAATCATCTCCTGCTTTTACACTTAGTCTATTCCAGTGGTCCACCACTCTATTTCTTAGTTTTGATAACTGATGCTTTATAATATAATTTTAGATCAGGCAGGGCTAAGCCACCTTCTTCTGCACTTTTTTCCATTAAGCTCCTGGCAATTCTTGACTTTTTATTTCTCCATATGAATTTACTTACAATTTTTTCTAACTCATTAAAGTAATTTTTTGGAATTTTGATTGGTAGGGCACTAAACAGAGAGTTTAGTTTTGGTAGAATTGTCATTTTTATTATATTAGCTCTCCCTATCCATGAGCAGTTGATATTTGCCTAGTTATTTAAATCTGATTTAATTTGTGTGAGAAGTGTTTTATAATTGTTTTCAAAAAGATTCTGAGTCTCTCTTGGCAAGTAGACTCCCAGATATTTTACACTGTTTGAGGATACTTTGAATGGGACTTCTCTTTCTAGCTCTTCCTGCTGTTTCTTGCTAGACATATATAGAAAAGTTGAGGATTTATGAGGGTTTATTTTATAACCTGCAACTTTGCTGAAATTGGTAATTGTTTCCAGTAGTTTTTTAGATGATTTCTTGGGATTCTCTAGGTAGACCATCATGTCATCTGCGAAGAGTAAGAGTTTTGTCTCTTCCTTCCCAATTCTAATTCCTTCAATTTCTTTTTCTTCTCTAATTGCTGATGGTAAAATTTCTAACACAATATTGAATAGTAGTGGTGATAATGGGCACACTTGTTTGACCGCTGATCTTATTGGGAATGCCTCTAGCCTCTCCCCATTGAATATAATGCTTGTTGATGGTTTCAGATAGATACTGCTAATTATTTTAAGGAACAGTCCATTTATTCATACACTCTCTAGTGTTTTTAATAGGAATGGATGCTGTATTTTGTCAAAAGATTTTTCAGCATCTATTGATATGATCATATAACTTCTGATAGGTTTGTTGTTGATAGAATTGAGTATAATAACAGTTTTCCTAATATTGAACCAACTGTGTATTCCTGGAATAAATCCTACTTGATCATAATGTATTATCCTAGTGATGATTTGTTGTAGTCGTTTTGCTAAGATTTTATTTAGGATTTTTGCATCTATATTCATCAGGGAAATAGGTCTATAATTTTTTTCCTCTGTTTTAACTCTTCCTGGTTTAGGTAACAGTGCCATATTCGTTTCATAGAAAGAGTGAGGCAGAGTTCCATCTTTCCCTATTTTTCCAAAGAGTTTATATAGGATTGGAACCAATTGTTCCTTCAATGTTTGGTAGAATTCATTTGTGAATTCATCAGGCCCTGGAGATTTTTTTTTAGGGAGTTCAATAATGGCTTGTTGAATTTCTTTTTCTGAGATAGGGTTGTTTAGGTATTTAATCTCTTCTTCATTTAACCTGGGCAACTTATATTTTTGTAAATATTCATCCATTTCACTTAGATTATCAAATTCATTGGCATAGAGTTGGGCAAAATAATTTCGAATTATTACTTTAATTTCCTCCTCATTGGTGGTGAGTTCACCTTTTTCATTGATAATACTAGCAATTTGGTTTTCTTTTTTCTTTTTTTTTTCATCAAATTGACCAAAGGTTTATCAATTTTATTGGTTTTTCATAATACCAACTTTTGGTTTTATTTATTAATTCAATATTTTTTTGCTTTTGATTTTATTAATTTCTCCTTTAATTTTTAGAATTTCTAATTTGGAATTTCATTTGGGAATTTTGATTTGTTCTTTCTTTAATTTTTTTAGTTGCATGTTTAGTTCATTGATTTCCTCTTTCTCCAATTTATTCATATAAGCATTTAGAGCTATAATATATCCCTTGAGAGTTGCTTTGAATGAATCCCATAGGTTTTGGTATGTTGTTTCATTAATCTCATTATCTAGGATAAAATGGTTAATTCTTTCTATAATTTGTTTTTTGGTCCACTCATTTTTTAAAACGAGGTTATTCAGTTTCCAATTTGCTCTGGGTCTCTATCTCCTTGGCCCAGTATTGCATATGACTTTTATTGCATTGTGATCTAAGAAAGATGTATTCACTATTTCTGCCTTTCTGCAGTTGATCATTAGGTTTTTATGTCCTAGTACATGGTCAATTTTTGTATAAGTTCCATGTACTGCAGAGAAAAAGGTATATTCCTTTCTATCCCCATTCAGTTTCCTCCATAAGTCTACCATATCTAATTTTTCTAACAATCTATTTACCTCCCTGATTTCTTTCTTGTTTGTTTTATGATTTGATTTATCTAGATCTGATAGTGGGAGGTTGAGGTCTCCCACTAGTAGAGTTTTGTTGTATATGTCTTCCTGTGATTCTTTCAGTTTCTCCTCTAAGAATTTGGGTGCTGTCCCACTGGGTGCACACATATTCAATATTGAAATAACTTTATTGTCTATGGTACCTTTTAGGAGGATAAAGTTTCCTTCCTTATTTCATTTAATGCTATCTATTTTTGCTGCTGCTTTTTCTGAGATAAGGATTGCTACCCCTGCTTTTTTTTACTTCAGCTGAAGCAAAATATATTTTGCTCCAACCTTTTACCTTTACTCTATATGTATCTCTCTGCTTCAAATGAGTTTCTTGTAAGCAGCATATTGTAGGATTCTGGTTTTTAATCCACTCTGCTATTTGCTTATGTTTTAAGGGAGAGTTCATCCCATTCACATTCAAGGTTATGATTACTAATTCTTTATTGCCCTCTGTGCTATCTTCCCTCTGTTTGTATTTTCCCCCTTCCCCCTTTTATCCATATTCCCCAGTATTTTGTTTTTGAATACCACCCCTTCAGTGTGTTTGCCCTCCTATATCACACCCTCCCCTTTCTTTCCCCTTTCCCTTTTTCCCTTCCCTTCCTTTTGTTATTTCCCCTTATTTCCCCCACTCCCCTTCCCTTTCTCCATCCCCCCCCCTCCCCTTTTCCCCTTTTAATACTTGAAAGGTTAGATGTTTTATAAGTTAACTGAGTATGTGTAGGTTGACTTTAAGCCAAGTCTAATGAGAAGAAGATTCAGGTGTTTCTCCTCTGCTCCCTTCTTCCCCTCTATTACCATAGGTTTTTTGTACCTCTTTGTGTAATGAGATTTGTCCCATTCAATCCCCTCCCTCCTCCCGTCTCATTCCTGTCCTCCTTTTTAGGGAGATAGTGTATTTTTTTAGATCATTCTATCTAGGTCATAGAAAATTCTGAGTGACTGTCCCATATAGTTCAGTATATTCTATTGAATAGAGTCAAAATTCCTGAGAGTTATTAGAGTCTTTCTCCCAAGTGGGGTTAAAGCCAGTTACATCCCATTAGATAGTATTCTCATGGATAGGTCATGGATGTCCATCATTTCTGGCTAGGTCCTTAGCTGCAGGGTCTGATTTGATCTTGAAAACTGGGCTGAGCCCTGAGGGAGGGAGCTATTCTCCTTCTGTTGAGTGAGCTCCTTAGCCCTGAGGGGGTGGGTTTGGAGATCTTGTTTATTATTTGTTCTGGGCAAATGGCTCAGCAAAAAGTATGGAGCTCAGGGTCCCAGCTGGTTGTTCTCTAGGCATGCTCTGTGACTGTGCTGGTACTTGCTCTTCTCCACCTGGTCAAAGACTGTGCAGCTAAAGCTGGATCTCACACCTACCACTCACCTTAGTCTCCATGGCTGAGGCTGACCCTCTGGCTTCCCCCAGCTGCCAACCCCAGCTCTAATCCTCTGCTCTTGTCTCCCCATGTACCCATGGTCCCCTGAGACAGACTTTCTTGGTAGGTGTTTATCTCCTAACTTCTCTTTGGGTTTTGTTGATTGAATTTCTGTTAAGAGGTTTCTCTCATGTTATTTCTGAGGGGAAAGAGAGAGCAACTATCATAGTGTCTGTCTTCTCCCTGCCATCTTGACTGTAAGTGGGTGATGTCTTTAGATAATTTTTTTTAATGAAAGAATTCTTTTGTTTTGTTTGCTTATTCTTCCAACTTTCTTCGTAATCTCACACTTGGTATTAGGGCCATGCTGTATATGCTTCTGAAGAGATGATCTGTTCTGGTCCTGCCTTTTCTTTCTTGGGATAATAAGTATTTGCTTATTCAGGTATCTTAAGGATAGCTCAAGCTAGGGACTTGCAAGATAAAATACTCCCAAAATATTTTGATCTAAACCAAGTTCAGTAATTACCCCACCCCAACCTTTCCTGCTAGTTCCTGATCAGGGCTTAGTTCTTAGCAATAATACAATTTTACTGAACTCAAGCACTAACAGTCATATGGGAAACTTTTCTGCTACAAAGTAAGAAAACTACGATTATTCCTCTGAAGATTTCAAAGTGAACTAGAGTTTCATAAGTGATATGGAATTTCTAGGAAAAGAGAGACCAAATTTTCACATGCAACTTTTCAGCAATGTATTACATAAAATGAATTAAGACTATCTGTAGATGGGAAAAAAAATAACCGGATTAGATGTCAAATATTTTGCTTCAATGCTGTGATTTGTGACCCAGTGGTTCCTACACCTATACTGTTGAGTACTTGTTATCCTGATTCCACTTTCAGTTTTAATGTATTTAAATATTACCTTCACTTCCATATATATTAGCCTTATCATTCTGGAGGTCTCTCTTTTCCTAGAAATTCCATATTACTTAGTCTTCTTCAGTGCAACTCAAGCTACTCACATGCTTTTTGTCATATTCTTACTCCAGGTCCAGCTCTTAGCAAAATAGGTGGTAAGATTTTTTTCTTTGTAGAAGGTTTTGACTAAGGCATGAATCTAGTCTCAATAATTTTCTCCTACTTCCCTCATGAGCCCTGTACTATAGCCAAAAAAATTCTTTTTCCTCCACTAAATATGTCACATTTCTCTCTAATTAATTCTGTTTTTTACTATTCTTTAAAGTCAAAATGTCCTTCCTCCAAATCAGTCTAATCCTATTAACATTTTCCAAGGCTCATCTTAAAGTTGTATTCCTTGGTGCCTCCTCCAAACTATTTCATTATATGATATCACAATATTACTGCCTTTTTATAACCATATTTCATTTCCATATCATGTTAGTTACATGTCTCTTTGCCCCTACCATATTTTAAATTCCTTGAGAAAAAAGATCATGTCTTACTTATTGTTATATTCTCTATAATTCCATAATGAGAGTCAGGATGGTTTAATGGATAGGGGACTTACCTTGTACTCAGAGAATTCTAACTAAATTCAAGGGAGTGATGGTATCTCTGGCTTAAAATAGCTATGTGACTCTGGTTTTGTAATTTAGTCTTTAAGTGATCATAAGCAGATTTAAAAGACAATGAGTTACAGATGAGTTGCCAATTTGAATAGAGGAAATTTTCACTGTAGGTGGTCCCTACACAGATAAAATAATTAGTTCCCTATTTGGGAGACAAAAATATCTCTACAGTAACTCTCATAGATCTCATAATATGTTCAATAATTTTTTGAGTGAATGAATAAACAAATTAGTAACCACTCTTAACTCTCATTGCTTCCTTCCTTTCATCTCTCTACTTTTTCACCCTTACCATCCTGTTCATTCTTGAATTACATTTCCTACCCCATTTTGTCAGCTATCTGTGAGTTAATTTTTAATTGATAATTCAGGTGGTGGTGGATGAATGCCTCCCAGAGGTATTTATATTTAAAAAGGGAATCCTGAAGATATAAAACCATCAGGAGCCATAGGAACTCTGTTGTAATAATGGTGTGAGAAGTATGAAGCTGAATATTGTTTTTGGGTGGGGAGCCCTATAGGATGCCTCCCCCCATTCTCATTTTAATAATAATGACTCATATTCCTGTAGAATTATAATGTAACTTTAAAACAACAACCTTATGAAATATGTAGTTTTTCTTTATTTTTTTTTGCATAGGACTTATGATTTTATTAGTATAAGGAGCTTCCAAAGAGAAAATTTCCTCCATCAATGCAAAATATCCCATGCTCTGCAATTTACAGTCTGAGAGAGTTGCCTGAGGCACTAAGAGATTAAAGTAACTTACTCAGTCACACTCAACCAGTCTTTGTCAGAAATACAATGTGAAGCCAGGTCTTCCTATCTCTGAGACCAGCTCTCTAAAATTTAAAAAAAAAAAAAAAAAATATATATATATATATATATATATATACATATACATATATGATTTCCCCCTCTTAAACAAATGAAAAAATTGAAACTCAGAGATGTCAAGGGAATCCCTTAAAATCATAGATCTAATCAGTTTAACAAGGACAGTTTAACAAGGACAGGGTTTAGAACTAGCTCTAGTAATACTGGGTGCTTTGCTCCTCATTAAGCTGCCCCCAAGCAGCAGCCTTCTATGACTGAGCACAAATTTGATGATTTTTGTCCTGTAACAGTGCCCAGCCCTAAGTCCCTTTAATAGGAAAAAAGAAAACAAAAACACACCCCTATTCTCATTAAAGAATGTGTTAACCAGCTTTTATTCAAGTCACTGATAAAACTGTCATACATCACATGGCAAAGTGTAGGTGCCTGGAGCACTACACTGAAATCATCATGCCAAGCTGACATAATATTAATGGCTACTCTTTTATTCTGGCCATTAAAACAATTTTAGACTACATATTTGAATATCACTTAGTAAAAGTTCTGAATTTTAATCTCACTTGTCACCTGTATGATCTGGGGCAAGTCATTTAAACTCTCTTGGTCTTAGTTTCCTGATTTGTAACATGAAGAAATTGAAAAAAGTGGTTTCTAACATCCTTCCAGTTCTAAAGTTATGCAACAACAGTATATATTAACCAATTTAATTCATTATTATTATTTACTCTAGATTTTTTTATCTGTTGCTCAAGAAGAATATGAGATAGCGTAGTCAAACATTTTGCTAAAATCTAAGTAAACTGCATCTACAATATTTCTCTGATCTACTAGCTTAGTAGCCATGTCAAAAAAAGGAAAAGAAAAAGGTTAGTATGGCATAATATCTTCTTAATATAGCCATGCTGGGTCTTTATAATTACATATTGATTCCCTTTCTAGATTTTTGCCAGTTATACCTTTTTAGAACAATTTTAGAATTTCCCCAGGAGGATAGTCTAGAGCCATTCCCAGTACCATCAAGGGTGAAACAAGGATGCCCATTATCACCACTATTATTCAATATCATATTAGAAATGTTAGCCTCAGCAATGAGAAGAAAAAGAAATTGAAGGAATTAGAATTGGGAAGGAAGAAACAAAACTCTCACTCTTTGCAGATGACATGATGGTATACCCAGAGAATCCAAAAAATTCATCGTAAAAATGACTAGAAATAATTAGCAATTTTAGCAAAGTCACAGGATATGAAATAAACCCTCATAAATCCTCAACATTTCTATATATGATTAGCAAGATACAGCAGCAGAAAGAGCTAGAAAGAGAAATCCCATTAAAGTAACCTCAGACAATATAAAATACCTGGGAGTCTACCTGCTAAGGCAGACTCAAAAACTTTTTGAAAACAATTACACAACATTTCTCACACAAATAAAATCAGATATAAATAACTGCTCATGGATAGGCCGAGCTAATATAATAAAAATGACAATTGTACCAAAATTAAATTACCTGTTTAGTGCCTAACAATCAAAATTCCCAAAAATTACTTTAATGAGTTAGAAAAAGTTGTAAGTAAATTCATATGGAAAAATAAAAAGTCAAGAATTTCTAGGGATTCAATGAGAAAAAGTACAAAAGAAGGTGGCTTAGCCTTATTAGGTCTAAAATTATATTATGAAGCATCAGTAATGAAACCTGTCTGGTATTGGCTAAGGAATAGAGTGCTGGATACGTGGAATAGACTAGGTGCAATATCAGGAAATGATTATAGTAATCTCCTGTTTGATAAACCCAAAGAGTCCAGCTATTGGCATAAGAACTCTCTCTTCCATAAAAACTTTTGGGAAAATTGGAAGTTAATATGGCAGAAACTTGGATTAGACCAACACCTCACACCCTATACCAAGATAAGATCAAAATGGATACAGGATTAGATATATCAAAAACAATATTATTAGCAAACTGGAAGATCAAGGACTAGTCTACCTGTCAGATCAATGGAAAGGGAAGCAGTTTGTGATCAAGGAAGAGATGGAGAACATCATTAAAAACTAACTAGATAATTTTGATTACATTAAATTAAAATGCTTTTGCACAGATAAAACCACTGTAACCAAGATCAAAAGAAATGTAGTAAATTGGGAAACAATTTTTACAATTAGTATTTCTGACAAAGGACTCATTTCTAAAATATTCAGAGAACTGAGTCAAATTTTCAAAAAAAAAAGCCATTCCCCAGTTGACAAATGGTCAAAGAATATGCAAAGGTAATTTACAGATGAGGAAATCAAAGCAATCCATAGTCATATGAAAAATTGCTCTAAATCATTCCTTATTAGAGAAATACAAATTAAAGCATCTCTGAGATACCACCTCACACCTTTCAGACTGGCCAATATGACCAGCAAAGAAAATGATCATTTTTGGAAGGGATGTGGGAAATCTGGGATATTAATACATTGCTGGTGGAGCTGTGAATTCATCCAAACTTTCTGGAGAGAAATTTGGAATTACACCCAAAGGTCAACAAAAATGTGCATGCCCTTTGATCCAGTAATACCACTACTATGTCTATACCCTGAAGAAATTATGAAAAAGGGTAAAAACATCATTTGTACAAAAATATTCATAGCGGCCCTGTTTGTGGTGACAAATAATTGGAAACTGGGTAAATGTCCTTCAATTGGGGAATGGCTTAACAAACTGTGGTATATGTATGTCATGGATCACTATTTTTCTATTAAAAACCAGGAGGGATGGGAATTTAGGGAAGCCTGGAAGGATTTGCATGAACTGATGATGAGTGAGATGAGCAGAACCAGAAAAACATTGTACATCCTTAACAGCAACATGGGGGTGATGGCAACCTTGAGGAACTTGCTCATTCCATCAGTGCAACAATCAGGGACCATTTGGGGGGTATCTGTGATGGAGAATACTTTCTGTATCCAGAGAAAGATTCATGGAGTTTGAACAAAGACCAAAGACCACTACCTTTAATTTAGTTTAAAATAAATTATCTTATTATGTATTTCTGCTGTCTTTTATACTTTATTTTTCTTTGATTTCTCTCTCATCACATTCAACTTAGATCACTATATACCATGGAAACAATTTAGAGACTACAGACTGCCTTCTTGTGGAGGAGGGAGGGAAGATTGGGGGGGATTGTCAAACTCAAAATAAATAAAATCTTAAGAAAAAAATGAATTTTCCCAGGAAAATAAAATCAAACTAAATGTCTTATAGTTAGAAAATTATACTTTGTCCCCTCACCCCTTTTAAAAATCAAGACAATCTCTATCCTTATCAAATGCTACAGTTCTTCTGTTGTCCATAGCTCTTCAAAATATCATGGACAGTAGCTAAGAAATCACATACCAATTATTTCAGTACCTGAGGATGTAGTTCAGGGCAACAAAGTGATTACTTGTTGTCTCCTTACTTGTCTTGGACATCAATTCCCTGTTAGTCATTTTTGCTCTATCGTTTCTAGTGCAAAAGTCATTTGCCTTGAAAGAGAAAACAGGAACTAAATAAAAATTAAGCAGCTCTTCTTTATCTCTATTATTAGTGATCATAGACAATTTCTCCTTCCAATAATAGTCCTGTTCTTTCTTTAATGATACTCTTTCTCCCAATATAGTTAATAAAAAAATAAATAATAAACAATAAACCTATTTTGGTGTCCTTATCTTCCCTTGTAAGACTCAACTTATTCTGAGCTTTAGCAAATCTGATACAATTATAGAATTATGCTAATTTCTTATATTCATTCAAGTCACTTGTCCTTGCCTCCATTCTCCAGAAGAGTTTCTTTTTTAAATCTAGCTTGATGAGTGAATCCCCTGTGAATTTCCTTCAATTTTTTCAGACTATTCCTTTTTCATTTGTTATCAAGATTGTTTTCTATCATGTCTTAAGAATTTCATACTTGAACATCCTGGAGTGACTTTCCCTATAGAACTTTAGTTCATAGGATTCTTCCTACCTTTATTTCTTCTGTATTGTTTGGAACCTACCTTTCCCCAAATCTATATCTGATTGTCTTCTTCTACTCTATCATATATTCAAGTTAGAACCTGTTCCCTTAGGTGATGGGATTATTTTTACCCCAACATCTTCAGATCAGAAAGAATAAAATCCTATATAAAATTTCTTCTTTGGGGTTGGCTAGGTGGCGCAGTGGATAGAGCACTGGCCCTGGAGTCAGGAGTACTTGAGTTCTACTCTGGCTTCAGACACTTAATAATTACCTAGCTCTGTGGCCTTGGGCAAGCCACTTACCCCCATTTGCCTTGCAAAAACCTAAAAAAAATGATTTCTTCTTTGCATGTTCCTCTACCTTTTAAACCACTAAATTGAATCATGAAGTTTTTAATTGTTCTCTTTTTTGACACATATCTATAGTATATGTCTGGATAACTGAAGTCTACTAAATCATTAAATCACAACTCTGGACCAGGCTGGTAAGTTGTTTCCTGAACTCTTCATCCATTTCTTTCCTGGGACTTTATAAAATACATCAATTACAATTTTTTTTCTATTTCTCAATTTCCCAAAATTAGAAGATGAATAAAGGATATTATCACAGAACTGTATGACAAGAAGAGAAGCTGAACTGGTTATACAGCAAGAGAAATATATGGAATGTGGACAGTCAGGGTGTTTCTCCAGTAGCTTAGTGGTGTTAAGGTATAGTAATTTGCAAGGCAATTGCTGGTTTGTTTGTTCTTGATTTTTGCAGGCAATGGAGGTTAAGTGACTTTCCCAGAGTCACATTGATAGTAAATGTCTGAAGTTGGATTTGAACCCAGGTTCTCCGGACTCCAAGGCTGATGCTCTATCCACCTAGCTGCCCACTGGTGTATTTTGATGGAGGGAGCTACCTCATTAATAATTCCTTTTCATGATGAAATAATACAGTTTTTTAAAATTACAAAATACTTTTCAAATACTTCAGATGCAATAACAAATGAAAAATACTTCCTGCCCCCAAATATTTATATTATCTGAGGGGGGTAGATATAATATTTGTATAGATAAGTAAGTACAGGGTAATTTGAAGAGTGCATCAGTATTAATTATTAAGGAGATGAATGAAGATTTCCCAAAGGAAGGGACTCCTGAGTTGAGTTTTGAAAGAATATAAAGATTTCAAGAGATAGAAATGAGAAGGGAAAGATTTTCAGGCATATGAGAAAGTCAATGCAACACTAAGGAAGGAGGGTGTAGAAAAGATTCTCATTGAGAAATTTCACAAGAAGATATTTGACTTGATAGTTATTGAGATCTCCTGTTTGACTCTGATATTCAATTGGTCTTATAACTTAGGACTCCTTGGTAAGATCAGAGTAGAGTGGGGAAACTGGAAAGAAACCTTTGGGGACAAATGGGCTCTTTTCCTTCTAGTCATACTAAATGTATTGACCTTTACCTCACTGGCCAGGCTAATTAAAATGGAATGCATGAAAAGGTGTGGGACTAGACTCAGTGTTTTCAGTTCCTCACATATGGCAGTGCCACATCCCCCACCCCCAAAACTCAAACCCATAACCTCACTTCAGGGAAGAAAACTGAGAAGGGCTGGGTGATCAAGAGAAGATTGAATTGTATTTAACAGACTTGTTTCCTGCATTACTGTCACAAATGACAAGTCACTTTTATATGGGGAAAAAAGAAATGCATTTGCTTTTCAAGAATGAAAGCAAGAGATTAAAACTTGAAGAGCTGCTAGTACCTACTAGGGGATTTTGAAGCCCAGGCTATCCTGAGACAATTCTGCTAATAAATCATGGATTTTGGGGGAGGGAGAGAGAGCTCTTTGGCCTATTTTCTTGGCTTAAATTTTTCTAGTATTTATAAAAGGATGGTGGTTGGGGGCTAACAAAAAAAAGGACTATGATGAAATAATAATCTAGAGTGCTTACTTCCTACTTATAATTAGAAAACTCAGATTTCAGGGCTAGAAGGGAGCCTCCAGATCATCTCAAGCAAGAAACACTTTTTTTTTTGTTTTTAGGTTTGTTTTTTTTGCAAGGCAAATGGGGTTAAGTGGCTTGCCCAAGGCCACACAGCTAGGCAATCATTAAGTGTCTGAGACCGGATTTGAACCCAGGTACTCCTGACTGGAAAGCCAGTGCTTTATCCACTATGCCACCTAGCTGCCCCAAGAAACACTTTTTGAGGCTAGGTAGCACCAGGAGTAAAAACACTGGATTTGGAGTCAGGAAGATTTGAGTTCAAATACTGCCTCAAACTCAGGATGTTTGACCCTAAGGAAATGCAAAACTTTTTTCATTTGAGGATGAGAAAAATAAAAGTATCTTCATTACAAGATTATTGTGATCATTCAATGAGATCACATATGTATAGCTCTTTACAAACTATAAAATACTCTATTAAAGCTATTATTATTATTATTATTATTATTATTATTATTATATGCCAACTATTATTATAATGCAGAAAACACTAAGTTAAGGACTTGAAGAAGGTGTATTGTCCTCATAAAATGTGTAGTTGTTATTATAAGACACCAACACAATAGCTATAAAGAGGATTCTAGACTGAGAATGAGAAAGGATTTTAGAAGTCTTATTTTTCAGGTGAGAAAACAGACATAACTCAAATTAGCAATATTGCACAGGACAACAAATTTGAACCCAAGAACTTTGACACCAAATCCTGCAATTTCCTATTTACCCTGTTTATTGTTATTCCGTTAAGTTGTTTTTCAGTTGTGTATGTGTGACTTTTTGTGACTCCATTTGGGTTTTCTTAGTAAAGATACTAGAGTGGTCTGCCTTTTCCTTCTGCAGCTCATATTACAGATGAGGAAACTGAGGCAAACTGGGTTAAGTGACTTGCCCAGGGTCACCCAGCTGAGGCCAGATTTGACCTCAGGAGCATAAGTCTTCCTGACATCAGGCTTGGCCCTCGATCCATTGTGCCACCTAGTCACTCCTCACCATATTACTGCTATCACTAAGTATGACAAACATTTGGAAAATTGAAGAACAAAGACGTGTAAGGTCTAAAGTGAGAGACTGTTACTGAGTAGAAGCATTATGGAAGGGAATCTCTCCCTTCCATATCCATGATCCACATGAATCAGCTCAGACACCTAGAAAACTCCAGTGACTTGCTGAAAGTCACACAGTGACTTGGAAACAAAATCATGGCTTGAAGCAGCATTCCCAAAGCTCTCTCCACAATAATGAGAAAAGGGCTATTACATAATACATTTCTAATCACCATCTTTCAAACTTGAAATTCATAATCTCTTTATGTTCTGAGAAGTCCTATTCTTGGTCCTTTGCCCTCCCCCAAATAACAATTCCCTCTGATTTCCCCATCATCTTGGTTATGAACTCTAGGGTCCTAGGATGATCACTTCCCTCTACTGGGTGAGGAGAGACTGTGAAACTATTATTCCCAGTCTGTCCTTGCTTTGTGACCTTGGACAAGTGAGTTAACTTCTCTATGCCAATACTCTCATGCATTAAACAGAGGCAAGTACATCAACTTGTCCCTTCGGGTGATTTTAAGGCTTAATTAATTAATACAAGCAAAGAACTATGACATCCTGGATCGAAGGAAATCAAGGAAATGCAGTGCATTTTAAAATAGCATTATGAGTTCAGAATAAACCACGAATGCAGATAAACTTTCAAATGATTAAAAAAAATTCTGATTTAGTGCCCAAGGGTCTAGAAATCAAAGAATTCCCAGAGATGAAACATTGGTGGGGAGGGAGAGAAAAATGCCATGCATTCTAAAAGCAGAATTCACCCTAAATAGTGTGTTTCTTAAATTTTTCCATGAAGCATCAACCAGCCTTTAAAGGAGGGCTGTGAGCTCTGTCTCCTGCTGCTTGAGAGGATAATAGGACAAACGGCTTTTCCATTACAGATAAGAAATATGTGTTTTAAGCATGCTCTGGGGAAATTTACCTGCTGGCCAATTATGGCCAGGAGGGAAGTGCCACAGAAAATGACATTCCACTCAGGCCGTCTGGGCACTGAGCATTGTTAGCAAGGAATAAGTGTGAGTAATTATGGAGAGGGACTATTGGTGCAAGCAGGGGATGGGACAGGCTTAAAAAAGATGCATTTTTTTAAAAAAGTATTGATTTATTTTTGAATTTTACAATTTTCCCCCAATCTCACTTCCCTCTCCCCACCCTCCCAGAGAAGGCAGTCTGTTATTCTTTATATTGTTTCCATGCTATACATTGATATAAGTGAATGTGTTGAGAGAGAAAAGTGAAAAACATAAAAGATATAGCAAAATTGCATAATAAGATAGCAGGTTTTTTTTAATTAAAAGTAATATTCTTTGGTCTTTCTTCAAACTCCACAGTTCTTTCTCTAGATACAGATGGTATGCTCCATTGCAAATACCCCCCAAATTGTCCCTGATTGTTGCATTGATGGGATGAGAAAATCCATTAAGATTATCACCCCTATGTTGCTGTTATGGTGCAAAATGTTCTTCTGGTTCTGTTCATCTCACTCAGCATCAGTTTATGCAAATTCTTCCAGGCTTCTCTGAATTCCCATCCCTTCTTTTTTCTGATAGAACAATAATGTTTCATAACATACATATACCACAATTTGTTCAGCCATTCCCCAATTGATGGACATTCACTCAATTTCTAGTTCTTTGCCACCACAAACAGAGCTTCTATGAATATTTTTGTACAAGTGATGTTTTTGCCCTTTTTCATAATCTCTTCAGGGTACACACCCAGTAGTGGCATTGCTGGATCAAAGGGTATGTACATTTATATTGTCCTTTGGGCATAATTCCAAATTGCTCTCCAAAAAGATTGGATAAGTTCATAGTTCCAACAACAATGCATTAGTGTCCCAGATTTCCCACATCCCTTCCAACATTAATTATTGTCATTTCTGGTCACATTGGCCAGTCTTAGAGGTGTGAGGTGGTATCTCAGAGATGCTGTAATTTGTATTTCTTTAATAAGTAATAATTTCGAGCAATTTTTCATATGACTATGGATTGCTTTGATTTCCTCATCTGTAAATTATCTTTGCATATGTTTTGACCATTTGCTAATTGGGGAATGGCTTGTTTTTGTTTTTATAAATTTGACTCAGTTCTCTATTTATTTTAGAAATGAGTCCTTTGTCAGAAATTCTGTTTGTAAAAATTGTTTTCCAATTTACTACATTCCTTTTGATCTTGGTTATAGTGGTTTTGTCTCTGCCAAAGCCTTTTAATTTAATGTAATCAAAATCATTTAGTTTGTTTTTAATGATGGCCTCTATAAGTTCCTTCATCATAAACTGCTTCCCTTTCCATAGATCTGACAGGTAAACTATTCCTTGATCTCCTAGTTTTCTTAGAATATTGTCTTTTATGTCTAAATCTTGTATCCATTTTGATCTTATCTTGGTATAGGGTGTGAGGTATTGGTCTAATCTAAGTTTCTGCCATATTAACTTCCAATTTTCCCAATAGATTTTATCAAAGAGAGAGTTTTTATCCCAAAAGCTGGACTCTTTGGGTTTATCAAATAGCAGATTACTATTATCATTTCCTGCTATCTCTCTTTTGCACCTAGTCTATTCCACTGATCCATTACTCTGTTTCTTAGCTAATACCAGACAGTTTTGGTGACTGATACTTTAAAATATAATTTTAGATCTGGTAGGGCTAAGCCACTTTCTTTTTCACTTTTTTCCCCATTAAATCCTTGGAAATTCTTGGATTTTTATTTCTCCATATGAATTTACTTACATTTTTTTTCTGAATCATTAAAGTAATTTTGTTTTGGCATTGTGATTAGAAGGGCACTAAAAAAGTAGTTTAATTTAGGTAGAATTGTCATTTTTATTATATTACCTCAGCCTGTCCATGGCCAGTTGATACTTGCCCAATTATTTAAATATGATTTTATTTCTGTGAGAAGCATTTTGTAATTCTTTTCATAAATTTTCTGAGTCTGCCTTGGCAGGTAGGTTCCGAAGTATTTTGTATTGTCTGAAGTTACTTTGAATGGGATTTCTCTTTCTAGCTCTTTCTGCTGTATCTTGCTAGCCATATATAGAAACACTGAGAATTTTTGAGGGTACACTTTGTATCTTGCAACTTTACTAAAATCGCTAATTGTTTCTAATAGTTATTAAGATGATTTTGGGGGGGATTCTCTGGGTATACAATCATGTCATCTGCAAAGAGTGAGAGTTTTGTCTCTTCCTTTCCAATTCTAATTCCTTCAATTTCTTTTTCTTCTCTTATTGCCGAAACTAATATCTCTAATACGGTATTGAAAAGTAGTGGTGATAATGGGCATCCTTGTTTCACTCTTGTTCTTACTGGGAATGTCTCTAGCTTATCCCCATTGCATGTAATGTTTGTTGTTGATTTCAGATAGATAGTACTTATTATTCTCAAGAACAATCTATTTATTCCTATACTTCCCAGTGTTTTTAGTAGGAATTAGTGCTTTATTTTGTCAGAGGCTTTTTCAGCATCTATTAACATAATCATATGATCTCTGATAGGTTTGTTATTGATATAATTAATTATACTAACAGTTTTCCTAATATTGACCAACCCTGCATTCCTGGAATAAATCCAACCTGGTCATAGTGTATTATACTGGTGATAATTTGCTGTAATCATTCTGCTAAGATTTTATTCAAGATATTTGCATCTATATTCATCAGGGAGATAGGTCTATTCTTTTCTTTCTCTGTTTTGACTCTTCCTGGTTTAGGTATAAGCACCATATTGGTGTCATAGAAAGAGTTAGGCAGAGTTCTGTCTTCACCTATTTTTCCAAAGACTTTATATAGAATTGGAACCAGTTGTTCCTTAAATGTTTGATAGAATTTACTTGTGAATCCATCTGGTCCTGGAGATTTTTTTCTTAGGGAGTTCAATAATGGCTTGTTGAATTTTTTTTCTGTGATAATTATTTAGGTATTTAATTTCCTCTTTATTTAACCTGAGAAACTCATAATTTTATAAAAATTCATCTCCTTCACTTAGATTATCAAATTTATTGACATACAGTTGGGCAAAATAATTCTGAATTATTATTTTACTTTCCTCTTCATTGGTGGCGAGTTCACCTTTTTTTAATTATTGTTTTTTAAATCAAATTAACCAGAGTTTTATCAATTGTATTGTTTGTTTTTCATAAAACCAACTCTTGGTTTTATTTATTAGTTCAATAGTTTTCTTGCTTTTGATTTTCTTAATTTCTTCTTTAATTTTTAGAATTTCTAATTTGATGTTTAATTGGGTGTTTTTAATTTGTTCTTTCTCTAATTTTTTTAGTTGCATGTTTAGTTTGTTGTTGGGAACCATCCTGTATGGGAACATTGTGAATTATCTTCACTTGGTGTCCTTGAACACCAAAGTCTTATCTTACACTAAGTGCCAGAAAGATTGGAAGAAGTGGGAGAGGATTAGAGACTGAAAGGTATTCAAGCACTAGTGATTTTGTAAATAAACAGAGCACTTGGAGATCTTGATGGAGTACTTGTCTCCTTTGTTATCCTTGTCTCCTGACCCTTCAACGCACACTTGAGGAAGAGTGAAGGAGTCCAGAACTGGGACTCAACATAAAAGACCAGGGAGGGGACTCAACATAAGAGTACAGAAAAGGGACTCAATTGAGTTCATTAATTTCCTTTTTCTCCAATTTATTCATATAAGCATTTAAAGAAAAATATATCCCCTTTCAACTGCCTTCGCTGTATCCTTTAAGTTTTGGTATGTTGTTTCTTTATTGTTATTATCTATGCAGAAATCATTAATTCTTTCTAAAATTTGTTGTTTCATCCATTTATTCTTTAAAATGAGGTTACTTATTTTCCAATTAGTTTAGGTCTATCTCTCCTGACCCATTATTGGATGTATTTACTAATTCTGCCTTTCTGCATTTGATTGTTAGGTTTATATGTCCTAGTACATGGTCAATTTTTGTGTAAGTGCCATGTACTGCAGAAAATATACACACACACACACATACACACACACATATATATATATACCTTTCTATCCCCATTCAATTTTCTCAAAAGGTCTATCATACCTAGGTTTTCTATCAATCTATTTACCCCCTTAATTTCCTTCTTGTTTATTTTATGGTTAGATCCATCTAAAGCTGAGAGCAGGATGTTGAGGTCTCCCACCAGTAGAGTTTTGCTATCTATGTCTTTGTGTAACTCATACAATTTCTCCTCTAAGAATTTGGATGCTATACCACTTGGTGCATACATATTTAGTATCGAAATTGCTTCATTGTCTCTGGTACCTTTTTAGGAGGATATAGTTTCTTTCCTTATCGCTTAATGAGAACTATTTTTGCAGCTGCTTTGCTGAGATAAGGATTGCTACCCCTGCATTTTTGCTTAAGCTGAAGTAAAATATATTTTGCTCCAGCCTTTTACCTTTACTCTATATGTATCTCTCTGTTTCAAATGAGTTTCTTATAAGCACCATATTGTAGCATTCTGATTTTTAATCCACTTTGCTATTTGCTTATGTTTTATGAGAGAGTTCATCCCATTCACATTCAAAGTTATAATTACTAACTCTTTATTGCTCTCCATACTATCTTCCCTTTGTATTTCTCCCTTTTTCACTTTATCCATATTCCCCAATATTGTGTTTCTGAATACCACTACCTTCCATGTTTTTGCCCTGTCATATCTAGCCCCCCTCCCCTTTCCCTTTGCCCCTTCTTTCTTCCCTTCATTCTATCAGTTCCTCTTTTTCCTCCCCCCTCCCCCTTTTCCTTTTTTAATACTTGAAAGGTAAGATAAATTTCTTACCTTAACTGAGTGTATCTATGTTAAGTTTAAACCAAATCTGATGAGAGTAAGATTCAGGGGGTACTCACCTCCTCCCTTCTTCCCCCCTATAGCAATAGGTCCTTTGTAACTCTATGTAATATGATTTATCCTATTCAATCTCTTCCGTACTCCTGTCTCTTTATTTTCCACCTTTTTAAGTAGACCTTGTTTTTAAATCATTCTCTCAGAGTCTCGGTTAAGTCAGGAGTGTCCATAATTTGTGGCTACATATATTCTCTCTAATAGAGTTACAATTCTTGAGAGTTATGAGAGTCTTTCTCCCAGTTGGGGAATATAGCTAGTTTCATCTTATTGGATAGCAGTTTTTTCCTTTACTCTTTTTTTAAACCTTTTCATGTATTTCTTGAGTCTCCTATTTGAAGTCTAAATTTTCTATTTAGCTCTGATCTTTTCATCAGGAAAAGTTGGAAGTCTCCTATTTTGTTAAATGTCTATCTTTTCCCCTGGAAGAGAAGGTTCAGTTTTGCCATATAGTGAATTTTTGGTTGCATTCCAAGATATCTTGCTCTTTGGAATATTGTATTCCAGTATTCCAGGCCCTTCAAACCCTTAATGTTGATGCAGACAGTTCCCTTGTTATCCTTACTGTAGCTTTTTGGCATCTAAAATGTTTCTTTCTGGTTGTCTGCAGGATTTCTCTTTTATCTGATAGTTCTGGAATTTGGCCACAATATTCCTTGGTGTTTTCATTTGGGGATCCCTTTCCTGAGGGGATCAATATATTCCAGGCTTTTTTTTCCTCTTCAATACTTTCAAGGAACCCAATAATTCTTAAGTTGTCTCTTCTAGATCTATTCTCTAGGTCAGTGGTTTTGCTGATGAGGTATTTTACATTTTTTTCTGTTTTTTTTATTTGTTTGGTTTTATTTAACAGATTCTGGTTGTCTCATGAAGTCATTGATTTCTACAGACTCCATTCCTTTTTTTTAGAGAAGAATTTTCTTCATTTACCTTTTTGCAACTCCTTTTCCAATTGGTCAATTCTATTTTTGAAGGAGTTTTCCATTTGTCAGATCAAGGTTTTGAGAGAATTATTTTCTTTTTACATTTGTCCAATTGTATTTTCCAATGATTTGTTTTCTTGTTGCAAGGTGTTAATTTTCTCTTGGGTTTCTTTTCCCAAATTTTCCAATTGATCTTTAAACTCCTTCATGATTTGTTCAAGGAAGTCTTTCTGGGCTGGAGACTAAATCATATTCTCCTCAGAATTTCTAGATAGTTAAGGTCTTTACTTCCAGGTAGTTTTTCTATGGACCCTACTTTTCAATGGTCTTTCTTCATTTTCTTAAGATCTTGTGTTGGGGAGGGACTGGTTCACAGAGGTTAGGTATTGAAATCCCTAGAGGCTATTGCTCTCTGGGTTTAGGAATTCCAACTGGGTCGGACAGTAGGGGGTGCTAGAGGTTTTTCTCACTTGGCTTATTAACTCCAAAAGGGACGGACCAGCAGGAGGTGCTAGTTGCTTTCTCTGGAGTGTCTGTGACCTTGATTTGAGGGGGCGGTGCTGCTGTATACTTTTATCCTTGAACAATTTGTGCTGTAGCCTGTGGTGAGAATGTTAATCTCCCTACTTAGCTGAGGGAGCTCTGCTGCCCATGCCTGTGGGGGGAGGGGGGCTGTACCGTGTTTTTTTCTGGGAGGAGCCCTCGCTAAAGTGAAGTTTGGAGTCCATGGTCTTCCCAAGAAGCCAAACTGAGCAAATAGATGTCCAACTGCTCTCCATATCTCTCTCTGTGCTGGAACTTGCCCTCTAGCCCTGCTGGAGCACCCTAGACTACTGCTCCCACAGCCAAAGTCTCTGTTTCCACTTGGCTCTTGGACCACAGCTCTCACAGTCAATGTCTCCACAGCTGATCTTAGGTTTGTCTGGCTCACCCTGCCCCTGCTGGCTCTCTGCTTTCTTCCCTGACTCACTCATGATCCCCAGAAACAGACCTTGAGGTAGATGTTCTTCTCCTAGCTTCTTTTTCTGGGTTTTGTCAATCCAATTTCTGTTAAGAGGTTTGTTTCATGTTATATATGAGGGAAGACCAGAAGATCTTAGCACAGTGCCTGTCTTCTCTCTGCCATTTTGGCCAGAAATCCAAAAGATGCATTTTTTTCAAAAAATGAGCTAACAGATAGCTGGGATTCCATTTCTTATTATCAGAAGAGGCTCTAGTGATTCCTTCCACCTTTCCCTGGTAGATATGACAGAATTTAAAAGGGGACTATGGGTCTTTTCCTGGAGAAGATAGAATCCTGGGGATTCAATGGTCAGAATGGTTTCTGATTCTTAATCTTAGCATTTCATAATTGTCACTGGTGGGTATTTCTTAAGGGTCTGAGTGTAAGGTCCGCTTTAAATCCAAATATTCATGATACCATCTCTGAGCAGAATATGTATAGTATGACAAATAATATGGTACAGTGAGGGGTCACAAAGAGTCAGACATGACTAAAATTATTTAACAGCAACAGCTACAAATGGTACAGTGACTAGAGAGCTGACCTCCAAGTCAGGAAGCCCCAACTGGGTTCAAAAGCTACCTCTTGCATAGACAGGTGGTATAATCCTAGACAAACCATGGAGTTTCTAATGGTCTTAAAAAAGTTTCAGAAAAGTGTTGGCCTATATCAGAGTTCTTTGACTTTTTTTTTAATCTAGTTAAAATCACAGGTGTCTTTTTTTTCTATGTAGAGGTATGGGTTAAAATATTTATAAATAAAAGCACTTTTGATTTAAGGCATTATGCTAGGTTTTAGGAATTCAGAGTTGTTGATGCAGGGCCCTACCTTTAAGAAGTTTATAATCTATTTGAGAAGATTAAAAAAAAATACTAAGAAGGTTCAATGACAGTCAAAGAGATAGTATAAGATAGCTATCAAATAGATAGTTGGAAAAAATGACTGCCATGAATTCACAGTGTACAGGGGTGGGCAGGGAGAATTTCCTGGAGATGGAGTAATGTGATTTGGGTTTTGAAGGATGGGAGGAATTTTGAGAGATGAAGAGGAATGGGAAGAGCTTCTTTCCTGAGCTTCGAATAGAATGAGCATAAATGTGGAGGCAGGAAAACAGAGACAATATTCAGAGGGCAGGATCCTATCAATCTAACCAGAGCCCCTAAGTCTGTGTAGATAGGCTGGGGTCAGACAGCAACAGAATTTTGACTGTCAAAATGCCAAGTTTAAGAAGGAGGCACTTTGGGGCTCACCATAAGGAATGAGTTACCAAGGAATGATTCAGCAGTATGATGGGCTTTCTTGTGAGCTGGTGATATGACTATCAGTGGAAGAGATCAATGTAAATCATGACTACTCTATGCAATGTCAGACAAGATCCTATAGGGAATGATGGGAAGTTGAAGTTCTAAGGACCCTGATGTTGTAAATACACAGAAAAAAAGGTTCCCTATCCCTACCATAAATTATACTTCTACCCTTTACTCTACTGGGAGTCATTAAAGGCTTTTGAGAAAGGTAGTGACAAGATAAAGCACATTTACCACCTATTAAACTGTATGGCCTTGGGAAAAGCAGTACATTTTCTGACAGTTTTCTCCTCTATAAAATGGGAACCATGCCTGATCTGCTTTCCACACATGGTTGTTTCAATAAAAAAAAATAATGTGAAAGTGTTTTAAAAACCATAAAGTGGTCAATGGAGGAAAGATGATTTGGACTTGAATGTCCTCCCAAATTACACCTATATATTACAAATAGATATAGATAGAGATTATATTATATTATATCTATATTGCTATCTACTTATCTATATATCTATTTATCTATCTATCTATCTATATTATAGAAACATCTTCTATTTTACTCTGAAATGTGAGAATTCTTTGGATAGGCTATCTTTTGATATAGACTGGGAACTGTACTTCTTAGGAATCTGGAGTATTCAAACTTCTCAGCAGTGAAAATGTTAACATGACTTTTTTAGGCAGAAAATAAAAAGTCAAGGAGGTTCATAATAATAACAATTTCACCAATAATGTGCCTTGGGTCTGTGCATTCCCAACTCCTGCTGTTCCCATTGGGGTAGAGAGAGCAAAGGACTGGAAAGTCAGCCTTCATTTCTCACAGTCTATTCCACTCATACTTGGTGTAGCAACTGTAACAGCTTCATGCTGAGACTGATGGGAGTGGTCACTATTGCTGGGCAAGGTCACAGGTTCTTTTGCCACCCATGGAGTTTCCTCCCTTGATCTTTGGCCAGCAGTAGGGCTTGCTCAGCATCTGTGACCCAAAACCCTAGAAGGCTAAAAAAGGAGAGAGGAAATTGGTTGGAACTGATGAAAAGGTGAGATCTCATACTACTTTGCTTGACCTTGGCCTGTGACTCCCTGATATAATTTTAATAGTGATGGAGTAGATTTCTCTGTTCCAAATGCTGAGGAGCAAAACTAGGCATGAGGCAGTCAAATCAGTGAAGTGCCAGAGTTTATTCTCCAAAGAGAACCAAGGAAGAAGCTCAATCTACTAACAAGTCGCCCCTTAAGTAACATACCATACCCAGACCTGTACAGGACTCTGTGGTGGATTCAAAGAAAATGCAACACACAAAGACTGCCCTCAAGAAGCTTATGATTCACAGTGGTTGGGGATACCTAATACAAATCATGACATAAATGTCAAGTGAAGGCAGAAGTACAACAGCATTTCACCAAGGAGGAAGTTACTCCTAGCATACTAGAACAATTGAAAGAGCTAAGTCAAAAAAAGGTAGAACTTGAACTAGGTTTTGAAAACTAGATTGAAATTTCTTAGGCAGAGGGAAATATTTCAGGAATGGGCTAGAAGCAGAAGACAGGAGGCTAAAGGGGATTCCAATTGTGTGTGTGTTTGTGTGTGTGTGTGTGTGTGTGTGTGTGTGTGTGTGTGTGTGTGTTTGTATGTGTGTGTGTGTATGGCTTAAACACAGCTTTGCATATGACAGAAATCTGAAATATTTATTAAATTGAATTGAACAGATAAAAGTTTCAATTGTATAAATTAGAAAATAACTTACATTTCAACTATTATCTTAATTTGTTTGTTTGAGTGGCATGGCATTCCTAAGCCTTTAATCACTTAATATAAAGTTTTATTTCATCAAGTACATATGAACTGTACATTTAAAATCTCCAAGCTGTATGTCCCATATCCCATGGAATAAAAATTTTAAAACCTCTAAGGTTTTACCTTGAATCTTGCAAATTAGGATAAAAATTAAGGAAATTGTTAATGTTGGAGGGGCTATAGATAGGCATATATTCACATATATTCATACTGCTGATGGTGCTGTGAATTTGTTCAATCATTTTGGATATCAATATGGAATTATACAAGAAATGTGATTTAATTGTTCCCTTTGGCCTAGTTTTCCCACTATTGGACATAGACCTCAAAAAGATGAAAAAAAAAGGAAATAAAGGCCTAATATATGTATATTATATTTTATCTTATATCATACTATATTATGATCATATATCACACATATTATATTGTTATATTATTATATGATATAATATATGTAACATTTATATTAAATACATATATATCAATACACACGTGCATATGCATGTATACACATAAACAAGTATGCATGCCTACATATGTGTATATATAATATATATATATATAATATAGGCACACAAAGCATATTTAAACATAACACAAATGTGTATGCATATATATGTATACACACACACACGTATTTAGATAAACACAAATGTGCCAAAGAATTCATGATAGATAGCATGCTTTTTGGAAGCAAGAACTAGAAAAACAGGAAGCAAAGTGAATATTCATATATAGAAAAAAATCTTTATATAGATGTAATAGAATATTATTGTTCAAGTAAAAGTGACAGATACGGGAATTTAAAAGAACTATCTAGAAAATTCATACGGACTGATTTAGCATGAAATGAATAGAACCCAAAGATTACAAAAATTTCAATGATAGGAATACATGAAAACTGTACTCTGATCAACCAACAAAACCATAAAAGCAATAATGAAGCACATTTTCTTCTTCATGATATGAAAGTGAGGAAATGTGGTGGGAAAATACTATTTATATTGTTGGATGTCATTACTATATCAAATGTCTCTGCTTAATTGTTTTTCTTTTTCTTTTAATTCTTTCTTTTTTTTAAGAGACAATCAGAATTAAGGGACTTGCCCAGGTTCACACAGCTGGTAAGTGATTGAGGCCAGATTTTTAACTCCTTTTTTTTTCACTCTATGCAATATCAGAAAAGTACTTGTACATAGGGGTGGAAAGATGAAGCTCTGAAGTCCCTGATGCTGTAAATATACAGAAAAAATTTCCCCATTCCTACCGTACATAATAATTCTATCCTATAGTCTACTGGGAGTAATTGAAGACATTTGAGAACATAGTGACAAGATAAAGCAACTTTACCACTAATTAAACTGTATGACCCTGAGTGCTCTATTCCCCTGTGACACTTAGTTGTTTTTCTTTGTCACAGTTAAGAAAGTTTCCCTGTGAAAGGGAGTTCCCAAAAAAATGACATAATATTAAGACAAAAGTCATCAATAAAATGTATTAGAATAAAGCTTTCTAGCCAAATTCCATTTAATCTTGTCAATGTTTTGAAATGACAGACATTGAGTATACAATATGTGCTAGTGATGAAGTAATGGTATATTATTTAAATTAATGAATAATATTCCTCTTTAAGATACTCAAAATAATACTTTATTTGTATTTCTATAATTTATAATTATTGGTTTAAATTTTTAGCTATATTTCTAATTATTTATTTATATAATTTATAATTTTAGATGACATATCCATAGGAGTTCAAATTCATTGTTAGGTACTTGCTAGTATTGTGACTGAACAAGTCACTCCGAACAAGTCACTAGCTTTCTTAGTTTCAGTTTCCTCATCCATAAAATGGGATTAAGAATAACACTTAAACCAGAGTTGTTCTAAGATAATAAACACACACACATATCTATCTATATATAATATATATGTATACATATATATATATATATATATATAGCGAGAGAGAGAGAGAGAGAGAGAGAGAGAGAGGAAAAATTATCTAAAGGACTTTGAAGACCTTGAAGTACTATATATATATATGCTAATTATTATTATACGCAGTGCTTTGTGCAAGGTAGATTGCTTAGTAAATGATGACTGAATGCTGAATACTTAGTTTAGTAAAATGTCCATGAAATTTAATTGGATAATAAATAGAATTTTTTATTAATACTTTATTTATTACATGTTATTAATGATATTTATTATCTATTAAATGTTATTTATTAATGACATTAATTATAAATAATATCATAAATAATATAAAGAGTATTAAGTCCTATATAGCTAATGTCCTATATTTGTATTCATGTCTGATCCTCAAGCGAAGATTCTAAGTTCCTCAAGGACAGGAACCTTGACTAATTGATCACTTTATCTTCTAATAGAAAATTACTGAGCTGAAAGTGATTTCTTTCATATCTGATCTTCATAAAACTCAATATCTATAAACTATAGGACACAGTTGTTACTATATTAATATTCTTTCTAATGGAAAATGTACTTCAAATTTCCTAGAATAGAATTTAGGATCTGTGTATAAGTTAGGGACTTCCTAGAAATCCTCATATTCCATTGATTTATTTTTCTATTTATTTTTGCAATTCCATGTAGTTTTTTGGGTGTGTGAGAGAGAATTCCTTTAAAGCAACCACTGTCACTTATATGATAATACTATGTCTTACATAATTGTACTATAATTTATTTCATAGGATTGAAAACAGCTCTGGAGAGGCCCTAGAGATTATATAATCCATCACCATACTTTTATAGGTAAAGAAACTGAGGCTTAGAATTGGAAAGTGTTTTAACAACAGTCAGTTAGGTACTGACAAAATCTATTATATATCCCCTGAGGGACCATGTCTTAGGAAAACCTTAAAGGGAAATCATTTTCTTAACAAATGAAAAGGCATTTATCAATTTCATACTCTGCAAAGAATACTAAATGCTGAGAAGACAAACAAAAACTAGATAGCCTTTGATCTCAAGAACACATTCTAGTAGAGGGGTGACAACATATGAAAATATGAAAATGTGATTGTAAGTTAGAAAACTCAGTGATCCTTAGGATGTAAAAGGAAACCAGATGGCAATGTCCCCTTTTAAATGTCATTTCTATTAATTAAACCACATATTTTTCTGATGTTAAATTATTTAATGGTGGTAAAAACATTCTTTTTCCCATTTCTCAGTAGTGGTAGTTGCTGAAGAGATAGGGCTATAACAACCGAAGACACTATCACTAGGTGGAATTCTCAAAATGGTTATTTAACCTGAATGTTGACTTGTAGGTATCATGTTGGAAATAGGGTCATTAGTTTGGGAGTTACTATTATTCCAGGGCTCTTGGGGTTACCTGCCTGCTGGTGATATGCAATCAATGGTTAGTGATGGCAGAGGTTGCTTCCCTTCATAATGGATAGGAGTTGATCAGGTTAGAAGTCAGTCAAGATCAATGGTCTGGGTGTGGGAAGGGAATGGGGTGTGGTTATTTCCAGTTTTCAGGGTTCTGGTATATTTTTACTGAGTTCAGCAGACAGAGTGGTCATGATGGTGGCACTGCTTTGACCCTCCTGGTATGTGCCACGTTCTGTTTCTTCCTCAAGGTACCTTGTTGTTTAAACTAGTCTGGCTTAACTGTACTATCAGTGACAGTTAATTATCAGTTGGTTTTGAGAGTGTCTGGACTCTGCCAGAGTGGCTACCATTTTCTTCCCTGAGGGAATTTCCTCCATTATAATAGCTGATATGAGGAGGTAGAACATGCTTGGATGGCTAAGGAAATTTTCCCTGGTTAGTGTAATACTCTCCATTTTTTTTCCCTTTCATGAAAAAAGAGTAGATATTTAAACTCAGAGTCCTCTCTGTTATTTTAAGCTACTTATTTGCTGGTTTCATTAGCTGTTTAAAATGACTTTTTCAAGATAAATATAAAATTGATCTTAATTCCATCTGAGTATGTCTTATTTACTTAAAGCTAGTGAAAATTGGGGTATATCAATGGCTAGATTGAGTACACAAAAACTAAATAGGATAGAGTGCTACACTCAAGGTCCTGATGGAGTCAATTGTTAAATTTTGAATGTAAGCATTTATAGCAAATACTTATAGCAAAATAATTAGAGTTTGATTTATGGTTTTCTTAATTATATAGGCTTAAGAAAGTTGTGGGGGAAATGGAGCCTTTCTACATTAAAGGCAGATTTAAAATAATGGAGATTAAACTTATAAGTGTATCATGAATACATCTCCTCCTCACCCCCAAAGAAAATTTTTTTTTAGGTTTTTTGCAAGGCAAATGGGGTTAAGTGGCTTGCCCAAGGCCACACAGCTAGGCAATTATTAAATGTCTGAGACAGGATTTGAACCCAGGTACTCCTGACTCCAAGGTCGGTGCTTTATCCACTACGCAACCTAGCCACCCCCAAGAAAAAATTCTTAAACACTTACCATACTTCTGACTATATTTCAAGAAAGAATAGCTATGGGATGTCTCAACTTGGGAACTCTGAGTTGTTAATATTTTATTGATAACTTTTATTTTAAAACTTACCTAAACTAGAAAAAAAGAAATCACATGGACTAGGGCCATTATATCTCAGTTAAAATTGTGACTTCATTGTTTTCTATAGTTAGGTTGAGTTTAAAAAAAAAAAGTAGATACATAGGTACCCTTCACTAATTTGGAGCAGCAACTTGTTTGTGACTTAAGATCTAAGAAAACACCTGGTGGGGCAGGAATGGGGAGAATGAAAAGTTAAATATCTTTCTCCTGGTCAAACAGAAACAACTATATTAAAAATATCTTAAAAATATAAGAAAGATATAGACACAAGTACTGTGAGACATATAGATAAGGAGAGGGCACTGTTTTAGGAGATAAGGGAAAGTTATATGAATCAAGTCGAGTAGGATTTCAACAGGTGAATATGAGGTGAGAAGGGTATTTTGTGGCATTAGGGATGGTACAAATAAATGCATTGACCTGTATGCTGTGTATCTTAATTGAACAAGTATTTCTTGGGTATCTAGTACATATATGATGCTCACTTCTATAGGAAGAGGCATAGTATTATTTTTCTACATTGCAGTCATGTGGCCATTCTTTGGGACCTATTGCAGCTGACCCCAAGGGCTCTAGTACTTGGTTATTGTTTACTAACTTTGTTTTACTGCAAGAAATACTAAACATTAACTTTCCCATGTTCAGCAATTCTTATGGCAACATCTTCAGTGCCACTTTAGTTAACAGTCTGTCATCCCCTTGATAATAATCCCAATTTATCACTCAGCTGTAAAAATTTTCTCCAGGCAAAAGCTTGGCCTACATGGTCTTAGCCCTGAAGCGCTTTTATTTTTATTCACTTTCCAAATAAAACTGAAGGAATATAGAGGGTGGGTGAGTTAGACAGAAATTGGAATTCTATGAGGTGGAATGTGAGAGAAAGTCAGTGTGTGCAAGAGAGGGAATGGGATAACGATGTGGGGGGAGGAATCAATTTGGGGAGCTTAGAAGAAAGAAAATGAGACAGAGATATATTCAATGAAATAGGGAGATAAAATGGGGAAGAAAAATCACTGGGGAAGAACAGAGAAAGAAAGAATTAGAGAAGAGAAAAACAGAATGAGGGGAATAATAGAAAATGGGGTTTGTTCAGGTGAATAAATAATCTCTCATTTTTCCTCTGATCAAAAATCAATCAACAAATATTTATTGAGTGCTTATGATATTATGGAGGATACAGAGCAAATAAGACCAAGTATATGACCCTAAGGAACTCATACTTTAACTATGCCAAATTAAATACAACTAATAACAAATACCAGGTGGTATGAACAGCATAATAAGTATTGAAATTGTTCAGAAGAATAAAAATCAATGTAGGAGAAAGCACATATTTTGGATCTTGAAGGATTGGTACGATTTAGATAAGCAGAAAGGATGAGAAGAAGAAATAGTGAATAAGAGAAAATGAATAGGATACAGACAGTGCTACATCACTGTAGAGAGAGGGAAGAAAATAGGAAAGGAATGAGTGAAAAGCAGAAAATGAAAGACAACTTCATTAGGAGAAAGGACAGAAGAATAAGTGAGGAGTGAAAGAAAAGGAAATTCAGATGTTTACAATTGGTTCTGAGTCAGTGCTGTTGTATTGGCAAGGTGAACAATTTGATGCTTTGAGTGAAAACCTTGGTGCAATTAACAGGTGTGCTGTGGGCAGAGGAATTCCCAAGATGATGTCTGGGTTTCATGCTCTACACACAGCAGATCCTTTTCTCTCTGGAGGCTGCTAACCAGGGTGCTAAGTACAGAAGCTACTATTTGCAGGGAGAAACAGACTGGCTATGGAAACAAGTACAGATTTTGAAAAGTTAAAGAGTGTAGAGACTGTTTCAATTATAGAAGCCACATAAGGGACTGGGGTGGGGGTGGGATGCAGTCACTAAATAGAATCCTAGAAAGGCAAAACTATATGGGCCCTTGGACATCATTTATTTTACATATAAGGATATCAAGGCCCTGAATAGAGCTAGTAGGAGAAATGAGACTGAAATTCAAGCCTTTTAATTCCTGGGTCCCCACTCTTTCTTTTCCCTGCCTCTCTCATAGATGACTGCATGTTGTTTTTGGTAAACTTGTTCCTCTTTTGGTAAAAAAAAAAAAAAGTAATATATTCACAGACATATGGAACATGATTTAAATGCATTTCCCCAAGAAAATGGAGAAAAAATTTGGAAGATAACATAGTTGTTCCTTCATTACATATTGTGATAGTTGGATTATTCCAGCTACTGAAAAGCTGCAGACTTTAAATGGAATGATATGAAAAAGCACACATACGCTTTCACCATGTGTGGGATGCTGGGACACTCAGAAATCATAAGATTTGAGACCAAGAATGAGTTTTAGAAATCATCTAGTTCAAGCTCTTCATTTGTTTTCAGGTAACTAAATTGAGTATCAGAGAATGATTAAAATTTTACTGAAGGTCATACTGATAGTGGCAAAGACAAGAACCCAGGTTCTCAGGTTCCTGATTCTCAAATCAGCATTCTAAAAGCATAAAACCAGAGCAGAGGGTTTTATGATTAGTTGTTAGCAAAGACTTCCATTTTATATTCATAATGTGTATGTATAGCTATACATTCATTGTTTTAAAAGTATAAATGAATTTCAGAATCACAGATTGCTTTGAATTGCAAGGAAATTCAGAGATCATTTAAGATATTCCATATCTACACCATCAGTCCTTCTATGGGTTTCCCTGAAAACTGATCAACTAACTTTTCCTTAAAGATCTCAAAAAAAGAGGGAAGCCACTTAAATTGCTCTGTGAAATAATTTTGTGACCTGTTTTGTTCTCTCTATATAGAATCATTGAATGAGATCTAAAAAGAGGTTATCTAGTCTAGCATCCTCACTCTAACATGCTCACTTGCTAGATGAGGAAACTGAAGCCCAGAGAGTATCTTTCTCAGTAGTAGTAAGTCTCCATAATAGAAAATGAATTAAAACATTGACTCCAAATCTCTTTCTACTAGTCTATTTATTGGCAAACTGTTGTTTATGGATCAAAGATGGTCTTTCACCTATTGTTATATGACCTGCGAGCCAAATATTTTACATTTTTAAATTCAGTAAAAACTATTTTAAATTATAAAAAAGTTATTCTTAGCCTGCAGGTTGTATAAAAATAGGCTGGAAGAGGATGAGTTTCCCATTATTAAACTATGCTACCTCCTAACATTATATTTTAAACTCTCCTGGTAGGTGACAAAAAAGTATATTCACTTAGATTCTAATGATTCACATTGAACCGAACATCGTTGACATAGTCATGCCAAAGTAGGTCTTTTTCCCTATTGAGAAGAGAAGAGATAGAGAGAAGGAAAGTTCTATAAGAACTGTTCTAGCAATCAATCAATTCATAAACATTTATTAATCTCCTAGTGTAAGCCTAGCCATTTTAGTTCTCTTTGAGAATGAAGGACAGCTACCTACTAACTAGAGTATGCCAGACATTGTGTTGAGTGAGAGGAATTCAAAGATAAAAACAAAAACATTTCTATCTTTAACATTTTAAATTCTATTGAGGAAGATAATATATATATGTGTGTGTGTGTGTATAGGCAATATATATATATATATATTATATATAGGTATGTCTAAATGTATATATATATATACATATATATATATATATGCCTATACATACACACAACAAATACAAGGGGTTTTTTTTTTCAGTGATAGGCACTAAAACTAAGGGAATAAGAAAGGTCTCAACTAAAGATTCTAAGAATGAAATCACTGAACATGAAAAAATGAACCTAAATCCTTGTTAAGATTGTACACAATTATCTACATCAGAGTACCTAGGTTTGTTAGCCTTGTATTTGTGCTGTAAAAAGCATTAATTTCCTATGTCTTCCTAATCACATCAGTCCAAATATTCAGAAGTTACTCCCCTCAGTCAGAAGGGGATTATCAGTTTTTAGTTGGAACTCAATTGTGTTCTGTCATAGCAAGAGCAAAAGGAAGTTGGATGACTCTGCCACAAGCCTAAACATGTCACAAAGTCACTGAATTTCTATTTGAAAGGGGACTAAGAGGTTACCTAGTCAATGCCTAGAATGTTCAAGAACTTCATATCAAAGGTAGTGAACTCATCTAACAAGTCCCTATAGGACAGTCTTAGAAAGAAGGAACCAACAACTTCTTTGAAGTCACCCATTTCATTTGAGTATAGATACATCCTAGAAATGTTGCTACCCTAGTACCTTTTGCCTGGACTATTAAAATCCCCACTGAAATGTCCATGTCATTGTTTCATGTCTCTTCTCACTCCAGTCCATCCTTTACTTAGTTGGCAAAATGAGCTTTCTAAAGTTCTTTCTAAAGTTCACTCACTCCACAATTCCACAAACTATAGTGGCTTCCTATTACCTCCAGCATTAAAAAAGAAAAATTTTGTTTTTTGAAAGCCTTTCATAAACTCTTCCCTTTGTACCTTTCCAATATTCTTCTACCTTCCACCTTTTCACAGGCTCTACAATCTAATGACATAGGTCATATTGCTGTACCCCATGCAAAATATTCCCATCTTCCAACTCACTGTGTATTCACTGGTTATTCCTCATACCTAGAATTCTCTTTCTATTCATTTTTTCTCCTGGTTTCCATAACTTCCTTCTAGTCTTGGATAAAATTTTATCTTCTTCAAGAAGTCTTTCCAGTTCTTTTATGCTAGTACCTTCATTTTAAGTTTAAATCCAATTGATCCTATATATGTTTTATTTATACATAGTTGTCTATACATATTATCTCCCCCATTAAATTATAAATGCCTTGAGGGCAGAGTATACTTTTTTCCTCTTTATCCAACATTTAGTATGATGCTTGTCACATATTCTAAGCTTAAGAAATTCATTTTGATATATGGAGAACTGAGTCAAATTTATAAGGATATAATTTATTCCTCAATCGATAAATGGTCAAAGGATAGACAGTTTTCAGATGAAGAAATTAAAGCTATTTATAGTTACATAAAATGTTCTAAGTCATTATTAGTGGAGAAATATAAATTAAAATGACTCTGAAGCACTATCTCACTGCTATCATGTTAGCTAATATTATAAAAAAGGAAAATGATAAATGTTGGCAAGGAAAAGGGAACATTGGACACTAATGAATAATTGGTAGAGTTGTGAACTGATTCAACATTCTGGAGAGCAGTTTGCAACTATACTCAAAAGGCTATAAAATTGTTCTTACCCTTTGATATATAGTATTACCATTACTTGGGCTTCATTCAAAAGAGATTATGAAAAGGAAAAAGTTATTTGAATAAGTATATTTATGGCAGCTCCTTTTGTGGTGGCAAAGAATTGGAAATTAAAATGATGTCCATCAATTGGGGCATAGTTGAACAAGGTGTGGTATATAGATATAATGGAATACTAATGTGCTATTAGAAATGATGGTCAGGCAGATTCCAGAAAAACCCAGAAAGACTAATATGAACTGATGCAAAGTTAAATGAACAGAACCAGAAGAAGATTGTACACAATAATAGCAAAATTGTGTCATTATTAGTATGATTGACTTAGCCCTTCTCAGTAATACAATGATTCCAAACAATTACAAAAAACAATCATGATGAAAAATGCTTTCCTCCTCCAGAGACAGAACTGGGTATCTGACTGCAGATCTTAATATACTATTTCACTTTCTTTATTTTTGTGTTTTTTTGTTTTGGTTTTTGTTTTGTTTTTAGGTTTTTGCAAGGCAAATGGGGTTAAGTGGCTTGCCCAAGGCCACACAGCTAGGTAATTATTAAGTGTCTGAGACCCGATTTGAACCCAGGTACTCCTGACTCCAGGGCCGGTGCTTTGTGCTTTATCCACTGCACCACCCTGTGTGTTTTTTCTTTTGAAAACTATAATTGTTTTGCAAATTATTTCTTCTTTTATACATGTCTAATATGGAAATACATTTTATTGCATAAATATAATCTATATCAAACTGTTTACCATCTTAGGGAGGGGGAAGAGTAGGAAAGGATGAAGAAAATTTAGAACTCAAAATTTTAATTAAAATGAATATTAAAATTGTCTTTATACATAATATAAAAATAAAATACTTGAAAAAATTCTTTTTGAGTTGTCTTGACCTCAGGTTTCACAGAAGAGGTAAAACTATTTTAAACTCCTAGTCCAGAAGAAAACTCTTGGTTACCTTTTGCTAAAGACATATGTGGGAAAATAGTCATTAGTGTCCCCTGGTTTTTCTTACTTCTCATGTTCCTGGATGAATTATCAAGGGTAAGTTTGGATCAGGATGAGATCTGCCCTTATTTTGTTAGCACAATTCAAGCAGAAGCAGATTTTTATAAGACTACAAATTTTGGCCACTTTGTTTCAATAGGATCAATATTTTATACATACACACAAGGGAAATCCAGGATGAATTCAAAATTTTAAAAAAATACTTCAATCCTACTACAAAGTTTCATCATGATATCATGTAACAATGGGTTCTCAAAGATTTTGCTAATACTTTGTAGACACTGTTAAGTACAATATAACTGGAATGGCTTTAAGGGATGGACTGCCTGCCTGTCTTCCCTGAAAAAAATGAAGAGCTTGAACTAGATGATTTCTTAAAATCATTCTTGGTCTCTGATTTCTAAGTGTCCTAGCATCCCACACATGGTGAAAGTATATGTGTACTTTTTCATATCATTACATTTAAAGTCTGCAGCTTTTCAGTAGCTGGGGTAATACAACTACTATACTATATAAGCTTGGTCCAAACAAGCTTAGGACCAAAATCTTCTCTTTTCCCACCTGGCTGAACTTCTTTGGGACTTTTCTGACTGCCGCACTATGCCCCTGTTTTGGGGATCTCCTTCCCCCTTTATAAACTTCCTTTTCTACACTGTCTTCCCCCCACTAGCCTCAGCTACAAGGCTAGCTGAGTTTAGAGCTCATTGTCAGCTTGGCCTCAATGGAATGAAATTTTTGTCCATAGCCATTCTTGAAAACCAACTATTAGATCTCAATATGCATTGACGGATAGAAGGAGTACCTAGAGTTCTGACATAATAGGTCCTTTAAGACCTAAAGCATGAGAGCAGCTAGGTCCTGTAGTCAGGATGACCTAAGTTGAAATCTAGGCTTCATATCCCTGAGGAAGTCATTTAATCCTCATTGCCTCCCAAAACAAAACAAAAACAAAAAGGAATAAAAGCATAAACCTCATAAGGTCTACTAAACCTGTGCTATCTCAGACCGAGGTTGAGTCAAACTTTACCTTCTGACTTGTAAAGAATGGATTTGCTAAGTGGGCAAATTATAAAGAGAGGACAAAGGATAATATTTAAACTATCTTTAAAATAATAAAAAAAATTTTAAAAAAAATTTCCAAGTATCTGAAAGCATTTTGGAAGCACTCTGTCACTTCGAACAATTGAAATGCAAATTATAATTCTACTGACATATTCATTGGAGCAAATCCCCTTAGGGACTTCAGAATTTCTACTTGGCAACATTTTGCTCCAGTTATATGTATTAGAAAGTCATACAATTTCCATTTCTGTAAACATATTCCATAATTCTGACATCTACCAAATTCAGACTGGCTTTTCCTCCCTCTGAGACAGCAGTAATAAGGTTCTACTGTATAAATGGTACATACAACATGCACATAATACAATATTAATGCCTCCTGTACATGAATATTATACCACTAAGTCACAATTCACATGAACTTTAATTGTCTTTCCAAGTAAAGGGCAAGTGTTAGATCTGATCTGGCCCAATTTTCTTGACAGTGTTAGAAGGGTTCTGGCTAAAGAGTAGAATAATATATGTGAAGTGGATCAAGGTATTTGTGGGTTTTAATTTATGGTTATTACCCGTGTACAACAGACAAGGTTTGAATAATGTGCCATAAGGGGTCTAAAATTTTACTACCCTTGAATCTTTGCTGACCTAGATGACAAAATTAATGTCATTGAAATTAGAATTCTCCTGGCATCAATTATACACATTTAAAGAAATACATGCATATATATGTATGTATATGTAATATATAAATAATTAATTGTCATTAAATAGAGCTTCTAATAGAGTTTTATGCAGCTTAGATGCAGCTTAGAATTATGCATCCAGGTGACTTACTCCTTGCTGACCTGTCTTTTCATATCTCCACAGTATTATCATCACTAGCATCACCATTGACATCAAGAGTAGCATGAGCAACAGCCTGGCAAATAGTTGGCACCATGTAAAAGGACTAGACCTAAAGTCAAGAAGACCTGAGTACAAATCCAGTCTCTTTGCTTTTGCTTGCCTTGGTTTCCTCACCTTTAAAACAGGGGAAAAACAGGCTTGTTATGTGTACACAATGAAGAAAAATTTATATAAAGTGTTTAGCAAGGACCTGACCCACAATAAGTACTTAATAGATGTCTAATCCCTTTCCCATCTTCCCCTTTTCCTCTAAAAATCTTAAAATGCTAGCTTAAAAAATAAATGTTTACTTCTATTATTATGCAAAATATTAACTAAAAATATTAGGGAGATGGCAACTTGTCTTCTGATGATTCTTATACGAATAAGACAAAAATGATGATAACAATGACAATGACGAAAGCAGGCTTATATGGAATAGTGATAGAGAAGTGGTCTCATAAGCATGATATGTGTAATAATATTTGCAACAACTACAATTTATATTTAGAGTACTTAAGTTCTAAAAGGACTTAAGTTCTAAAAGGAACTTGAATTGCTATCCTTAACCCACTATACAAACTATATAAAAAAGCCTTTAATTTACTACAGAGGACAGAGTGAACTTTCCAGTAATTGTTGGAAACAACACTAGGATCATAGTTTCACAGATTTAGAAGGAGTTTGGGGGGGTAGGGTGGTAATCTTTTTTATTGAAATTCCTTAATAGATAAGGAGAAACTCAGTTATAGACAGGCTAAAGGACCTTATCATCCTGCAAGATTGAATCAACTTTGATTCTCACAATCTTATCACTACCTCCTGCATCTCTGATTGGAGAGCAAAACTATGAGTTTCCTAAACCTCTTTTAAGGAGGAAGCTTAGGACCAAAATCTTCTCTTCTCTTTTCCCACCTGGCTGAACTTCTTTGGGACTTTTCTGACTTCCCCACTATGTCCCTGTTTTGGGGATCTCCTTTCCCCCTTTTTAACTTCCTTTGTTATACTGACTTCCCCCATTAGATTGCAAGTTCCTTGATGGCAGATGCCATCTTTCAGTGCTTAACTCAGTGCCTGACTTTAGTTGGCACTTAATATAGGTAGTAATCTTGACAGAAATGAGATTCAAACTCAGATCCTGATTTCAAATCCAATTCTCCTTCCCCTTTGTCCTATCTTCTGTTTCTAGGAATCTCTCATATTGGTCTCCTTCCACTCCCCAACTCAGCTTTGGTTTTTCACTCTTTGAGACTTTTTTGTGGTAAAAGTAGTCTTAGGATACTCCTATAGTTGTGTTACTCTCCCTTAGGAGAGTGACATGAGGAAAGGAAAGATCCCAAGTGAAATCTGTGCTTTATAAACTGTTTCCCATTTTTTTTTTGAAGTTGAGAAATGAGAGCATTTACTTGAATTACATTGTTATCTTCCAGGGAAAGTATGAAAATATTTTTTTGGCCAACATAGTGAGAAATTGGATGAATTTATACAATTTCATAGGTCTATTGGATAAAGAGCTGAAGGGTCACATAGCCCAACACTTTCATTTTACAGGTGAGGAAGCTGAGGCTCAGAGATGTTAAGTAGCCTACTTAATTTCACTTGGGTAATAAGTGATAGCAATTGGCTTCAAACACAAGTTCTCTGGCTCTAAATTCAACACACTTATACAGCTTTATAAACTGTTTAGCACAGAATCTGGTACATCATAGGTGCTTAATAAATCACTTTCTTCTATAACACATTGCCACACTTAAACACCTCTCTATTCTAGCAATTAAAAATGAACAAAAAATGATAATTTTAAAAACTTAGTTTCTAAGAAACTGATACACAATTGATATTTGGTGAGATAAGATGGGAAGATATTCACTAAAGCATAAGATTGTGATCATCATAATGAAAACTGGCATTCCCGTAGCAACTTAATATTTAACATAGTTGATCCTTAATAAATGAATGTTAACTGACTGACTGACATTTTATGTTTACCAGTCAATTTGTATTCATTATCATTTGAGCACTGCAATTCTATAAAGTAAGCACTATAGGTATCATTCTGAATTTAACTGATGAGGAAGTTAAATGACTTAACTGGTAAGTATCTGTGGCTGGGTTCAAACTCAGGTCTTACTGATTTCATGTTCAGTACTCTATCAACTATGCTATGCTTTATATTTTTAAAAGGGTAGGCAAAAATAAAGTATAAATGATAATGTGACTTTGACCTAATCTCCTCAACTTACAAAGGAGATTGATTTGATGGTTTCTAGGATCCATTTCAATGCCACTTCATGATTCTATGAACCTCCTCATGGTTTGTTGGTTAGAAGGAAGTTTAGGTCAGAAAAGCAATGAAATACAAAAGTCCTAACATTGGCTTGAATTTATATAGCATATGTCTTCTGAAGAAATTCTAATACTTCCAAATGTTGACTTGGCTGCTTATCCAGAGCCTAAGACTAGCATTGCTCAATGACATCACTATTATCTACCTCTCCCCTGGGGAGGACTCAGTGAGAGAACAGGGAGACAGAACAATAATTAGAGGCTCATAGAATCCTCACCTTGGAGGCCATTAAGCTACTAAATCCAAGCCAGAGAGGGCTCCATGGGTCACTCTGTGCTATACAAATTCTGCTAAGAAAAGCTTCCAGCTAGGGGTACCCAACTCCTGCTTCTGAGTAGGAAGCCTTCTTAAAAAGAAGGTTTAGTGGAAAGATTATTATTGCTTCATAACTGGGGGACTCAAACTCAATAAAAATACTGGTAATCAATATGATTGGGAGATTTTTCTCTACATGCCTTTTGGAAGACAATGAGGATAATGCTTCAGCTATTGGGAGATATTGTGAGGATGGGGTGACCCTTGGACTTGACTCCAGGGCACTAAAATTTAGAGGGAGCAGACATTTAGCACACACACTTCCATAGAAGCCTCTATTATAACTAATTCCCTGTCTTGCTTAAGTGAAGGTCTAAATTATTAATTATATTATTTTGCCATTATTAATTACAAAATTCATATGAAAGCCTGTTTGTGTGTCTTATCTGGGTACAAAAATTACTAATTAGTCTCTGTAAGCAAGCTCAGGCAGCTCATATATTGCTGGGAAGTAGGAGGAATATGTGTGGTAGATTCATTTAATTTAATTATTTCAACTCAATAAACATTTATCAAGGACCTACTATGCACAGAGAACTGTTCTACTGGAGTTTATAATCTAGTAAGCTGATAAGATACGTGTACTAATAACTATAATATTCATTAAAATATCATCATTGGTACAATGGAAAAATGCACTAACTCTAGAGCCAAAGGATTTGAGTTTGACTTTGGGAAAGCCATTTCACTTTCCCAGAACTCAGTTTCTCAATCTGTTAAATGAGGCCATTGGAATTGATGACCTTTAAGGTTCCCTTCAACTCTAGATATGTAATCTCATCCTCTGTTATTGCTTACTTTCTCTGAGGAGGAAACCCACCCCCTTCCTGGGCATATCTATGTTTCTGATCCTAAGTTTATTACCAAAGTGAAAACAAAGCATTTTGTGAATTCCTAATAAGAGAATTTTTTTCCTCTCCCATTAATCCAATGATTGATTAGGAGAAGAGGTCATGCATGATTCCTGTACTCAGGAAAGCTAACAGGTTAATAGTTTATATAAGATGTAAACATATGATTATAACACAAAGCAACTTATGATAAATAACAGATTCAAAATATCAATTTAATACTCTGGACATTCAAAGAAGGGAAACATCACTCCCACCTGAAGTCACTGAGAGGTTTTTCTTGAAGGTAGCATTTGAACTTTAAAGGATTGATAAAATTTCTTTTTTTCTTTTAAATATAATAATGCTCTCTTTTGTTTTTATCTTCTATTCTTCCAAATTTATCCATACTCATTCCTCCTCCCAGAATGCTATGCTTTCTAATAAAATTTTTCTAAACTAGTTCAACAAAACTAACCAACACAACAATCAAGTTTAGCAATATAAGCAAGGTTTCATAGCTATATATATATATATATATATATATATATATATATATATATACAGTTTTCCATATTTCTTTGCAAAGAAGTTGAGGGAGGTGAATTGTCATGTCTCTATTTTGAGATAAAATTTAGTCATTACAATTTAACACCATTCAATTTCTATTGTTTTGTTGTTTTTATTTCCATTTCCATTTTTGTAATTATTGTATATGTTGTTTTCCTGATTTGACTTCATTTTGTATATCAATATACATAACATTTTCCATGTTCTTTATTATATTCACTCTTTCTTTTGGCACAGTATTATGCTGCATATTATTCATGTACCTTAACTTGCTTTGCCATTCCTTAATTTTGGGGCACCTGCTTTGTTTACATTGCTTCTGCAGCTATTAATATGTTGGTGTATTGAGGTCCTTTCTTCTCACTAATCTCCTTGAGTATATGGCTAGTAATAGTATCTCTGTGTCAAAAGACTGGAATATTTTAGTTACTTTCTTAATATAATGGCTTTCCAGCATGGTAAGACCAATTCAACAAAGCAGAGTAAACTATCAATAAAGAGAATGTTAGAGAGGAGAGAGGCAGCCTAGAATTCAGAACTTATGTTGGGAGGATGAAAAAGCTGGGGATGTATTGTAGAGTTATGTAGGGTCTTCCTAATGGTTTTAAATTTTATTTTTCAGGAATGAGGTGACTCAGAAATGGTCATATGGGTACCCTGACTTTAAAGTCATACCACTGAGTTTGCTGATGAATTGATTTGTTATTTATTAACCTTGACATTGATAAATAAAATAAAATAACATTTATTATTTAACCTTGAGATTCTTAATGAATTTCAATAGATGATTTCAACTGAGTAAAGGCATTTGTTCCCATTTGATCATAGTGATGCCTCATAGCCATTCATTGGTTTCTACTCACACAAAAGGCAAAAAACAGAATTTTAGATCACAATTTGCCTTATAATCATCCATTGTGCTGGGAGGTCAGAAGGTTTCACTCTAGCTGTAAAATGTCTCTAAGGAAACAAGGTCTTCATGGAAGCTGGGCAGCAACATGCTTCTTTTGCCCAAACCAATTTGAATATTGGAGAGGGACATGGGCAAATAGGTAATACTTCTGTAATGACAACCCCATGGTGGGAATTGGAACAGCTCTGCCATGAAGGAAAAAAGGGGGTATCTCAATGGAACCATAATAATATTAAGAGATGGTTTCATTCTCATACCCCCAAATACTATTTTGTTGAAAATAACAATGATAATTCACATTTAAATGACACTTTGCAATTTAGAAAACATTTTCCTCACAAAACATTGTGAAGTAACTATAAAGTATTATTACTCCCAAATTATACATGAGACATTAAGCTGTATCAGGGAAGGGAGTTTCCATAATAGGAGCTCTCTACACTAATGAAATCACAGGTTTGGGAAGGGGGGAAAAGGTGTTGTATTATTCACACACCCAATATTTTGCAATATATGTAAGATAAAAACCATAAAATAATATATAAATTAGAACATAAAACCATATAAAATATATATTATGGAATAATATTTGTATTTCTTTTACATCTAAATTATCTCAACCTACTTCCTCCTAGGACCACTGTTCACTTTCAAATGACTACTCTGCAAAACCAGTAGAGATCAGCCCCCATGACAAGAGTGCAGCACATTTTCCACTTTGTCTACATGAAAAGATAAGATCATGTCCCCAGTAGCAAAACTAAACTATTATAAAACTCACAAATTCTCCTGCTATTTGTAGTTAGGTTCTGAAAGTCTGAATTAATGTGATCTAGATGGTATGATCCTACTGTCCTCTGCCTAGATCAGACCAAAATTAATATGAAGTATCATAATTTTAGGAAGAAAACTCAGAGACATGAATAGACTAGAAACTAAATCATACAAAGCTCAGGTAAAAGAACTGAGAAGAATTAGTGTTGCAAAAGAAAATTTAGAGAGGGTGTCTATATGTGTGTGGGGAAAGAATTAGATTTGTTTCAACACAAAAGTTATAATTTGGAAGGGTATATGGAGTATTTAAGGAGGATGAGAGCTTCTGATATAAAAGCTCGCCAAACCCCTTTCAGGGCTGCTCATCCACCTTTAGTGTCCACTCTGCACGCAACTTCTACCTGTGGCTCAAAGAAGCTGCAATAGGCACAATGGTCACACCTTGGTGAATCATCTTAGCAAATAGGTTACACCAGATTGAGAGTGACCATGTGACTCAAATTTGTGGCTGAGGTTGGGGGGGTGGGGGAAGGTGGCTGTCTGAAGCATGTGAAGACTTTCCCTGTAGAATGGACTGATAACAAATTGTTCTAAGTGTGAAGGTGGATTAAGCAGGAGCTGTGAAGTACTGAGGGCTTGGTCAGGCATCAGATATCTAGGTCATACATCGCATTTCAGGCCATCACCAGTCATTCTGATTTTTGTCTTGTCACTGAACTTTGATGACTCTGGAAGAGAGACTGAGGCTGACAACTTAGTGCAACTCTGCCATACTTAAATCCAATTCAGGAATGAATCAAATCATCACTCATGTTATCATTGGTCCACTTCAAAAATAAGGAAAAACAATAGCCACAATTGTTTGTGATAATGGGCAGAAGCTAAAGAAAGGCAGGCTTAAATATAAGTGAATAAATAAAAACAACTAGAATTTATACAGGACTTAAAAGTTTGCAAACAAATTTACAATTATGATTATTATTATTTCGGTTTTGTAGATGAGGGATCTGAGATAGGGGTTAAGTGACTTGACCACAGTCTTATAGCTAGCTAATAAATATCAGATCTTCCTGACCAATTCCAATATTCTATTGTACTTTTTGAACAGTATAAAGAAAACCTTTATAACAAATATTGCTGTTTAACCATCATCAGTAAACTGGAAGGTATTTGAATAGAGGCTGAATGACCACTTATTGGCAATGCTGTAGAAGAGATTACTTTTCAATGAAAGGCTGAAGTAGGTGACCTATGATATCTCTTTCAACTTCTAAGACATGGTTTTTGTCATTCTAGGTTTTTTTTGATTAATGACCTTATTTATTAAGATCATTTATTAATAAATGAAACATTCTTTGGCCTTCACAAATCAATTCTCACAACAGGGAGTCCAACTCAAATATTTTCATAGGCTAAGTTCTGACAAGGATATTAGGATTTAATTACAGTGATAGCTAGCTTTTTAAAATATAAACAAAAAGATAATTTATTATGTTTTTATTGTTCTTTTTTGTGGACATTACTCACTTCTAGGCTTTAGCTTCAATGCATGAATGTGTATTCAGTCAAGATCACATAAGAAAACAGATATGAAATCATTTTATAGGCTTTCAGAATCCTGTAAATGTAAGCTATTATTATTATGATCATCATGTAAGAAATCAATGTAAAATTTCAAGTAAATTTTCAACTCTAAATCTGAGATGTCTCTTATCTTTGGCCATCAGTTTTCCAGTCTCCCATATCCTCCCCCCAAATCTAACCTTCCTTCCAAATTTTCTATTCCTGAATAGCCTCCCAGTCACCCAAATATGAAGTTTTAGAATCACCTTCAACTCCTCCCACACACACACATACTTTCTCTGTTTCTTTATGTCTGTAGCTCTCCATCTCTCTCTTCCCTTCTATGCCAAATTTTGTGCACTTTGTTTGCATCCTATCTCTCCAATTTGGCCATTTATCTCTGTAGTTCAGATCTCATCACCTTTCATTTAGATTATTGTAATAGTCCCCTGATGGGTCGCTATTAATGCTTCAGATCTTTCTTCTTTGTCCAATATTCCTCCATATAACTAGAAAAGCAACAGCAGCAACAGTCAATGATAAAGGTCTGGCCATATCTCTACAGGTCAAAGTTTTTTTAATAACTCCTTCTTACTTCCAAGTCTAAGATAAAATACAACCAGCTTAATCTTGTGTATAAAGTCCATTATAATCTTGCACCATTTTTTAGGCCTATATGAGACTACTCCTTTTCACATATTCACTATGAGTTAAAATGGGCTTCTAGCTACTTTCAGTACTAGACATGCCATATCCTATGTCTATGCATCCTTAGACCTGTAGCAAGTTAAAAAAAGACACTGAAACTTAGCCTTCTCCAGGGCAAGTTATCCATTTTATTAAGTGTCACACATACTTTTAGTAAAATGGTTGTGCTGGTATTTCAGTATGATTCCAGGGACAATTTATTAGTCAGGCTAACAGTAACCAAGAATTTGGGTGAATGACTATCCACATAACCAGAGGTCCTGAGTGAGGGTCAACAGGGTCTTTTAAACCTGAATATGTCCTCCTTCTGATTGACCAGAAACTCTATTATTTAGACCTCCCCCAACAAAAATAAGACAATCCATTTCATAGAAATTTTAACAAGGAGATGGGTTAAATGTTACCTCAGCTTCTCCCTAGTTCTTTGGGAGATGGAAGTAAACCTCAAGCATAAGTACTCTTCTGCAACCCTGGGGAAGTGGGCTGGCCTTCTCTGTCACTTAAGTAAAGCTAATTGCTTAATGAGATCCAGTTTGCTCTAGCAAGTTTGGCCATAGAAAACAAAAAAGCCTCCTCCTTGGAGACAAGGAAGAACAAGGACAGAAGAGTTGCCCCCTGAGTAGGGTCTGGTCCAAGCTGGTTCTTTGTTTACAACACAGAAGTGAGGGTCCCTTTTGGGAGGGATCTTCGGAGCTGGGAGTGATCATGTTGCTTAAGAAACTGCCTGTCAAGCCAAACTGACAAAATGAGGAAAAGGATGGATTACAGGGGAATATTGCTTATTAAATAATACATTATAATATTAATTTTTCTCATGCCCCAAAGCACTCTTTTCTCATGGCTCGTCCTTCAAACTTTGGTTCACATACCACTTTCTCCACCCATCCAAAACTCCCCTAGCCAAAAATATTCTCTCCCTCATTAAATTTTCCTTGAGTATTTTGCCTGGTTCCATGTTTTGTATTAAGCCACATGCTATTATACATAAAAATGTTTGTAAGTGTGTTTATATGGATATATTAAATATGTACATTTTAAACTACTACTATATATATGGCATACTTATATACATAAATGTTTATATATATATATATTATATATATTATTTCTCATTTCTGTTGTGTCTGACTCTTTATAACCTCATTTGGGGCTTTCTTGGCAAAGATACTGAAGTGATTTGCCATTTCCTTCTTCAAATCATTTTACAGATGAGGAAACTGAGGCAAGTGAGTTGCTCAAGGTCATATAGATGACTAAATGTCTGAGGTAAGGTTTAACCTAGATCAATACACACATACACTCCCCAATTGGAGAGAGTATATAAAATATATATATATAGGCACATAATATATGTGTGTATGAATATAGCATACATACACATCAAAATATATATGAGTATATAGGCATATAAATGGGTATATTTTATATATTGTACATATATATATTTTATATGTATATGTATATGTGTATATTTATAACACTATCTGTACCTCTTCCTCACAAATCAACTGGTAAGTAAAGATCCTTTCCTAGATCATACCTCTAGAACAGGGGCAGGGAAGGTCCTGCCTGTGAGCAGTTAAGACCCTCAAAATCATTTGTCTTGCACCGCTCCAGGCAATCACAGACAGGACTTGAAATTCAATAAATCTAGATACTTTTGGGGAGTGAATTAATTAAATGTTTTACCTAACATAGCAGGTTAATTTTTTAATTTGGTAATTTTGCATGCCCCATGAATGATGTTATAAATATCCAAATTGCCCTGGGTGGAAAAAGTTTTGCCACCCCTGTTCTAGAGCTAGAAGGGATCTTAGAGTTTTCCTAGATCAATCCTCTCTCTCTTTTTTTTAATTTACATTTTTATTTATTTTCACATTACTAAAATAGTCTTATTGTAAGAGTAAACATAATCCCCCCCACCACAAAAATTTTAAAAAAAACCCTCACAAGAAATAAAGTGAATGAAAGAAAGAGGGAAAAAAAGTGCTTCAGTCTGTGTTCAGATAGTTTCAGCTCTGTCTATGGGGCATATTGCATTCTTTGTCATAATTCCATCAGAGAAGTTACTTCCATATTTTTCCACAATTTCTGTTTTTTTCTCTCTTTTCACTCTTTCCTTCTTCAAAAGTGTGGCATGGGACAGCCAAGTGGTGCAGTGAACGGAGCACCAACCCTGGGGCCAGGAGGCCCCACACTTATATTCCACCACAGAGACCCAGCAACCACCCAGCCCCATGTCACAGACATGTCACCCAATCCCACCATCTTGCACAAAAGTAAAAAATAAAATAAAATAAAAATGTTTTATATATGATTTACCCTTTCCCATGATCTGCCCTCTCCTTTATCATCTACATCTCCCACCTTTCCCCCCATCCTCTTTCTCCCATCCCCTTCCTCTCCTTTTTCCTCTAGATTTCTATATCCTATTAAGTATATGTGTTGTTTCCTCTCTGAGCCATTTCTGATGAGAATGAAGAATCCCTCATTCCCCCCCCCACCTTCCCCTGTTCCACATCATTATAAAAACTTTTTCTTCACTCGTTTACATGAAATACCTTAGCCCAGTCTACTTCTCCTTTCCCTTTTTCCCAGTACATTTCCTTTTCACCCATTGACTCCATTTTTACAATATATTATACCTTCAAATTCAGCTCCCTCCTGTGCTTTGTCTAAACATGCTCCTTCTAACAGCTCTAATAAATGAAAAAGTTATCAGTATCATCTTCCCATGTAGGAATACACACAATTCATTATCAATAAATCTCTCAGAATTTACCCTTCTTATCCACCCTCTCTATGCTTCACCTGAGTCCTGTACTTGGAGATGAAACTTTCTATTTGGCTCTGGCTGTTTCAACAGGGACCTTTGAAATTCCCCTATTTCATTGAAAGTCCATCTTTCCCCTGGAAGAGGATGTTCAGTTTTGCTGAGTAGTTGATTCTCAGTTGCATTCCAAGGTCTTTTGCCCTCTGGAAGATCATATTCCAAACTCTATGAGCCCTTAATGTGGATGCTACTAAGTCCTGTGAAAACCTGACTTTAGCTCCACAATATTTGAATTGTTTCATTCTGGCTACTTATAATATTTTCTCTATTTTCTCTCAGACTTGGGAATTCTGGAATTTGGCTATAATATTCCTGGGGGTTATTTTTTTTTTTTGGATCTCTTTCAGAAGATCAGTGGATTCTCTCAATTTCTATTTTGCCCTCTGCTTCTGGGATATCAAGGCAATTTTCTTGTAGAAATTCTTTTAAAAATGAAATCAAGCTTCTTTTCCTGGTCATGTCTTTCAGGTAGCTGAATAATTTTTAAATGGCTTCTTCTGCATCTGTTCTCCAGATCAGTTGTTTTTCAAATGAGATATTTCACATTTTCTTCTAGTTTTTCATTCTTTTGATATTGTTTTATGATTCCTTACAAAGTCATCAGTTTCCTTTAGCTCCATTCTACATTTGAGAATTGTTTTCTGCAGAGAGTTTTTTTATTTCCTTTTCCATCTGGCCAGTTCTGCATTTTAAGGCATAGTTCTCCTCATTAACTTTTTAGACTGCTTTTTGCATTGGACCTAAACTGGTTTTTAACATATTGTTTTCTTCAGCATTTTTTGGATCTCCTTGACCAAGCTTTTCTTGGAGGCTTTGGATTCAGAAGCTTGGACTTTATCATCTTCTTAGTGTGTGTTTTGATCCCCTAAGTAATTGGCTATGGTCAGGTTTTTTTCTGTTTACTCATTTCCCTAGCCTAAGCCCTGGTTTTGGGGGCTTCATGAGATCTTTTAAGGGTCTGACTGCTCTCCTAGACTGTGCTTTGGTCTGTGGATGACCACAGGCACTCCCCTCTGCCCTAGAGCTGTGAGGTGGGTATCTGCTCTTCTATGGTAGTATGGGGGCCCAGACTGTGACCAAGGTCTGAACATGGAAAAAGCACAATAGTCCTGTCCCAGGCACAGAGGAGAGCCCTTGACATCTCCCCCTACCCCCTCACCTTCCATGGGCTGAGCACTTTGGGATCAGCTGCCAGGCGGCTCCCTGCTAGGTGACTATTTGGGTCTGCTTCTGTTTCCTGGGAATTGGGAATGGACTGAGGGCTGCAGTTGTGCTGAGGGTCATGTTGGCTCTATGCTCACTCTGGCAGAGGTTTCTCCACTGATCTTCCAAGTTGTGCTTGGTGCTCCCTGGGTTGGAAGGTCAAGAAACTACTTCTGCTGCCAGGAGCCAGCACTACCAGGCATCCAGGAGTCCTACAGGTTGTTCCCAGATGGCTGAAGCTCTTTTGTTCCCACCAGGTGATCCTGGCTGCACTGCTTCCCCCTCCAATCCTGTAGAACAGAGCCTTCCCATGATCTTCCAGGTTACCTTAGACTGGAGAATTGCTTCACTGGATCTTTCTGTGGGTTTTGACTCTCAAAAATTTAGTTAGTCATAATTTTAAGGTTTTTGGAATATTTTGGAAGAGAGCTCCTGGGAAAGCCTGTCCTTATGCCACCATCTTGGCTCCATGTGCCCCCCCCCATTCTCTCCTTTAATCAATGAGGAAAACACTGCCAGGAGAAGTGAAATGAAAGGTCAAGACCACTCAGGGAGTAGAAGGATAGGTGAAATTTGAATTCTCTGATTCAAGATCTTCTTACTACAGCCAAGAATTTGAAAGACAGGAAAAGGTTGTCTTTTTTTAAAAAGTCTTGTATTTCTCCAGCTTCATTAATATACAGCAATAGTTGATGCTTAATAAATATTTGTTAAAATAGCAATGTTCCTCACTGATTCTGCCTGGATGTCTCAAGAATGGCTAGATTTGGAAAAAGGGCTTTAAAGAAATACAATAAATAACGACAATAAATAAATGTTCTGTGGGAGCATCCTGCGACCAAAATGTGAACTAGTAAAATGAATTCCTATTTAAAATATGTTTATGTATGTTATTCCTCCCCCAACTGCCCTCACCCCTAGCCATAATTAGAATCTCAGAGTTTTCTTGCCTCGATGCACACATACACACAAATACTATATACTAACACTTGCTTTAGCAGCTCAGTTCTGGACTGGTATCTGCCTTGCAGATTTTCTTTGTGTGACTAAATGGTATTGATTCTGGGTCATGTTAAAATGCAGCTTAGAGCAATTTAGAGCCCCAACTGATAGTAGGTCACTTTTGATGATGGGGAATAGCTTGGTGGGGACAGGAGGGGAGAGGGAAGACCTAAACTGGAGAGGTCTTTTAGCTGTAGTCCAGGATGAGTTTAGAAGGCTCAGGGCAGAACAACAAACAGCAGAACAGAAGGTCCCTGCCAAAAGAAGTCACAGTCACAAGGCCTGGGTCAGACAGATGGGACTCTGATTGATGTGGAAAAATAAGGTGAGTGCCCTAGCCATGGGCAGGGAGGACACCGCTCCTTTCCACCAGATAATAATAGTAATCAGAGTCACAGCTAGCAATTATGAGACCCAGGGCAAGCATCATAAGAATTCAACTGTGGCAAGAAGCATGAAAGACATGCTTAAATATACTTTTTAAAGATAAATTCAGGGTAGAAGTGGGAGGGAGTAGACCTCAGACCTGGAAATAGCCAAGATCATAAAGAGCTCATTAGCCATGTGGCCGGAGTTTGGGAAAGGGGAAGCATATTCTCTGATAACTTCCTACTTTAATTAGTCTTGCTAACTAGATACTAAGTCGTTTCCTCCTGCTGATGACTACAAGTGCCTTCTAAATTGCAATATCCTGGTGTGAAGAGCTGGTTGTCTCTATCCTTAATATTGATCTAATAGCTAGTTATTTCATTTGCCAGTCAGAGCTCTAAAACAAACTGCTTTCTCTCTGATCATCACCACTTGCTCTTCCTTCCCATTGAAAACTTGGGCTCTACCCCAAAATCCACACTAGACCCTAATTGGTGAATTTTTGCCCTCTCTTATATACAACAAAACCTCCACCTCATTTCCAGGACACCAGCTCCAAACAATTTTCTCTTTCCAATTTATTCCAGCTCCTCTTTAATGTATATATTAAACCCCCCAAGTAGAACATAAACTTCTTGCAGACAAAGATGATCCTTCTTTCTTGTAGTTATATCCCTAGTATTTATATTTCTGTCTTCACTGTCTTCAAATTTTTTTAATATTGCCTACTTGAGAAGATGGGCTATGCTTCTAGATAGCAGAAGATATGAGGTAGAAATTTCAGAGAGGAACTTCCTAACATAAATTACCTTTTTCCTCATTCATTCAATCATTCAGTCATTCATTTATTCATATATATTTTCTAATATTTAGAGCTGTTCAATGATGACATAAACTATATCATTAAGTATGACCCCCTCTCCCCAAAAATGTACAAACAAAAATTAATGACCTGTCAGAGATGGGGTATTGACATTTCTGTTTTGCATAGAAAGTTGGGTTACATGACTTCTAATGTCCTGACTAACTCCAAGATTCTATGGTGAAAGGTGAACAGGAGAAGTTCTATTATAATCACAGTCCCAAGTGTTTTGTAAATATTATTTCTTTGATCCTCATAGTAAACCTAGGAGGTAGTTACTATTTTTATTTGCAATTTTTAGATGAGGAAAATGAGACAAAAGCTAATTGACTTGCCCTGGGTCACACCACTAGGAAGTGTCTGAGGTCTCTTGACTCCAATGTCCATGCTCTACCATGCCTCCTATCTGCTTCTAGTAAATCTTAAGATTATTAATCTAAAATTCTAAATCAATCTCTCTCTCTCTCTCTCTCTCTCTCTCTCTCTCTCTCTCTCTCATACTGTCTCTCCTTTCTAGATGTATTCAGCAAATTTTAAAATAAAATTACATGGCAACATCCTTTTCTTTCATAATATATCAGCCAAAATATCATAGCTGTATCCCATTTAATGGAAACTAGCACAGGAAACAGTGCCCATATAGTTGCTATTGTATATATATATATATATATATATATTATATATTTGACAAGGCATTACTTTGAAAGAAAATGCTTTGCAGGAAAATGTCTAAAAATGAGAAGGGACTGGACCTGCAATTTCATTGATATACAAAAGTCCTGGATAAAGATAGTCCCTCTATGATTGAAAGTTCATATCTACACTAAAACTGTTCATCTTAGAGAATTGATTATGTATTTACTGACCATTTCCCTTTGAGTTAGCCTCATTGCTCCCATAAGAGACAATCCTTTATAAAATAAATTGTCCTTGCCTAAGTATCAAGTTTTTAAATCAAATGACCTGGGTTCCAGTCCCTCATCCAGCATTTAATAATGATATTTTCATGAGTTTCTCTCAATTATTTAAATGCATATTTTTGTACTTTTTTCTGGTTATAAACTATTTTTCTAAATATTAAAGTCTCAGAAAAATTGAAGTTAACACTAGCCCCAAGGTAAATGGTCATTACATATATATATATATATATATATATCTGCATATGTATTGTATACATGTATATATATATATATATATATATATATATATATATATATATATACACACACACACACACACACATGTATATGTATTTTTGTTATAACATAAAACCAAGCAAGAAGAGGCATGCACAGAGGGGCGGCTAGGTGGCATATGGCATAGTGGATAAAGCGCCAGCCTTGGAGTCAGGAGTACCTGGGTTCAAGTCTGGTCTTAGACTCTTAATAATTACCAAACTGTGTGGCCTTGGGCAAACCACTTAACCCTATTTGCTTTGCAAAAAAAAAAAAAAGAGGCATGAACAAAAGAGAAGAGGCATAAATAAAAACAGAGAGATTAATGACAGAGGAAATTGATGAGCTGGTTAAATGGTGAGCAGACTTCCTGATCCTTGAAATAAAAGTAGAAGGAGGTAAGTAGGAATGATCTTTTGTGGAGAACCAATAAAAAGAACTGCACAGGAATAGAGGGCAGGGATGGGTTGCAATGCCCAATGAAGAAAGAAGTATCCTTATCAGTAAGATCATAGGTCCACAGAAGAACCAAAGTAATACAAAATATTTGTTGGGAGAGAAAGAAATTTAATGTGTCATAGTTGGAGAACTGTAAAGATCCTCAGAAGTCATTTGATCCAATCTCAATTTTTATGAATGAGGAAACAAAGACACAGAGAGGTGATGATTTGTCCAAGAGAACCCAAATGGCAATTGCAGGCAAATCCAGGTCCTATGAATCCATGTCTTGTACTCTTCGCAATATACAAAATTATCTTTAGAAGTTAAGCTCAACCCCTTTGGGGATAGGCTTCTTTTCATTATCTTGGTCAAGACTAAATAATGTAAAGGAGGAAAGTTCTCTGAGGGGTTACTCCATTACCCCAGGGAGCCTTAGCCAAACTACTAGACTAACTGTTTCTAGAGCTGGTTTCACTCTTTTCTGTTCTACTTTTGGGGGACCTATAGTAATGCACATTAATAAAATCACCTTGTTCAGCTCAAGCCCCAAGCTGGGAAAATTCTAATGATTAAGAATCTCTTTGTCTCTCTGTCTCTGTCTCTCTCTCCGTCTTTATCTCTCCCTCTCCCTCTCCCTCTCCCTCTCCCTCTCCCTCTCCCTCTCCCTCTCCCTCTCCCTCTCTCCCTCTCATCTACATTTAATTTCTCCCCTCATGCACACTATGAGTGATATCTTAGCAAAACCATTTTCTTCTGGAAAAAAATATGGCAAATTCAGAAGCAAACTACTCTTAAAGAAATAAAAACTGGGGATATAGGCTCAGTGTGAAAGCTAAGGCATCATAAAGGGACAGCGAAATGGGAATTTTACCAGTTTTATTCTTGGCATCAGAGACAGCTAAAGCCATTCTGCCTCTCTCCTTATGACTTCTACATATTTCAAATGCAATCTTCTCCCAGTGTCTCATTCCCAGATGGATGAGCAAAAGTCACACTGCTGCTGGGTCAGTCTCCTATCCTCCTCCATTCTCACTTGGTCATGTTTCAGTCGAAGCTACTTGGACACTGAAGTCATGACAGGAATGAGCAGCAATCACTCTGTCTCTCTATATCAGGGCAGCTGAGATCTTCCCCCTCGGGGACTATTGTAAGCCTTGGTGAGCTTGTGTTGTGTTGTGTGTGTGTGTGTGTGTTTATACATATATACACATATACACATATACACATGTATACATATACAGGCATGTATATATGTACATATATGTACACATATATCTACACATATATAAAACTTTTATAATATTTCAACTTTTCCTTCTCCTAAATAAGAAAGGGTCATTTTATGAATAATACTCTAACATCTCTTAGGAACCCAAGAGGAAGGTATTAGAAGTCTCTGTCTATCAGTGGAAAAGATCAGTACCCTGATACTTGTACATATGTGTGAAAGTTTCTTCTTCTTTAAACTGCTTAGTTTCTGTATCCTTTTGTTTATTTTTATTTCTTTTATCCTGGGTGAAAGTCAGCAAGATTATCCTGGCTAGCTCCTATGTCAGGAAAAAGAAGGCAGAGACACATGGTTCACATTGACCAAAAAAAAAAAAAATGGTTAAAAACCTCTCATGTAGCCCTTTTTTTCATGAAGCTTTCTATAGAGATAAGAAAATATAGTACCTATTGCTTATGTCTATTCAATTTTTTATAATGATTCTAGTCACTACTTTTCCCATTCTTTTGCTATCTCCTCTTCTTTGTGATACCTGAAAGATTTTCTATTCAAATTTTCTACTAAAAATTGTGTGTAAATGACCATAATGTAAAATTGATTATAATTATATAGGAAAAGCTGAAGAATATATTCAGAGACCTAAAAAGGGAAAAAAATGACTCGGAATTCAAAGAAAGCTTCAGAGAGGATGGAAGTAGAATTTGTTCTGGGCTTCAACTAAGAAATGTGATTTCCAAATGAAAAGGGAGAGGCAGTGAAAAGAGGAGGATATTTTAAGCATTGCATAAGCAAAGGTGCAGAGGCAAGAAAGGAAAGGATAAGTTTAGGGAAAAGAAATGGTCTCTTTCAGCAGATAACATCATGTGAAATAATGCAAATTGCTGTCAGATTATAGATCATCTGCAATTCCAGGAGCTAAAGTTTGCACTTTATCCTGTAGGTAATGGGGTATCATTGAAGAGTTAAAAGCAAGACAATAAATAGCATGGATAGAATTAGAAAGATAAAAGTGATAATTAATGAACTGAAAAGTCTTTATTAAGTAACCCCTATGTGTGAGAGATTGACCAAAATGTGTGTTAATTGCTGTGTTCTGAGACTACACTGGAGAGGGAAAAGACTGAGATGGGCAGATCCATAGCACCCTGCACAGGTGACCTCACCTAGTAAATGCTCAGGAAATATATGACTGAAAGAAGGGAGCCACAGATGGAATTGAGGGCAATTTGGCTAGTGGATAAGAAATGGGTCTAGAAGAAAATGTATTCAAAGTTTTTCAAGAACTGTGTCCATAAACTATCAAGAAACTAGCTTGAATAGTCATTTCTTTCCTTTGTTTTTGAAGCATGCATTGAAGAGTTGTTTTTTTCAGGCTGATTTCCATGTGCCTGAGCTGTCTTTGCAAAGAAGATCCAAAGTGTTGCCTACTGCCAGAGCTCCACCTTGGACCTTCATGGTCCCTTTAGAGCTCTGCTTGTCAATTGCTAAATGACTGCCACCGCAAAGTGATGAGTGACAGTTTGCAACCTTTTTACTGCCATCAAGTTCACTCGATAAAAACCAAAGGAATCAGAGAGAGAGGCAGGGTTTGGAGAGCATAAAAAATGAAATAAAAAAAATAAAAAAACTATCTTTCCTGCAGTTTGTGTTTATCCAAGTGGCAGGATTAAGTGAGTTAATGCAAAGGAAATAGAGAGTTTCAGTTAATGAGACAGATTATTTAGAGAAACAGAAGTGTCACTGAGGCTGGCAATACAGGGAAAATGGATTTGTTATTTCTGATGGCTGGCTACAATGGTGGAAACATCATTTATTTTTATTGGGATGTTACCCAGTGCTGCACTTTTGTTAATAAAGATAAAGCCCTCGTGTCGGAGGCAAATGTTAACTTCCCATCTTTGGAAACTTTCCAGGCAGCAGTTCTAATGTAGTGTTTGGGGATGAGTAGGAAAAATCTTTCCCAGCCTGATACCTCTTATGCCCCCTTCACCTGAATGACAGAATGTGGACTGGATACTTTCTGTTGAGCCTCTCATCCTAATGGAAGGTAGTATGATACAAGAGACAGAGCCCTGAATCTAGTCAAAAACTTGGTTTAGAATTCTAGCTCAGGTATTTGCTATCCATGTGACCTTGAACAAATAACTACCTAAGATGGCAAAAGTTCCCCAGGGAAAAAAAAAATTTAAAAAAAAGTTCACCAGGAACCATCCTCCAATAACTGAGTCATCCATTTCAATGCAATAGAAATAGATGAGAGTTGATAAAAAGGAATGATATAAAACTAAAGAGCTTGCTTCTAGGAAGGACAGGGGGCAAGGAGATTATGCAGTGACCTGCAGAGAATGCACTGTTTGTGTCTCTGACAGTGACAAGAAGTTGACATTCATACAGAAAGTGTAACTTGGTCTTCCTCTGAGAGGGGCAAGTGCAAGAAGGCATTAATCTCTGTTCACTAAGCTGTCAAGGAAAATTAAGCATTCCTCAAAATTTTTAAAAAAGTTCTACAAGTAGAAAAGAAGACAAACAATGTGAAGAGGGAAAAAGGAAACTGACCTTGTGTCAATGGATTGTAATGTAGGAGAATGTACTATAGAGGGAAAAGATGGGGAATGGGAAATTAGCATTTACATGATTAGCACTTTATGAATATTATTTCATTTCATCCTCACAACAATTCTGGGAGGTGTTATTATTATTTTCACTTTATAGTTGGGGAAACAGAGGAAAAATGAGGTTAAGTGACTTTCCCAGGGTCACACACTAGTAAATATTTGAGCCCAAATTTGAACTCATTTTTCTGTCTACAAGCCCATTACTCAATCTGCCTCTAGATTAGAAGAAATTTAAGACTAAACATGGTAAATACTGAATTGATGGTAATAATAATAATATACATTTATATAACAATTTATGTTTTACACAGCATTTTCCTGATAACTGCACTTTTTTTAGGGTTTTTTTTTCAAGGCAAATGGGGTTAAGTGGCTTGCCCAAGGCCACACAGCTAGGTACTTATTAAGTATCTGAGACCAGATTTGAACCCAGGTACTCCTGACTCCAGGACCTGAGCTTTATCCACTGCACCACCTAGCTACCCCTTATAATTGCACTATTTAACAGGCATGTAGTCTGCTTATCTTTTCTTTGTAGATCTGGAAATTGGGACTATGAAAGGTTAAGGACTTGCACATGAGAATGAGACTCTTATAAATCTCCCAAGCTCACAAAAGTGATGAAATTACATATGGTACTCTTAAGGAAAAATTTTTTGAACCTAGAGGTGCCACTAACAGAAAGGTCATTCAGTAATGCTAGAATAGTCAAGTGGTGGTTTTTGATATCTATCTGCTGAGGAAAAAAAATCAAGAAATCCATCTGTTGACCTACCAGGATTAATTGAGTGATCTGCTATCTTCCCAGTGCACATATCTAATATAAGACCCAACACTCTCTTGAGAGTTATAAAAACTGTGGACTATTACTCATTCTTAGTGATTCATGAAAAGAAATTGATATTACCAAATGGAATCTAGAAAGCATTCCGATGGAGTATAAAGTAATGTGTAAAAAATGAGAAATCTTAGGACTATGGGTAATATTACAATTGCTACTGATTAATGTTATGAGTTAAGAAAGGAAAAAGACAGAATACAAATAGTTGAATGAAATTATTAGATATGAGAATGGAATAATGGCTTTATAGTAGGAATGATGAACTTCTATCTAGGCATGGAGTACACCTGTAGTCTTAAGGACCTAATCAAGAAATCTTTAAACTGAAAAATATAGGGAAGAGAAAACTGCTCACATTTCTCTGCCATGCCAGAAAAAGAGGGAATGATATCAGCAGAAAGGAATGGCTATTCAAAGAAGATGATTCTAAAGAAAAAAAAATCAGAAGTGAAAACATTTTTCTCAGGTGTCTGTCTATATACACATTTAAAGAATATCTTTTATGATAAAAGAGTTAAGTTTAATACTTACTTAGAAGCATTTTGCTAGTTGCCGAAAATAAAGATACAAAAGTAAATATGGCTCTTGTCTTCAAGGAACTTCCATTATAATGTGTATTTTGAAGCAAAACACACATAAGTGTAGGGTGAACCCAAAGAATCATTTTGATCCTGAATATTACCAAGAGCCATTGGGAGTAGGTTGGAATGTATATTCCAGGGTCAATGGATTTGATTATGGTTGGGGAACTAGAATTTAGATCTAGGTAGTAAATAGGTATTCAAGGTGACAAAGATGTGTATTAAATCACAGAGAAGATGGCCAGAGAGTAGGCAGTGACGTGAAGCAGAACTGGTGTCTATATAAAATAGTGAGGCAAGTAAGGCTGTTACCAATCATTATATTGGGCCCTCAGGGCAGAACTTCCAGAGATGAAAGGGTTAAAACCTCCTGGGCATTATTTATTGTCTGAAACTGAGGAAAAGAAGACCAGGGAGTAGGGTACAGATAATATTTGGGCAAGGAGAAATGTAAGGAGAAATAAAAGTGATTTTGTTGTAGAAATAGATTACCATTATAATCTGGGCGAAGAAAAAAAAATATAAGCCTTTTTGTCTGGTCTGTTCTTTGTCCAACAGGTAATACATTTTCTAGCCCTGTTTCTCTCCCTTCTACTCTACTAACCCTGGATAGAAATATTGAAAATTTCAAGAAATTTCTATATTTGGAACATTCTAGTCTATAAATTTTCAGACTCCTGTCTGATTGGTATCTTCCTTCCTGTGATCTTGGAAGTAGGAATCCAATCAAATGGTCCTAAGCATTATCTCATCTGCCTTGACCCTGGAATTACTCTGGTTACCCCAAACTATGAACCTATAGGTTCCCTCTTCCTCCCTCTTCCTGTATGAAGAAAATTAATGTCCAAGATCCTCTGGTGACATCTTTTATTATGTTCCTCTAATTTCCTTGTTTGTTCCTAATTTAGAGATTCCTGTGCTAAACTGAATGTAAGGAGGTTTGAGAGGCAACAAACCCTATTTGGGATTGATCATTAGTAAGCCCAGGGGAAGGGGTGGGGTTAATTAGGTTCCTCTATAATCTTCCCTTGTTGTCTCCTCATCCTGCTACTTGGGGTGTATCTAGTTAAGATCTATGGCTAAAAAAAATTTCTAAATGTTACCGGTCTTAAATTTTAATTCCAGCTCTACCCCTAATTAAACTTATGTGACTTTAGATAAGTCACCTTAACTTTGCTGAACCTCTGTTTTTTATCCCTGTAAAAAATGAGATTGGTCTAGGAGATGTCTAAAGTTCTTTCTAGCTAAAGATTTATGATCTTATTATTCTTTGGGGTCTTCTTTTTTACCATACCAAATAAAAAGGTCTATTGCTTTCTCTACTGACAGGCTGATCTAATTCTTCAGTAAAATTCTACAATGGCCCCTGAAGATCAAATATTACCTAGACAGAAGTAGGATACATGATAAAGAGTACTATTCTCATCAGACTAGTATCTGCAGTTCTGTGTAGCATATTTTAGAATAATGAACTAGAATGTACTAAGAGGAGAGTGAATGTGATTGTGATTTGATATCTTTTGAGAACTAGTTCAAAATACTTGGCGTGTTTTATCTAGAGAAGAATGAGGAGGGGGAAGAAAGGAGAAGAGAATGAAACAAAGCACATGAGTGGGACATTAATATGAGAGAGAGAGAGAGAGAGAGAGAGAGAGAGGAGAGAATAAGGGTTAAACTTGTTCTGCTTTATGTCAGAGGGAAAAAAAATCAAGAGCAGAGGATAGAGACAGATTTAGGTTCTGTATAAAGAAATATTTCTAATGATTAGTAAAGTCCAAAAGTGAAATAGGCTTCCACCAAAAGGTAGGTTACTTCTCTTTATTTGAGGATTTCAAGCAAAGACTGGATGATGACACATTGGCATATTGAATTGAGTGTAGAGTATATCCTTAGTTACAGGAAGGGAAATGATGAGAAATGTTTATTGACAAATAATTGTCTCTCCAAAAAAAGTATGATAGCATTTTAAAGTCTAATCTGTCTAATTAATATTTTCTCCATCATTTTCCTTTAATCTAGAAATAAATAAAACAATAAATCAAGTCCTTACTTGTAACATTTGCTAATTCTGAAGTGTAAATTCTCACATCGCATTGAAAAATT